>NC_134554.1:15454860-16059569 GCF_025594145.1 Primulina tabacum
AGCATGACTTCATGGCAGGACTGCAGGAATAAGAACAGAGATTTAAATATCAAAATGGAGGCAAATTACTTTCAGCACCATCAAACTCATTGTTAACTTTGATATTTCAGAAGAGCTGCCTCCAGTTTTCTTCAGCAGGGAGTTCACTGTTTTCAGCAATCCAATAGTTCATGAGAATGCATGCGATATCTGTCCTTTAGAGCTGCTCAGTCTTTGTTCCATGAAATCTAATGTTTAGAATTCATCCAAGCTTTACCAATTTCCTGTTTCTTTCGTAATGCCTTCTGCCCATGGTAAACAAAGTAGTTGACTATTGCAGCAACCGTGAATATACCTGCAGAATAGTTGCCATATATCTCACAAATAGAATTCAAGAATCTAGAGACGTAAGATAGCAGGGAGGTGAAATTTATAGCCAACCATAAAAAGCAGGTAAAGTGTGGCCTTAGAGTGCTCTAACTACAAGTTCATCAGATTTTTCAAGAACTTTTTGCTGTAAATGTCAAATATTCAAGAAGTCGTGATTCAAGGTTCTAACCTGTTTTTGATATGTCAAATGTCTGTCGAGGCCAAAAGTGAAAAGGGGTTCCATCTACATTTGTGGATGACAATTAAGAAGAAAGTACATGTACCAGACAGGATCCCGGTTTTATCTAATATGAGGTAGCACATAAGTACTGAGCATTTACAAATGATACAGTACTTCAAAATTTAATATGATAGCAAAGTGGAGAAGAAAACCAAGTAATAAGCAATAGTAAAGACTTCCCACTATGTCACAGATATGTGTCAGGAAGTGCAAGAATGGTGTATGCTCCTCCTCTGTGAAAGTAACCTGCAATTAATGTGTTTATAGTGAGTCGTATGTAACCTTAATGGGCCTTGATTTTCTCTGAAAAATTATCCTACAGATTAGGATATTTATATCATCTCTCTATTTATTGATCTAGTTAATTTACTGAGCAACATGAAATAAAACAATGAAAGACCCTTAGAATGTATAACAATGCATGACCTGTCGTGGTATGTGCAACGGTTTATCCAGAGGAAAAATGACAATAGATGTCATAACTGCCTAACTAAAATCATGCCTAGATATCTAATTGACTTCATATCCTGAAGCCACCAAGCTCACCTTTATGGGAGAAGGATCATAAAAGAAAACTCCAGGAAGAGATCTGAGGTTGTCTACTTCAGAACTTTTGGAATTTTCAGTTACTGAGAACTGTAAAAATACAAGCACTGTGTTACCATCTGAAAATACAGATATAAAATTTGAATGAGTTTCATAATCTTAAGGGTTTGAGTACCTGATTTGACTGAATTTTATGGCCTCTAAAACTGGTGTATATGGTTGGAACCACCTGCAAAGTTCACCAAATACACAAACATGATATTCCACGTCTTCTACAACAGTGGACAACATAGTGTAATAAACTTTACATTCTAAACATCTCCTACCAATTTACGTAATTAGAACTCTAATTCCACCCCATAGTCTGTTCTTATATCCCAAACATATCCCAGGACAACCTAACCCAAGCACTCTTTCTTAAGCTTAACAATAACATTGAAGGTACCGTCCAATCATTATAGAGTGGTCCATAGGCATTGCAATACGCTACTCTTTGACTTGTTTATTAACCTAATTAATAATGTGAGTTGGGTAGGGGGATGAGATGGGGAGGGCTTTTGTAGGAACTGACCTTGACAAAATACTGATACATTCCATTAGGGATTTCTTGCATCCACTGAAACCTGTAAATTTTAAGAATAATTTAATAAAAGTGACAAGCAAACAAATAAAATAAAATTTCTATCCATCTGTATCTCTGGAGGTTTTTTGTAGTTTACGCTGGGGGAGTAGTGATAAGTGCACTTTGCTCGCTTGCTTTACATTAAGAACACAGCCAAAAAGGGTGGAGGCAACACAAGAACGTAAATAGAGCACATAGTAGTAAGCATAAAAATATAATACGATCAACACGAAGAAGAATTAGCGATTTCCACAATATTGTTCACAAGAAACTATCAACTTTGTTATGGTTATCTATCCTTCCCTCATTAAGTCAATTAGATGGTAGTTTAAAAAGTGTGCATGTGAGTATGTAGAAAGACCTACCCATCCAGTGGATTGACAATTCCAGGAATAGAATCTCCGAAGGTCAACTTGTTAATCATGTGGCTCATCTGCATGGAATACTACAAAAGTCAGTAAATTGATTAGGAAACTTTAATTTGAAACATGCATATAAAAGCAATTCAATATATATGACTAAGGCCACCAACCACAAAGCTCAATGGTTGAACTCTGGTTTATAGGTGTTCCTTACATCATAATTTTCAGTTGGTAAATTGAGGAAATTGAAAAGCCTGGTATATGAAAGCTTTTTCCAGGGGAAAAGTGAATTTTTTCAGCCACTTTGTCAACCTCCAGAGGCCCATGTATACCGCATCCTTCACCCTGTTCTTCTTGTACTTTCTGAACAAAACCCTCCCGTCTGCACTATATGCAAAAATTACGTCATGTCAAGGAAAAGGACATCAAATGAGTGCAAACAAAGGAATGGACAAGAGTGCATGTGAAAAAGTTGTGTTTTATATAATTTTCAAGAAGGTTTCAAAAATAAAATCACATGTGAGCGTTCTCTAAATTTATCCTGAGAATTGATTCGGACACCAGTGAAGGCACTTACATGCAGTTAGGCTATTTGTAAATTGTGATATACACAAGTAGACGCCAATGAAAAAATCATCAGGATAACCAAGATCATTTGTAATCAATGCATACAGGAGGCTTTAGAAGGTGAAAGAATTAACTTTTTAACAATCAATTTTTATAATGCAAATAAGGTATATAACAGAAAACAACAGAATTTCTTGTGTTCCCCAACCTGATAAACCAAATCTGTGTTTGTTATACCCCATCCTTTCTTTCGGTATGCTTCACGAACTTCTTCACATGAATTACAACACTCATCTGACTGTAAAATATATTTTTGAAGGAATTACCAATAAATCATTTTGTGTTAATGGTTGACGGAAGACACGGAACATCACGCAATAAAATCAGCCAACCATAAAGACTTTTTATCAGTAACCTTACCCACCACAGCATACTCCAGTTATATTCATCATCAGATTAAAAAAGAAGAATCTATATCTAAATGCTATTGCTAATAAATCAGAAACAAAAATACACACACTCAACCACACCCAAACACAAAAAACAAACAAACCCGGAATCAACAAGTGAGGACGGAAAGTTCGCTATCAATAATGCTGAGTGGATTGAAGTAGACCCAACAAAGATCAAGGACCATCAACCTTCACTAAAATTTAGATTATTATCATCAAATATTCATCAATGGTGACAGTTTCTCGTCTAATGACTTAGAGTTGGAAGAGTTTGTTATTCTTGCGGGTGTGTTAGATACGGTCAGGGTTCAGTTAGGCGTGGAGGATTACAGGGTTTGGTTGGGGGAGTCTTCGGGTTTGTTTTCGGTCAAATCTTTTTACGATTCCTTCTTCCCTATCCAAAACTTCCCTACTTTTCCTGCTAACGATCATATTTGGAAAGTTCCTGTCCCACAAAAGGTTCAAATGTTCTCGTGGACTGTGGCGTTGGGTAAATTACCTACAGCGGATTCAGTGCAAAGAAGATGGCCAGCGTGTGTTTTATGCCCTCATTGGTGCACGTTATGCCAAGGCAATGAAGAGACTCAGGATCATTTACTATTACACTGTTCGTACTCACGCCGTTTGTGGACAATGGTTATACAAGAGCTCAGATTTCAATGGGTGTTTCCACAGAGGGCTAGAGACATGTTCATCATCAATCCAGGTCTCTCTACGGGGAACAGAGCTGGCATTCTATGGTATGTTATGATTCATTTCTTATTTTGGAGCATATGGCTAGAGAGAAACAACAGAATCTTTAACGACACACAAGCAGACATCAGCGTAGTATGGGAGCTCATTAAGTTCAGAGTGGCGACTACAATCACAAGGGTTAAAGAATTTCAGCATCTTTCGATTTCAGATATTGTTAGGGATTGGAAGTTTGTAATGCTTTGAAGATTGTCTTATCTTTGTTGTTTTTGCGTTTCGCGGATCACTCATCCGCTTCTATTGTATTTCGAACATTCTAAATTATATATAATTATGTTTCTGATAAAAAAAAAGAGAGTGAGTACAAGCTAGAGATAGTGATGCAGAGAAAGAGCTAGCAGGATATAACCTTATTTTAACATAAGATGGATTCAATGAAGAAACTCTCTGACGAGTGCGCGAGAGCCTACTTCCTCTGTTTTCAAATTTTGCAAGAAACCTTTCTCAAAGTATGCTTAGTCTTGGTTTTAATTTTTATAGAGAGATTAAACACAAGGTAAAAGTTTTTCAGTTGCTTTCTCGATTAAATGTAGTTGAATTATACGGTTTAATTATGGCAAAAACAATGGTAATTGACTAGAAGGATCTGTCAGCAACTTTTATGGTTGGTTAAACAATAAAACAAATATACATAAATACCGTTTCTGCACCATAACATGATCCACAATATGTCTCATTGTGCTCAAGCCTGCCGCCATATCTCTTTAAAGGCTTCTCAATCTGAATAAATAAAACATTAAGAGTAACGAGAGAAGGGTGATAACAGAGGGGAATAACAGGATTGAAAAATGCAAGCACGCAGATGACTGCGTAGAGAAATATGATGAAGTCCTACTAGGCCCAACTAAATGTATTTTCCAATTGGCTGGATGAGAAATTATTCATCTCCTACCCTTTGGAAAGATACTTGGCATGAAGCCACAGCCACTTAAACGCCCACTCCAGAAAATCCTACTACAAGACGTTAATAACAACGATTTAGTTGTCATCTAAGAACTAAATTTGACTCAATTTCTCAAACATTTATTGTCATCGATTAGAGCCTCCTTTATCTATCTCAGCAGAATATTCCTAGCCACAAACCAGGTTATCAACCATTTTTGTTGTAGTGACAGAACCGTTAGCCTGATTGTGACATGGTTAGCCGACAGGCTCGTGACACGGTTAGCCGACATAATGACATCAATAATCCTGGGATAGCTTGGATTATGAGCTAGAAAGCATGAAAAGCTTACCATTCTTGGTGATCTGAATGGCAAGGAATCATTAGCAGGCACTGAATATGTGTCTGTGGGCCTGTGAAAGAGTAAGTGAGTAGTTGAGCGGCCAATGGGATTCGTATCTCCATGTCCATGCTTCCAGTATGCCTAAAAATAAAAGTTGAAAGAGAAAATAAATATATTACTGGAGAAGGGTGAAGACAGACTCAGAAATTTACTCACAGGGGTGGAGGAGTCGATCTAATAAATTTGGAAGTGAAGTTAAAATTTTAGAAAAAGTACAAGAATTTGAAGATGGACAAAAGGAGCTGACCGGTAAAACATAGTTCAGCAGGATGAATATGTCTTCTGCTTCCTGACTCCAATGAAATGTAAGGAGCAGTATTGATTCACATTGGTAAAGACAAGTGGATAACATCACCTCTTACTCAAATTTTGCAACAAAATAAGGATTTATTAACAAGGACAGGCATGACGTACTCATTGACTTGATCAGTCACGAACACTCCACTAGCCTCTTTCTCATCTCCACAAGCATCATCTAGGTTTGCATGGTTATGCCTCCGCTCAGCACTCTGAGCCAAACGATACAAACTATCCCTTATGCATAGCTTAGTTCTCAAATCCAACTACAGATTATCAAGCACGATTGATGTCAACAATCCAAGATAGTTCAATATTTGCAAGGGCAAAGCACTGTGGTCGTGGTGTCTATATGTACAAGAAACGCTTAAGGAGACATGTATGCTCCGGTGCAAACTGGTGGAGACTCCTGTGGATTTTTTGATCAAGTTGGGTATAGGAGAAGACAACCAAACCTTAATTAACACTCGACCCTATGTTGAACTTACAGCAAGTCTTCTGAGCATATTTAAAATTATCCAATTGGAATGCACATGAAGCAACATATAGAATTCTTCGATACTTCAAGCCCAACCCTTGTAAGATTTAAATTTTAGAAAAATTAACTTCGAGAGGTGGAGGTTACTCAAACGGGCAGATGAATCATAGGCCGAAAGTCAACAACTGGTTATTTTATTTATGCGTCAACAACTGACGACCAGTTCAACTCATCTTCCTTATTAGCCCCAAGTCCAAACGTTGAATCAGAGCTCCTGCAAAACCAGAAGTCATGGTTTAATATTACATATATGATGAGAATGATATGAGAATGATACTTCTATCATATATTCTAAAAGAACAGATAATTCCGAACATACCTAAACATCCTGTCAACATCATCAAAGTTTCCTGTTTCAGGCCAACCATCATATAAAAAATCACCAGGATCTTTATCCTTTAAGTTCTCAAAGAAATCTATATCGTTGCTTGTTGGAGTTATGTCACCAAGATCATCACTAAAAGTGTAGGTATCAGCTGCATTGCTCTCATCACTAAAAATGATATCTTTCTCCTCACAGTTCTCTCCACCTTTGGGGTCTGTACTATGAGTCTTGAACCCAAATTCCCTGGTGCTTTCAGAAGGAAAACTTGATACTTCTTTTATTGAGCTACTGTCAGATGAAGATGGGAATGCACCGTTGGTGGGGAAGACAATGAACCTTGTTCCAACTTCATGTTTCTTGTTTACTCAGAGTCGAAAGAACCTTTGTTTCTTTCCCTGACCAGCATATATAACAGCAGACCAATCTCTAGCGTTACTGGAAATAGTAGTCAATTCACAGCCAGGGCTTTTGCATCCCTCACCTGAAATGGAAGGATAATCACCCACCCTTATCCCAAAAAAATCCCCATTTTGCTCACTTCAATATTTATTTCAATCTCTCAGTAATCAAACATAAAATGAATCCAACGATCGAAACCTCAAAACTACAAGAAAACCCATTTCTAAAGAAACATAAAAGCTGACAACAAAAGATCACCAGAAAATTCACCACTAACATAAGAGACTTCGCCTCAGGCAGCCAGCCAGAACACTGAACCAGATTCTTCGCCTTTTCTTCTTTCTTTCCATGGCAAATAAATTATATTTGTTTATAGTTTACTCGCGCTATGTGGAGATTTTGACACGTGTATACAAGATCAACGAGGTATACAATCTGTTTGCTCAACACCGTTGGTCCACGTGTCCTCCAGACATTCCGATGGAAATGCTACTCACTCAGTGCTATTGATAAGGACGGGTATATTTTGCGTAATTGTAACTGCTTTTTTCTATATCATTGAAAAAAATAGAAATTAAATTTGAAAATATTGAAAATCAAATTTAATTTTTTTAAATAATTTAATTTTTTATGCTAAAAAAGAGTTTCGAATATTCTTGTTATAATAATTATTCTATCTAATAATAGCCCACAAAATAAATGCACACTAAAATAATTAAAATGTCAACTTTTATATTAGTTCTAAAAGTACAAGTGCAACATTAAAATGTATGTCCGAGTTGATTGAGTGTCCTATCAATACTTTCTGGAACGATCTTGTCACATAAAATTTACCCAATGTAATTTAACTAACTAACGTGATTTGTAGACTATTACGTTAGTTTGAAGTTTTATCTAGTTCATACCGAAAATTAGCAGCAACTACATATTCAAGTGTCATAAAAAAACGTCACAACAATTATTCTAATTAATACAAGGTATAATCTTGTCAAAAAGAATCTATATATAAGAGGAAATATGTCAAATATAGATATATTATATTTTATCACCCAAAATTTTATTGCAAAAGTAAAGCTGATATCATCCATAAAACATTTGTATTTTGAAAAATGTGTAGAGGGTTATTAAATGTTACCCGAGTAAGCGTTAATTAAATTTCTTTGACGTCGAAAAATTTTCAAAACAAAATTTAATAATTCTCATTGAATATGTATATAACATAAATATTTCTCGATACAATCTTGATTAAATATCTCAATTTAAATATATGTATATAACATAAATATTTTCATTACCCAACACACAATTTCCAAAATATATTTTTGAATATATTACTCACAAAACCAATCACCCAAAATCCACATTAGACATATCGGCAAATACTTGTGTGAGACGGTCTCACGGTCGTATTTTGTGAGACAGATCTTTTATTTGGGTCATCCATGAAAAAATATTACTTTTTATGCTAAGAATATTACTTTTTCTTATGAATATCAGTAGGATTAACTCGTCTCACAGATAAAGATTCGTGACACCGTCTCATAAAAGACCTACTCTTAAATATCTCAATTTTTAATGTTATATATATATAACAAACCAAATGGATAAATAATATATCAAACTAAATATATATATATATATATAATATATCGAACTAAAGTACAATATGTGCATCACATATGTGAAATATCAGTACCAGATAAAAACAAAACTTGAAATGTAAGGGAAAAGTTTGAAATCTATGGAAATCAAAATCATTTAATTTGACATATCTCGATCCAGATATATTTGTGTAATAAGTTGACTGATATTGTATCTTGTTATAATCTAAAGAATTACGAGGAAATTATCCGGAGGAGGATAAACCTTGTCGCCTATTCAGAACATTGGGACATTGAGATCATAAGCTTAAGATTAATTGATGATCACACGGCAAAAACAGAAAACAACAATGAAACCAAAATAAATAGAGCGATTTCTTATTCTTTTTTTCGTTACCTTTAATTAATTGTTCAAAGAGCCGAGCCATAAACAATTTGTTTGAAAGATCTCCAGTCAACAAAAAAAGCCATGAAATGTTGAGCAAACCAGCTGGAACATTGCACAGAAGCAAAGTTTTCTACCCACTTCACAAAAACCTAGTTCGACTATCTCTCCTTCGCATAAACTCGAAGAGAGGCAACAGTCATCAAAAGCCATCGACTCGAAACTGGACCATTGGTTATTCCTACTCCATGAAACGCCAAAAAAGACTTCTCATGTATTATCAACTAACAGCACTAAGTTACGACCAGAGTAACAGGAAGTCGAAAAAAAGTTCTCTCCATGGTCAAGAAAGTTGGGCGAATCCCAGAATGAATCAATATTCAAGCTTCGTGCTCCGAAGAAATTCCACTAAAGCCACCAACTTGTGAGTCAAATGGGGATAGGAATTTTGGCTGTGCCCTTAGTAACTCGGGGCCGGTTTTGAATTGATGTGCTGCATAACAAGACATAGAACAGTTATTTCAGTGGAAATTTAAAATATTAACAAAGTACTGTAAAATGATTCGTACAAACTATGAGTCGTATTTAATTGCAACGAGGATCAGGCACCTTCGTTACGTCCTTGTAGAATGAATTGATTTCCTCTTCAGTAAGACCACCCTCATCAGAATTTTCCTCCCATCCCAAAGAACGTAGAAAAGCAGCCTCTTCCTCCGGCACCAAAGGATCAGGGTTGTCACAGGCATCGCCGTTGCAAGTTAATTCATCCATCTCCCGACACAAATGACTGTTGGTGCCAATGCTTAAGTTTAATGGGGTATCACCAGCCAGAGGAGTACAGGGAGCAGTAATAACACCTGTTGGAACGAGCTTATCTGAAGCTGAAGGTGAGACAGCAGTGCAAGTATCCAGGACAGATGAGGAGTTTGTTGTTGGAGAATCAGCAACAGAAAAGGAGTTTGTCATAGATTTCATTTTCATAAGATTGAAAAAATCTTTTCGGCTTCGAGCTTGTGAGGTGGGTAATTTCTCCAGCACAGTCAACACAGGCTTACGATCAGTACTAGGAGTGACTGGATTGTTTGGTGGGCTCCTAGTCACTGCAGATGCAGAACCTGATAAAGTAGCAAACAGTGTAGAACTTGCTGCTTTGCCGCCACTGGTCGGGCTTGCGTTTTCCTTAACAATAGGAGTGACGCCATTCCTTTCTCTCACTGGTTTCAGAACATGGAGTTTTCCCACATTAGATGCCTTTGAAAAATCATCCTTCATAGGCCCAGTTCGTGGAGAGTTACTAGAAGGAAGTGAAGATGAAACAGGATACTGCTGTTGGCCCGCCGCCTTATTTTTATGTCTCTCTGACGCCGAAACCTAGATCAAAGCTCTGAACGATTAACAAATATTCGTGATGCAATCTTCAACTTAGTGATGACAAACTTCTAGGAAGTTATTCAGTGCACTAACAAGCTCCAAAAATCAACACCCACTAGATAACATAACTTCCATTATTTGGTGACTAACATTGAATACCGGGGAATGCTCTACTAATAATTGGTGCACTCATGTTGTTTGCTGAGTAGCATATGCTCTCAAGTACAAAAGCAGAAAATTTGGCGTCCCCACTTCCAAATTGATCTCTAGTATAATATAAGGTTTTAAAGAGCGAACACATTTTCTAAACCTTCTACATAAAGCCCTTCTGGCTCTGGCATCGTCATCTGAAGAAGAAGAGAGAAATTGATACCAAATCCTATAAATATGGTAACTAAAGCATCTTAAATGCTAGACCAAACAACGCTTAAAACCTGGCCTAGTATCTCTTTCATGGCATCAGAGATGACAGTTGAAACCTCCTATTTAACATCATCAGTCAACAAAGTGTTACCTTAAATAGAGGAAAATTGAGAACAAAAGAGAAGCGATTTCTAATTTATAAACCCACAAAAAGATTATCCAAAGTAATTTGTACCAAGTATTTTTTAAATTTAATACTAGAACAAAACAGAGCAGATCCATTAGTCCTCGTATACTATTTCAAGCAGTATGAACAACATATATTCACCAAGTTCAAATACAAGACAAGCTAGATAACAAAGAAATAAATTTATCACCATGTTTAGCCTAAGTTGATCACTATTTCTACAGGAGTGGACTATCTTGCCAATACAAGCAAAATGCACACTTAACATCATCTGTGATTACTTAGCTCAGAACAATTAAGCTGCGTACAATTGAGCCTACTAAATGCTCACACTTTGGGAAAAAATATGATCCCACTTAAATGCTATTAATTTTTCCAAATTTGATAGATTACTCTTTGAAGCGCATGAAAGACATGAGAATGTGATAGCCATCATAAAGAAGATAATTAAACAAGAAAAAGTGGACATAATCAGCAGTGTTTAAATCAAACGGAAGACACATGCACATACGTACATAAAATAAAAAACCATGATCCATGAAAAATGCAAAAGGGAAAAGATCTGAAGATCAAGAATGGAAATAAACATGCTTTAAAACTCTCCCCCAGAGAGTTTCATTAATTTTGAGATGTTACTACAATATATCCCCATATCCATATACATCGCCAAAACGGGGCTGATGAATTTGTCAGCTGGATAAAAAAAGTGAAAAATTTCATTTGCATGAGGAATTGAATTGTGTTTCTATTATCCTTTAAGTTGAAGTGAATAGAGGCATTTGTCTCTTTGACGATCTCTCTTGTGCTCTTCATTGTTCTTCAATCATTAACCATTGCCCTCAACTTTTGGTAAAAAAATTTCTGACCGGTGCATATTTCCCTTTTGCCTTCAACTTTATATAAGAGCAAGGATACCTATCCTCTCTCTGATTCCTACACAATATGCACTTCTATAGCTTGCTTTGTGTACTTATAGGTTTTTCTAAAATGTCCATCTGACAAATGCTATATGCTCTTGATGAATAACTCTACATCATAGTTATAAAAGGCGAGCGCCTGGCTGCGCCTGACACATGTCGCGCAACACTTTAAATAGGCGCACGCCTTAGGTGACCTCTGCCCAGGCACGGTGCTGCTGAAAGGCAGGCGCCTGTGCGCTTGTGGCGCACATAAGCACGTATATAATATAAAATAATTCAAGTCCACAAATTTTAAAGCCCGCCCAATAAAAAAGATTGTCCCTGTTTAGTTTAAAAAAGCCCTGCAATATGCATGCATATGTTTCATCTCCCTTGCGGCCTCGCTCAAATTCTTTCTGCGTCTGCGCGTCTCTACTGCCGAACGTTCCAATCTCTGGAGCTTCAACTTCTGGAGATGATGATGATGACGACGACAATACATTTGAGGAGGAGGGTGATAAATTTGATGATTTAGAATTTTTAAGTTTTTTTTTTCTTAATATACTATGACAACTTTATGACTTACTAATGAATTTTAAATGATTAAAGTTTGTTTTTTTTTATGATTTATGTTATATTATCTATTAATGGATTTTTATTTGTATGGTTTGTTATCTTTGTGAAAAATATTTAATTTAAATAATATAAATTACTTTATATATGTTGAATTTTAAAATTTATGTCAGATGCGTTTTACTTCGATAAAGCGTTCGCTTTGCCTCGCGTCTTGCGCCTCAGCCCCAAGGCACCCTAGCGTTTTAGTGCGCCCCAAATAACTATGCTCCACATATTCTTATTTTATCGAAAATCAAGCCTACAACAAATATTAATGTTCAAATTATCCTAGTTCGTACGCCCTCTAACCAGCAAAAACACTATACAATAGCTTAAAGCAAAGAACTTGCAACGTAACAAATATAATAAACATTACAATCCCTAATCATCATTCTCTATTGCATTACACAATGAATATAGCTAATGCTCAAATTTAAGAGAAAAAGTAATACTATATACATTACACAATGAATATAGCTAGACTACAATGCTCAAATTTAAGAGAAAAGGTAATGCTATATAAATGCACCAAATTAATTTATTGCCCGACATCTAAATGCAGGAATTCCCCAAACTTACCAAATATTTGACTCAGTCTATACTATTATGAGCACTTAAAAGTTAAACTTATGAAAATTTTCCAGAATACATCATATAAAGATGTTTGAATACTTTTCCAAATTTTTGTCTGATTCACCAATCAGATCAAACTTGGGAACCTTATTAAAACAAAAATAAGTCCACGGGTCCCAAAAGGAAGTCAGTTTCAATTTAACCACCAAATAAAGCTCTGTTCTTTTCCGTAATTATCAATCTGATAAAAGAGGGGTAAGTCTTCAATAAAAACTGGCAAGAAAACAGAAAACTTAAAAGTAAATTTTGGAAAATAACAAGCCAAAAGGATGGTTTAATAAATTCAGAAGGAAGATTTCACTCTTACCGCGATTTTGGGTATTGAAGGTGTCACAGGAATTAGTTGCCTAGATTGTTTAATTGCCAGTTCTTCAAGTCTCTGAGTTCCAACAGATATCTACAGAAGAAGGAACATTGAGCATGGGCACAAGTTATACATTGTCAACCATAACACAAGAAAAAACTAACCTGGGAAGTACTCTGAGAACGGTGGGGACCCTGAGCCACAGCTTCCGCCATGTTGAGGGTGGTGCATGAGCCCGAGGATAAAGATACCGGACTTGCAGAAGCTTGTTGAACTGACGTCAGGCTGGTTCCATTACTTCCAACTGACATAGGAACCTCTGCTAATGCCGATGTCCATTTATCACCACGTATAGTTGCAGAAGAAATGGGTAAGCTCTGAATGGCTGTACTTAATCCAGGAGATGGGACTCTTCCGACCTCAGGTGTTAATGATCTTTCCTCCGCTCCTAGAAAAGGAAAATCTCTCTCAAAAGTGGCTATTTTCTCAGTACCAACAGGAGCACCCTTAGTAAGCACACCGTTATTAGTATTCCCACAAGAGTTCCTCACGTCGTTTGGTACTTTCTTATGCCACGTGTCTCCATGTTTCCCAGAACTCATCGACTGGGAACGCCTAAACCCATCCCTTTCAAATTTAACTGACAAGGCTGAGAAATCCTGGTATTGGCGGTCGCCCAGAGACGGCTTTTCTTTGCCAGGAGAATCATATGTATCCTTATCCCAGTCCTTGTCTCGTTGATTTCTACCAAAACTATTATAAGACCTCAGTTGGCCAGAGCTGTTACTGTTGGAACTCCGGTGGAAATGTGAAGAATTAGACGTTCGTCCCAAATCATGACCATTACCATTAACAAATGATTTATTTCTCGCAAACTTTATAGCAGTGTGATCGCCTTAAGACAACAAAAAGCATTAGTTAGAAGCTGAGCCAGATAAAAAAAATCTAGATCAAATATGAGAAGTTTAATTTTTAAAAACAAAATTACCTGAATTAGATGTAGTGTTTCCACTGGTCAGATTTCCAGTATTTTTCAACCATTCTGGTACTAAAGCAGGCTCACTTCTTTCCATAACTAGTGCCGAACATTATCACACATTAAGAAAAAATGAAAAAATATCGATTTGTCTTTTTAGAATTAATGACCGTTTACACTGCCTCATGCCAATGTTACATAATCTCCACGCCTCCACGCCCAAAAAAATTTGAACGTCTGTTCCAAAATTAGTCAACCTTATATGCTAATCCAAAATCCTCAATACATAAATCCCACTTGTCTACACGAGAACTCCCTAGTCACTATGATCTATGTCAACAAACAAGCGTTCTGATCAAAGAATCTAAGTCGTCACATACAGGGTTACAGGGTGGTTTTCATACTTCTATTACCATTTACCCCGCAAAGTGCACAAATACGGTCTCTACCCGATACATGGACAAATTAGAATTTTCCTCACCTATCAATACAAAACCCTCATTTTCAACATGGGCAAGCAAAAAATTAAACAAAAACCTTAGCTGCGACCAAAATGAGAATCCCCTGAAGAAACTTGCCTAACTTCACGCATAAACAGCCATAAAGCGGCAATTCTTCAAAAACGATACATATCCATAAATCTTGCAGATATGATCAAACTACCTTTAAAACCCATCCAAATTAACAGAACAAAAATCGAGGAACCCAGAAAAACCAAAGGGTCTGAACAGTCTGTCAACACAGAAAATTCACCAAGAAGTCGGAAACTATCCGTATAGATATATTAACGATTAAAAAATAATCTTAACCCCAATTTCCGGACGACATCAAGAGAACTAATTTGTATTCTCAAACCGAGGAAAAGTAGCCCTAGTTCCTCGCACTCGCCGCCTTGAGTTGTGGTGTTGTATGAGCCTCAAAACTATAGTTGCCGAATTTCGCCGAGAGAAAAGCCGGGAGCGTTATATTTCCTGATTTAACTGCGGCACTGTCAGTGGGAAATGGGATCGAGAAGGGAATTTATCGCGTGTGTTTGAGAGGAAAAGGATTAGGAATTGCGATTTTGGGTGTATTGAGGAGGACTGGTGTGTGATATTGTCCTGCCAAGAAAATCATTCCTTTTTTATAGGTAACCTCGGTCTCCCTTTTTTATTTGGTATACTATATACTATTTGTCATCAGAAAAGAAAAAAAAAATTGAAAAATGAACATCTTTTATTCGATTCGTTCATTAAAAAAAATGTCAAAAATATTATTTATTATAATAAATATGAATACTGTTGAAAAATATATTTAAAATGTGAGTATTGAATATTTGAATGTTGAATATTTGAATGTTGAAAATAAGAGTTGTAAATATTGAAAATTAGTGTGTGATGATGTAGGTAATGATGTATTTTATTTTTGAATTATTTGTAAAGATTTCCTATAAATAGATCTCTCATTTGTGAAGAAAAACACAATTGAGTAGAGAGAAAAATATTATAAAGTGTGTAGTTTGGTAAATTTTGAGAGTTTGAGATTTTTACTTTTTACCATAAATTTTTACTTTTTCACAACACGTTATCAGCACGAAGCTCTAAAAGTCCTACATACTTTTCCAAGCTCCAAACAGAAGAAAAAGGTAACAAAAATAATTATATTTATTTTACTGTTATTTATTTATTGTGTATTTATTTAATATACAATATAATGTTATTATTAGAAATAATAAAAATAAATTTTTCATAAACTTGTTATAAATCCTGGGAGGATGTTAAGACGACATCCCACACTCCCGGTAAGGGATACGACAAGTATAAAAGCCTATAAGGTTTTAAACAAAATAAATTATGACACTCATTATAATATTATGATATGATATACATAATTATTTAAACATGTCTAATATTATATATATCATATTATTATCATAAAATTATACATATACATACCTTTATTTTTTTTGTACCCCAACGGTCATAAATGGTAAACAACGGCTATTTTTTGCCCTATAAATATGATCTCACAAACACATTCCATCACTCCAACTTTCTCTTCTTCTCTAAAAATTATTCATCATCAATTTTTTCGAAGAAAAAAGAAGATGGCTTTCTCAAGGTTATTTTTAATTATTTTGGTTATCATACTCACGAGTCTTTTATTTATCGGAGAATATCCTCCTCGTGTGTTTTCTTTATTTTTACAAATACTTGTACTTGTTGTTTATCCATTACTTTGTATTGCAATATTCATTAACTAATAAAATGCATCGTAATTTTTTTTAGTACCACCATGTCAAACTTGGCAAAACTCGAATTCATTGCTCTTGATATCACGGAAAAAAATTATATGCCATGGACTCTCGATGTATAAATGTATCTTGAGTCATTGGGTCTAAATGAGACCATAAAAGAAAATGGCATATCGACATCCCAAGAAAAGACAAAAGCCATGATATTTTTGCGTTGGCATCCCATGGCTTTGTGGAAGGGATTAAAAGAAAGATTCGAACAAATGAATTTAGTGAGAAATCATCAGGCACGACCCACTGGTTCAACGGCATTTCCTGAAGTAAATGTCGTAAGCAAAAATGAATTTAAATCTGGAAACCAAAATCAAAGTTATAAACAAGATTTTGGTCGAGGACGAAATCGAGGTCGTGGTCGTGGATGTGGACGTGGAAGTGGTCGTGGTCGTGGAGGCGGCCGTGGTTTTGAAAATAATCGAGATAGTTACTTTTATAACTCATCTCAAAAGAACGTCCCAAACCATCCACAGAAAAGACATCATGAAAATATGAGTGTTAATGAGAATCACTCAAAAAGATATGAAAGTTCTTGTTTCAGATGTGGTACTCCAGGACATTGGTCCCGTATTTGTCGAGCCCCTAAGCATCTTTGTAAACTTTATAAAGAATCATTAAAGGGGAAAGAAAAGGAGACCAACTTCACTTAACAAAGTGAACCTTTGAGTGATTCAACTCATTTTGATGCTGGAGATTTTCTGATTGATTTCTCAGACAATGATCAATTTGCTGGTGGAATAAATATATAAAATATTTTATGTATCCATATGATAATGTTTTATTGTGTGCTATATTTTTGCATTTTATTGTCAGTAATTTTATTTCATTGCATATATTTTTTGAAGTTGAAATATGGAAAATACTATGAGCAAAGCTGAACTTTGCATACCCGATAGTGGTACACCGCACACTATCCTCCGAGATAAAAGATATTTCTTGGAACTAAAACCAACAAAAACAAGGGTGAATACAATATCAGGTCCTGTAGACTTGATTAAAGAATGTGGTAAAGCACAATTTTTGTTACCTAATGGTACAAAATTTTTTATCAATGATGCTTTATATTCACCACAATCGAAAAGGAATTTGTTGAGTTTTAATGATATATATTCCCATGGGTATGATACTCAAACAATGAATGAAGGGAATGAGAAATATATGTGTCTTATCACATATAAATCAGGAAAGAAATATGTGATTGAAAAACTACCAATGCTCCCTACTGGATTGTATTATACACACATAAGTCCCATTGAATCAAACATGGTAGTTGATAATTCTTCGATATTAACCAATTGGCATGATCGATTGGGACATCCTGGTTCAACAATGATGCGAAGAATTATAGAAAATACACATGGTCATCCACTGAAAGACCAGAAGATCTTTCAGAATAATAAGTTTCAATGTAAAGCATGTTCTCTTGGAAAACTTATTATAAGACCATCACCAGTCAAAATCCAAACTGAATCACCAATGTTTCTTGAACGTATTCAGGTGATATTTGTGGACCAATCCATCCACCATGTGGACCATTCAGATACTTTATGGTATTGATTGATGCCTCCAGCAGATGGTCACATGTATGTTTATTATCAACTCGAAATGTTGCATTTGCAAGATTACTTGCTCAAATAATAAAATTGAGGAATCAATTTCCCGATTATACAATCAAGAAAATTAGACTTGATAATGCTGGTGAATTTACTTCCCAAACTTTCAATGATTATTGTATGTCTATGGGAATCATTGTTGAGCATCCTGTTGCTCATGTACATACACAGAATGGATTGGCTGAATCATTGATTAAACGTCTGCAAATGATTGCTAGACCGATGATTATGAAAACAAAGCTCCCTATTTCTATATGGGGACATGCAATTTTACACGCTGCTTCATTAATTCGCATCAGACCAAGTGCATATCATAAATACTCCCCATTGCAGCTTGCATTTGGTAAAGAACTAGACATTTCTCATCTGAGAATTTTTGGATGTATGGTGTATGTGCCTATTGCACCACCGCAACGAAAGAAAATGGGACCTCAAAAAAAGGTTGGAATTTATATCGGTTATGATAGTCCATCAATCATTCGATATCTTGAACCTCAGACAGGCGACGTGTTCACAGCACGTTTTGCTGATTGTCATTTTAATGGGGAAATCTTCCCAATGTTAGGGGGAGAACAGAAACATACCGAAAAGGAAATTACATGGTATGTATCATCATTGTTACATCTGGATCCAAGAACAAAACAATGTGAAAAAGATGTACAACAAATTGTACACTTGCAAAGAATAGCAAATCAAATACCAGATGCATTTGCAGACACAAAAGGGGTAACTAAATCATATATACATGCTGCAAATGCCCCTGCTCGAATTGAAATTCCAAAGAAACAAATGGAAGATACTCATGATGTCATTAAACGCCTGAAGCGTGGAAGGCCAGTCGGTTCCAAGGATAAAAATCCTCGAAAAAGAAAATTCATAGAGAAACACGATGATCACAAAATAAAGAATGACGTTTCTGAAGAAACACATGATGATCACAAAATAGAGAATGGTGTTCCTGAAGAAACACATGATGATGAAAATGTTCTGTCAGAACCACAAACTGACGAGAATCATGAAATCTCTATCAATTATATTAATACTGAAAAAATATGGAACCGAAAAGATATAGATGAAATTGATGATATATTTTCTTATAATGTGGCAATCGACATCATAAATGATAACGAAGATCATGAACCAAAATCTTTTGGTGAATGTAAAAATCGGCAGGATTGGATAAAATGGAAAGATGCCATCCAGGTTGAATTAAATTCGCTAAATAAACGTAATGTTTTTGGACCTATAGTCTTTACACCTGAAGGTGTAAAACCTGTTGGATACAAATGGGTTTTTATTCGAAAGCGAAATGAGAAAAATGAAATAGTAAGATATAAAGCTCGACTTGTTGCACAAGGTTTTTCTCAAAGGCCTGGAATTGATTATGAAGAAACGTATTCTCCTGTGATGGATGCAATTACGTTTCGGTATTTGATTAGCTTGGCGGTATCTGAAAATTTAGAAATGCGTCTTATGGATGTTGTTACAGCTTACTTATATGGATCACTTGATAGTAATATATATATGAAAATCCCTGAAGGATTTAAGATGCCTGAAGCACAAAGTTCAAAACCCAGGGAATGTTATTCTGTGAAATTACAAAGATCATTATATGAGTTAAAGCAATCAGGTCGAATGTGGTATAATCGACTAAGTGATCACTTGATGAAAAAGGGATATGTAAATAATTCAATATGCCCTTGTGTTTTCATTAAGAAAACAACATCCGGATGCGTAATTATTGCTGTATATGTTGATGATTTAAACATCATTGGAACGAATAAAGAAATTCAAGAAGTTGTGTCATACTTGAAGGAAGAATTTGAAATGAAGGATCTTGGAAAAATCAAGTATTGTCTGGGTTTACAAATTGAACAAAAAGAATGTGGAATGTTTGTTCACCAGACAAATTATACAGAAAAGATCCTTAAACGTTTTAATATGGATAAAGCAAATCCTTTAAGTACTCCAATGATTGTTAGATCATTAAACATAGAAAAGGATCCATTCCGTCCATGTGAAGATGATGAAGATATTCTTGGTCCAGAAGTACCATATCTAAGTGCCATCGGTGCCCTTATGTACCTTACAAATTGTACAAGGCCTGATATATCTTTTGCCGTGAATCTGTTGGCAAGATTTATCACATATCCAACAAAGAGACACTGGAACGGAATTAAACATATATTCCGTTATCTACGAGGAACGACAGACTTGGGACTTTTGCATTCAAAAGATGCTAATCCAAGTATAATTGGTTATGCTGATGCTGGATACTTATCTGATCCACACAAGGCACGTTCCCAAACTAGATATGTATTTACTCGTGGAGGCACTGCAATATCTTGGCGTTCTCAGAAACAAACGCTCGTAACAACTTCATCAAATCATGCCGAGATTATTGCACTACATGAAGCAAGTCGTGAATGTGTGTGGTTAAAATCAATGACCCAACATATCCAAATTTCATGCGGATTATCATCTGATGAGAAGCCTGTGATACTATATGAAGATAATGCTGCATGTGTTGCTCAAATGAAAGAAGGATACATAAAAAGCGACAGAACTAAACATATTCCTCCTAAGTTCTTCGCATTCACTAAGGAGCTAGAGAAGAATAAATATATTGATGTTCGTCACATTCAATCAAGTGAAAACTCATCAGATCTCTTCACAAAGGCACTTCCTACGTCAATATTCAGAAAGCACATATATAATATTGGGATGCGCAATCTACGAAATTTGTGAAGAATTGTTCGTGTCAACATGAGGGGGAGTTTACGTGACTGCACTCTTTTTCCCTTACTATGGTTTTTATCCCAATGGGTTTTTCCTAGTAAGGTTTTTAACGAGGCAGTATAAAAACACGTAATGAAGACAATCATTATGATCATCATCACAAGGGGGAGTGTTGAAAAATATATTTAAAATGTGAGTATTGAATATTTGAATGTTGAATATTTGAATGTTGAAAATAAGAGTTGTAAATATTGAAAATTAGTGTGTGATGATGTAGGTAATGATGTATTTTATTTTTGAATTATTTGTAAAGATTTCCTATAAATAGATCTCTCATTTGTGAAGAAAAACACAATTGAGTAGAGAGAAAAATATTATAAAGTGTGTAGTTTGGTAAATTTTGAGAGTTTGAGATTTTTACTTTTTACCATAAATTTTTACTTTTTCACAACAAATACAATTGACAAATCAATAAAAATTAATAAGACTGCCACAAAAGACATATTATTATTATTATTATTATTCATTCATTCATTCTTAATTTTATCTTTGTCAATGTAAGATTACGTTTTCAGATTTTAGTCAAAAACTTGTGTGAGACGGTCTCACAAATCGTATTTTTTGATCCTCATCTCTTATTTCGATCATCCATGAAAAAGTATTACTTTTTATGCTAAGAGTATTACTTTTTATTGTAAATATCGGTAGGATTGACCCGTCTCCCAGATAAAGATTCGTGAAACCGTCTCACAAGAGACCTACTCATTATTTAAAAGATTTGCTGAAATTGAGAAATTGAATCAAACTTGTTAACTAACATTCTTGTAAAGTGTAAGTGAATATTCAAAAACTTCGTAAATAGTAAATACTTGAGACAACCAATGAATAAAATTATGAATTGGTTTTAAAATCTCCTTTCCCTTTTGTTCCAAAAACACTGTTCCTTGTATTTATTTTGTAAACAAAAGTGGTAGACTTCCTTAAAATATTTTAAACACTTTGACAATTTTAAATAGATTGTAATTAAAATATGAGTAGGTCTCTTGTGAGACGGTCTCACGGATCTTTACATGTGAGACAGGTCAACCCTATCGATATTCACAATAAAAAATAATATTTGTTCATGGATGACCCAAATAAGATATTCTTCTCACAAATACGACCCGTGAGATCGTCTCACACAAATTTTTGCCTTAAAATATATATTACGAAACATAAAGTAATTAAATGCAAAAAGTGAAAAAAAAAACACAACAATTTATGGAAATTGAAGACTACTGATTAAACATTCTGCCATTTTTTTGTGACGATCTACATTGATATAATGTAAATAAAATGAAATATCTATAACAATGACGTATGATCGACTCATTTGCCAATGAGAATCGCACAAAATGATATGTTATTACCGTATCTTATATCTTTGTCTCTCTACCATGATAACAAAATTTTATTCATAGCTTATCCCGTCACAAATTTTTTTAGATAAAAACTTGTGTGAGACGATATCACAGATCGTATTTTGTGAGACGGGTCTCTTATTTGGGTCATCCATAAAAAAGTATTATTTTTTAAGCTACGAGTATTACTTTTTATTGTGAATATCGATAGGGTTGACTCGTCTCACATATAATGATTCGTGAGATCGTCTTACAAGAAACTTACTATTTTTTTAATGCATATGCACGACGGATTTAGTTCCAATTTATAACCATTTTGATTTAGAGTACTCTTAAAAATAAAAACCTTTGGATGGAAACGTTTGTTTTGGACCTTTTGGATGCTTTTCTAAAATAAATATTTTAAAAGAACAAAGACCAAAATTTTCTCTTTTGAACCCTCAATTATTGATTAAAAAATCAAACGAGATGATCTGGTTTGAAAAGTTAGTTGACAGTTCCCTCCAATTCTTTGTCATCTCTTCCCAGTAGCCACCCGTAGGAGAAATTGTCTGCACAAGAAAAAGAATATGTCTTTTGAATTGATGCTATCCGGGCGAAATGAGTGAGCAGGGTCGAGTGGTCCACCGGATCTGCTATCAAAATGATGAAGGAAATAAGAGCAATGTAGATATCTGAACCAGAAGCTTCTTTCCCGGGCGGAGAGGATTTCCTGCACTCAAGAAGGTAACCACGTGAATAGGCGCCGGAGGGGTATCCGGCGTGGCCACTCTGATGCTTAAGTCAGTGAATGATTCAAGCCAAGAACCAATGTAAACAAGTGATGGTTGTGATATTGGTGTGAATGAATGAATGTAAATGTAAAGAGAGAACCTGATATTTATAGTAGGAGAAATAATGATGATCTTGTTCTCCGTGCTACCTACTAATTATAGTAGGACGGCTGAGCACACCCTATATTCTGACATGTCAAATCATATACTAGTCACATCCTGCATGTCTGATTCCGTCAACCACTTGGATCGATGTCAGAGATGAGACAGTCGCCCACATTCTCTTCTGCTAGTATACTCGAGTGCGGTGCTCATATCGAGGTGGCCCGGGTAGAAAGTTCCCGGGAGCTTGAACGAGAGCCCGGGCGTCCGGTGGCCCGGGGAGGAGACGTCCCGGGAATTCACCTGCCCGGCTTCTGATGAACTCTTCCTGCCGACTTGTCCTGATTCTGGCCATCCATCCAGTATCCTGGGTCGTCTATGCCCCGAGCACAAGAATCGTCCATGACTCGGGCACAACCCGGGCTATCCCGAGAGTATCATCACTCCCTCCTTAAATAGTCGGGTTAGAGTCATACTCGCTGTCCCGATTAGTCTTGTGTGCCCGATTATGAAAAATATTTAGTTTGTCTGTAAAAGCATCGGGGGCTTCATGTATCTCAGAGATGGGATGAGGTGCCGGGGTCTCGTGTCTCCCGGACTTTAAATAAGATGTCAGGGCCTCGTGTCTCCCGGACTTTAAAATAGATTGTCGGGGCCTCATATCTCTCGGACTTAGGAATGGTCGAGGTGCGGAGCCCCAAGCCAGGTTTGAGAACCCTGGGCCTTAATAGATAACCAAGGTGCGGAGCCTTGGGCCGGGGAGCATGTCCCGGGACTTGGGAGTGGTCGAGGTGCGGAGCCCCGAGCCAGATTTGAGAACCCTGGGCTTAATAGATAACCAGGGTGCGGAGCCCTGACCTTCATAAATGGTCGAGGTACGGAGCCCCGAGCCAGGGTACGGATCCCTGGACTTAATGGATAATCAGGGTGCGGAGCCCTGGCCTTCATAAATGGTCGAGGTACGGAGCCCCGAGCCAGGGTACGGATCCCTGGACTTAATAGATAACCAGGGTGCAGAGCTTTGGCCTTCATAAATGGTCGAGGTACGGAGCCCCGAGCCAGGGTACGGATCTTTGGACTTAAAAGATGACCGAGATACAGGTCCCCGGGCCAGGGTACGGGTCCCTGGACTTAATAGATAACCAGGGTGCGGAGCCCTGACCTTCATAAATGGTCGAGGTACGGAGCCCCGAGCCAGGTTTGAGAACCCTGGACTTAATGGATAACCAGGGTGCGGAGCCTTGGCCTTCATAAATGGTCGAGGTACGGAGCCCCGAGCCAGGGTACGGATCTTTGGACTTAAAAGATGATCGAGGTACGGGTCCCCAGGCCAGGGTACGGGTCCCTGGACTTAATAGATAACCAGGGTGCGGAGCCCTGGCCTTCATGAATGGTCAAGGTACGGAGCCCCGAGCCAGGTTTGAGAACCCTGGACTTAATGGATAACCAGGGTGCGGAGCCTTGGCCTTCATAAATGGTCGAGGTACGGAGCCCCGAGCCAGGGTACGGATCCCTGGACTTAATAGATAACCAGGGTGCGGAGCTCTGGTCTTCATAAATGGTCGAGGTACGGAGCCCCGAGCCAAGGTACGGATCCCTGGACTTAATGGATAACCAGGGTGCGGAGCCCTGGCCTTCATAAATTGTCGAGGTACGGAGCCCCGAGCCAGGGTACGGATCCCTGGACTTAATGGATAACCAGGGTGCGGAGCCCTGGCCTTCATAAATGGTCGAGGTACGGAGCCCCGAGCCAGGGTACGGATCTCTGGACTTATTGGATAACCAGGGTGCGGAGCCATGGCCTTCATAAATGGTCGAGGTACGGAGCCCCGAGCCAGGGTACGGATCCCTGAACTTAATAGATAACCAGGGTGCGGAGCCCTGGCCTTCATAAATGGTCGAGGTACGGAGCCCCGAGCCAGGGTACGGATCCCTGGACTTAATGGATAACCAGGGTGCGGAGCCCTGGCCTTCATAAATGGTCGAGGTACGGAGCCCCGAGCTAGGGTACGGATCCCTTGACTTAATAGATAACCAGGGTGCGGAGCCCTGGCCTTCATAAATGGTCGAGGTACGGAGCCCCGAGCCAGGGTACGGATCCCTGGACTTAATAAAATGTGTCGGGGCCTCATACCTCCCAGACTTTAGATAATGTGCCGGGGCCTCATACCTCCCGGGCTTAAGAGAATGTGCCGGGGGCTCGTACCTCCCGAGCTTAAGAGATTTTGCTTTACCTGCTGATATTTGTTTTATAAAAAATCAAATCACCAACCTGGAAATATTGAATCCGAATTTATTTCCGGTAGAGTGAAACTTCTCTGGTTGAGCTAAATTAAGTGACTAATATAGCTGTATGCTACTGAGTGCATAGCAAATGCTCTTCATGTCAATCCGGGATAGCTGCTGAGCTTTGAGCCCATATGAAATCGACATATAAGATCTGAGTGCCGAGCTGGTCGGACTTGTATGTTTGCCAAGCAGAGTTGAGCTTATTTTTGAATGGAAACCATATCTACGTCTTGAGTTCAATTTCCCACAGACGGCGTCAATGATGCGATCCGGGCGAAATGAGTGAGCAGGGTCGGGTGCTCCACCGGATCTGCTATCAAAACGATGAAGAAAATAAGAGCAATGTAGATATCTGAACCAGAAGCTTCTTTCCCGGGCGGAGAGGATTTCCTGCACTCAAGAAGGTAACCACGTGAATGGGCGCCGGAGGGGTGTCCGGTGTGGCCACTCCGATGCTTAAGTCAGTGAATGATTCAAGCCAAAAACCAATGTAACCAAGTGATGGTTGTGATATTGGTGTGAATGAATGAATGTAAATGTAAAGAGAGAACATGATATTTATAGTAGGAGAAGTAATGATGCTACCTACTAATTATAGTAGGACGGCTGAGCACACCCTATATTCTGACATGTTAAATCATATACTAGTCACATCCTGCATGTCTGATTCCGTCAACCACTTGGATCGATGTCAGAGATGAGACAGCCGCCCACATCCTCTTCTGCTAGTATACTCGAGTGCGGTGATCATATCGAGGTGGCCCAGATAGAAAGTTTCCGGGAGCTTGAACGAGAACCCGGGCGTCCGGTGGTCCGGGGAGGAGACATCCCGGGCATTCACCCGCCCGGCTTCTGATGAACCCTTCCTGCCGACTTGTCTTAATTCTGGCGATCCATCCAGTATCTTGGGTTGTCTATGCCCCGAGCACAACCCGGGCTATCCCTAGGGTATCATGAATATCTGCCCAGTTCCATCGTTTCTTGAAAAACAGAAGCAATCTTCTTGCAACAAAGGAACAGAGAAAGACGAGGAAGAGAAGAGGAGGGAGACAGAGTACCGGAAGATTAACGAACGCTACGAGATTTGGAAGAAAGCTTCTCGACGATATCGTTATCTCACGCGAGCTCGAATGGCGTCTCTTACCGTAGAGTGGCTGCCCGACAGGAAAGAGCAACCGGGAAATGATTGTTTGGTTAGGACTCTGATTCTTGGGACCTATGCAACGGAGAACGGACCCAATTATATCATGCGTGCCGAGGTACAGCTTCCCCTCGAGAATTCCGGGATTGATGGCCTGTATAATTACGATGTAGGCATAGAGTTTTGGAGATCTGGACGTGCTAATAGGAAGGTACGTAGTGTTCTGTGCGTATCCATCTGAATGTTACTATTATATTGTTGGTTCTTGATACGTACAATTCAAGTGGATTTATCTTAGTTTTGTTTTTCTGGGCTTGGCCAATTGAAATTTTTATAAGCAGCTTTGAATAAATTCTATGTTGTTTAGTTAATCTCTTGACATTCAATGTGCTCCGAATGAATCTTTTTGGGCTAATATTTTCATTTTTCAGGTTCCGGAGGCATAGAAAATTGTGCATATAATAATGCCATATCTGTCTTTCTCGCAGTTGAATATTGTTCAGAAATAAAACATGAAAGGCAGGTCAACAGAGCTCGATATATTCCTCAGAAGCCTTTCATTATCGCCACCGAGACTGTTAGACCAGAAGTTTATGTATACGACTATAGGAAACATTCAGTTAAGCCTACATCAGATGGTGGTTCATTTAACCGCCATCTGCGGCTCCGGGATCACCGGGGCCTTTTGGTTTATCTTGGAGCCAATTCAAGGAGGGTCATTTATTGAGTAGTTCTAATCAAATATGCTTGTGGGATATAAATGCAACTCCAAATAACAAGTCCATGGATGCAATATTCATGTTATATATCAATTGTATCACATTATAAAAACTGAATAATTTTTTCCCCATAACCTCTGTTATGTTAATTATATATGATCTTTTACTCTGGTATGTTCGGTATTTTTACCTGAAATGCATAATTGCCGCAGGTTCGGGGACATTATGTTAGAGATGTAGCTTGGCACCCAAAGCATCAATACTTGTGTGGTTCTGTTGGGAATGATAAGTGTCTTCATGTATGGGATCTCCGTGCACCGTCAATCAGACAGCCTTTGCGTCTGTGGTCTCTCATCAAAGCAAGGTTAAATCTCGTGATTTCGATGCTCTTATGTGGAGAAGTAAATGATATGTTCTATTCTTTTAAGGTCACTCTTTCAGAATAAAGCATACTTGTCCCACTTCTAGTTGAACCCATTTGAACTTCTAGTAGAGACTAAGAATAAACTGTCTTTAGTTTCATACAAATGTTTAGATTTTATGGTTATTTGTCTTACACGCTTGTTTCTCTCTGTGTATAAATTTGTAGGTAAATTGTTTAAACTTTAACCCTTTCAATGAGTGGATCGAACTGCCCTTCATACCTTTGATTGCCACGAGTAATATGTTGGGGAAAACCCATAAACCGCAGAATCCATCATGATAAATCATCAAGAATTTGACTGAAAACTTAAGCGGAAGCGTACCTGAAGCCATAATCCTGAATTCTTTAGAACGTGTCTTGATCTTCCAGATCTACGCGCTCTTTTCTTGAGAGAATCCTTTAGTTTCTCTTCAGAACTATTTTCTTAATGGGGGAGAGAATAGTGAAAGTGATAACGCGAGATCTGGGGACCATGACCCATATTTATAGATAATGTTTATCAATATCTTCTGATATTTCTGTTTTAGCCCATCATAAAAACAGAAATTACACTTATGTCTCTACACATTAAAGGCCCACAACCCATTAGATACATTAAAGCCCAATAACCCGAAACATTAATTGATCACTTTATTTTGGGCTTAACTTAATAGACAACCCACAATATATAATTATTCACATATAAGCCCATATAAATAAATTGATCCAACAATCTCCCACTTGGGCTATATGTGCAACTTTATAATTATGTTTGTGAAAATAACCTTATGAGCTCAAAATTGTTGTCATTCCGAAATGTATCTATAACCAATCCGGTCCATCAATCACATCAACATAGGATCAAAGCAGTCTTCGCTACACTCAAGGTAACTAGACCCATCAATGGTCATATATGCCAACACAACCGAATGACATGGATCATGAAGTGGATGTATAGCATGGAAATTTCATGCAATGTGACCGTAACATGCCTATTTTCAACTGGTCCTCCCTTTAACCTTATTGAGATCAAACTTTAAATCATAATCAGAGTGTGACTTAACTTGAAATTTATTTCTGCAGAAAATAAATTTACATAAATGTAACTGCAATGTCTACAACTGAAAAGCATTTAAAATAACAAACTCCCACTAAAACTGAATTTCCTCAATTGACATAACACCCATACTAGCAGTGTGCTCATGAAACTGTTTGGGTGGTAGTCCCTTAGTAAGCGGATCCGCAACCATGGAGTTTGTACCGATATGCTCAATAGACAACTTTCCACTCTGAATTCTTTCTTTAACAACCAGAAACTTGATGTCAATGTGTTTTGACTTCGTCGAGCTCCTGTTGTTATTGGAATACATAACTGCTGATTTATTGTCACAATGTAATCTTAGTAGCCTTTCAATGCCATCAACAATACGCAGTCCTGTGACAAAATTTTGCAGCCATATTCCATTATTGGATGTCTCATAACACGCTACAAATTCAGCTGCCATGGTGGAAGAAGCTATAAGAGACTGTTTAGCACTCTTCCAGGAAATGGCACCTCCAGCAAGGAGATAGATGTAGCCCGACGTAGATTTCATACTATCTTGGCATCCAGCAAAATCGGAGTCAGTATACCCAATGATCTCTAGCTGATCCATCCTCCGATATATGAGCATGTAATCTTTTGTTCTCTGTAGGTACCGTAAAACCCTTTTGACTGCTTTCCAATGTTCCACTCCTGGATTACTTAAATATTGTCCCAACATTCCTGTCACGTACGCAATATCTGGACGTGTACAAACCTGAGCATACATCAGACTCCCCACTGCAGATGCATAGTTTGAACCTTCTGCTTTTCTTTTTCCTCAAAATCATTCTTTGGGCATTGTTTGAGACTAAATTTGTCTCCCTTAGCCACAGGGGTATCTGTTGGTTTACAATCTTGCATCCCGTATCGCTTGAGAACTTTCTCGATATAGCCTTTCTGAGATAATCCAAGAATACCCCGAGAACGATCCCGATGTATCTGAATACCCAGTACAAAAGATGCATCACCAAGATCCTTCATCTCAAAATTCTTAGCTAAAAATCTCTTGGTTTCATGCAACAACTCTATATCGTTGCTAGCGAGCAGAATGTCATCAACATATACAACCAGAAAAATATGCTTACTCCCACTGAACTTATGGTACACACAATCATCGACCAAATTCATCTCAAAACCAAACGAGATGATCACTTGATGAAATTTGAAATACCATTGTCGAGATGCTTGCTTGAGCCCATAGATGGATTTCTTTAATTTGCAAACCATATTATTTGTGTCTTTGGACACAAAATTTTCTGGCTGCACCATATAAATCGTTTCATCAATGTCACCATTTAGAAACGCAGTCTTTACATCCATCTGATGAAGCTTAAGATCGAAATGCGCCACCAAAGCCATTATAATCCTTAAAGACTCTTTCGAAGAAACCGGAGAGAAAGTCTCTTTATAATCAATGCTTTCTTTCTGTGTAAAGCCTTTAACGACAAGACGAGCCTTATATCTTTCCACATTGCCTTTCGAATCCCTCTTGGTTTTAAATATCCATTTGCAACCAATGGGCTTCGTACGTTTAGGCAATGGGACAAGATCTCATACGTCAGTGTCCTTCATGGACTTTATCTCCTCATTCATGGCATCATTCCACTTTTGAGAGTTAGAACTTTCCATGGCTTGGCGGAAGTTAATAGGATCATCCTCCATCAATCCAATGTCTGCCTCATGTTCTTGAAGAAATACAATGTAATCATCTGGTACTGCATTTCTCCGCTCTCTAGTGGATTTTCTTAATGGCATAGGTTCTGGAGGTGCTTGAGTTTGTTCATCTGGAATGAGATGATCTCTAATATTGTCTTCCTATATTGTGTCTTGGTCAAAGTGAGGAATATGATCCTGACCAATGTCCAAGACACCTGTGGGAATATTTACATATTCCTCTTCAAAGACAATATACCTTACTTTATCTCCCCCCGCAAACTCAACATCCTCAAAGAACCTGGCATTTCCTGACTCAAAAATCGACTTACTCGTGGGATCATAAAACTTGTACCCCTGGATCTTTCAGAGTATCCAATAAAATAACAACTAACCGTCCTTGAGTCCAGTTTCTTTTCATTAGGCTTGTAAGGCCTTGCCTCAGCTGGACATCCCCAAACGTGCAGATGCTTAAGACTGAGCTATTTACCCGTCCAAAGTTCATAAGGGGTTTTGGTCGCTTCCTTAGTTGGAACCCTGTTAAGGATATATGCTGCGGTCTTTAGTGCTTCTCCCCAGAGTGATTCTGGTAAGGTAGAATGACTGATCATACTCCTCACCATGTCTTTAAGCGTTCTGTTTCGTCTTTCAGCAACACCATTCATAGTGGGCGAACCCGGCATAGTGTACTGTGGGACGATACCGCATTCCTCCAGGAATCTAGTAAAAGGTCCTGGATGTTGTTCACCTGAACCGTCATATCTACCATAGTATTCACCACCACGGTCAGATCTAACGCTTTTAATCTTTAAGCCAAGTTGATTTTCAACTTCAGCTTTATAGTTTTTGAACACATCCAATGACTGTGCCTTTTCATTAATGAGATAAATGAAGTCATATCTTAAAAAATCGTCTGTAAACGTTATAAAATGCTGTTGACCATTCCAAGAAGCCGAAGGGAATGGTCCACAAATATCAGTATGTATAAGTTCTAAGACGCCTGAACACCTGTTGGCTTCAAATCTCCTTTTGTTGATTTGTTTTCCCTTTATACAATTAACACAATTATTAAAATCTGTGTAATCTAAAGGTTCGAGAATTTCGTCTGACACGAGTCTCCTTATTCTCTTTTCAGAGATATGACCCAATCTTTTGTGCCATAACGCAGCTGAATTCTCACTGGTTAATTTTCTTTTAGTGCCTCTACTTGTTTGCAGGGATTCATTAAATGAAGCAATAACATCCAAAGAATAGAGATTATCGTATCCTGATAAAGAACCAGAACCAACCAATTTTGAATCGAGAAACAAACTGAATATTCCATTTCCAAAAGAACAAGAATAACCAAATTTGTCCAATGCAGAAATGGAAATCAAATTCCGTCTAAAAGACGGCACAACAAATGTTTCATAAAGATCCAAATATATTCCAGTCTTTAACAATAATCTAAATTTTCCTATTGCCTCAACTTCAACTTTGTTGCCGTCACCAACATAGATGAATCTTTCAGCATCACTTGGTTTTCGGCAATCCAGGCAACCCTAGCATAGACACACTGATGTGAGTTGTTGCACCAGAATCTATCCACCACGTGTGTCTAGGCACTGAAGTTAAATTAACCTCAGAACAAACCATATTCAGAAGCATACCTTTCTTAGCACGCCAAGCGTGATAATTACTGCACTGCTTCTTCATATGCCCATCACTGCCACAGAAAAAACAACCAGAACTTTGAGAATCACTAGGATTCTTCTGTTGTTTCTTCGGAAGCTGTGTATCCGCAGCTTCCTTATACTTTTGTTTCTTTCCTTTATCCTTCGAGGTAGAGGCATAATGAGCACTTTCTGTCTTTGTCTTGCTTCAACCTTTCCTCTTCCTGGACACAGTGCGAGATGAGCTCATTCAGAGACCAAGTCTATTTCTGACAGTTATAGCTCACCTTGAACTGGTTAAACCGAGGAGGAAGAGATATCAAAACCAGATGCACCAGCAAGTCCTCAGAGAGGTCAAGCTTCAGTGCTTTTAACCTTGAAGCAAGATGAGACATTTCCATAATGTACTCCCTGATTTGCCATTACCTCTGTACCTCATTGAAACTAGGCTTGCCAAAAGTGTACCAATTTCAGACTTTTCACTTTTAGCAAACCTCTTTTCGAGGTCTTGAAGGAAAGCCTTAGCCGTAGCAATGTCGTTAGACATTGTGCCCCTGAATGTTTCTGAAATGACCCTCTTCATGATCATCATACACATGCGATTCGATCTCTCCCACCTTTCAAACTCCCTCTTTTCATCAGAGGTACTCTTATCCGTAACGGCAGAAGGAGAGTCAACCCTTATCACAAGGTCCAAATCCATGACTCCGAGAACTATCAATAAATTCTCTTGCCATGATTTAAAATTAGAGTCATTTAACATAGGAATAGAATTTATGTTGGAGTGAATATTTGCAGGAGTCAAATCTGAACAGAGAACAAAAAATCAAATATACATGCTCAACCAAATATCCAAATAAAATAATCAATAAACTCAAATAATGTAAACCCCATAAACAGAATATGGAGCACTCCATTAATGTTTCATCTTTGGACAAAAGATTAACTTGTAAGCGATATCCTGGCGCAGCAGTCAAACACTGATAGTAACTATCATGTCAAATAACAACCTTCCTTTGGGCCGATTTATTATTCACATGAAACCGAACAACTATCACATGTTTACCACCACAAGTGCATATGTAATTATATTAAATATTAATCTTCCTTTGGGCTGATCAGTATTCATATAAATCACATATACCCAAAATCCTTTTGTATTTCAAAATAAAATTATTTTCAATAAAAGATGTCACTTTGGCGACATTTTATTTCAATTAATCAATTTTTAAAATATATATAACCTTATCATTATTTGAATTAATGAAAATTTAACCTTAACCGAATGAATTTGAACTGAAAAAAAAAATCGGAAATTCCGTACGGGTCGGGTCGGCCCGGATCCGTACGACTCGACCCGGATCCGTACGGTTCGGGTCGACCCGGGCCCGTACGACCCGACCCGAATCCGTACTTTTTTTTTAAAAAAAAAATTTAATCCGAATTTTTCGATTTTCCTCTAAAATATTTTGTTGAACAAAAACCGGAAGGAAAATCGAAATCTTATACCAAATCTTTAAAATTTTTACAACTAAATCTTTTTTACCAAAACTGAAACTTTAAAAGATTTGGTTTTCAACCAAAATATTTTCCAGATCTGAAACCATATCAAAAATTTTCATATCTAAACCAAAATAATTTTCAGATCTGAAACCGTATCAAAATATTTTCAGATCTGAAAACATATCAATATATTTTCCAGATCTGAAGCCATATCAAAAAAAAATTTAAACAAAATTTTATTTTTCAGATCATGGATCCAAATAGTATCCAAAAACTTTAAACAAATCTCAATGATTCAAACATGAATGGCTCTGATACCACTTGTTGGGAAAAACCCATAAACCGCAGAATCCATCATGATAAATCATCAAGAATTTGACTGAAAACTTAAGCGGAAGCGTACCTGAAGCCATAATCCTGAATTCTTTAGAACGTGTCTTGATCTTCCAGATCTACGCGCTCTTTTCTTGAGAGAATCCTTTAGTTTCTCTTCAGAACTATTTTCTTAATGAGGGAGAGAATAGTGAAAGTGATAACGCGAGATCTGGGGACCATGACTCATATTTATAGATAATGTTTATCAATATCTTCTGATATTTTTGTCTTAGCCCATCATAAAAACAGAAATTACACTTATGTCTCTACACATTAAATGCCTACAACCCATTAGATACATTAAAGCCCAATAACCCGAAACATTAATTGATCACTTTATTGTGGGCTTAACTTAATTGACAACCCACAATACATAATTATTCACATATAAGCCCATATAAATAAATTGATCCAACATAATATAGATCTTGCTCTTTTTACTGAAGGATAATGTTGCTCCAAAAGGTGAAATCGCTCACCTTAGGCGCCCCTCACCCCCGGCCCGACATGATTGTGAGAGGAGGTAAATCATGGTGACTCAGCCAACCAGCTGCAGCTAGACCTTATGCTACGCCGCGCACAAGGAGCTCCCCCTCGTTGGAGGGAATTTAACTCCCACACTGCCGCTTGCGAGACTCGATCCCTGGTCATTGCTTCAAATTCACTACTGCTAACCAACTGAGCTAAGCCCACGCGGGCTACTGAAGGATAATGTTGCTGCATATAGAATTTGTGAAAATTTGATATTTTCAACAGGGATGGGGTTTCTCAGGTGGGATGGAATCCTAAGAGTGAGAGAGTGTTGGCTTCTTCTGGTTTTGATAGGAGATTGATGATCTGGGACCTGGGCAGGTAATTATTTCTTGAACATTAACTCACCAGTTGGTTAAACTGCTCTCTCTTCCTAGCCTTTTGTATTGTATTTAGGACAAATTACGTTTTTGGTCCTGTAATTTGCACTTTTTCTAATTTTAGTCCTGTTATGAGACAATTTACGTTCTTAGTCCAGTAATTTATAATATTTTCCAATTTCAGTCCTTTTCCCCCAAAATTGAAATATTCCTCCGGAAAATGGGACAAATTACATTTTTGGTCCTGTAATTTGCGCTTTTTCTAATTTTAGTCCTGTTATGAGACAATTTACGTTCTTAGTCCAGTAATTTATAATATTTTCCAATTTCAGTCCTTTTCCTCCAAAATTGAAATATTCCTCCGGAAAATGTATGTATCAGTGCAAACATTTTCCTCAGTGCAAACATTTTCCTCATTGACAACCATTCAAAACCATGGTTCGATAATGTATCAACAATGGAATGGCTTTCTTTAAGATTGAGCCACTTTCAGAGATTATGTTTAAATAATTGTTGTACTCTTTTTCTAAAAAAAAATTTGGAATATGTTTGTGGATTTATTTTTCAAAGTGATGTGGATTTAGTTTTATTTTTTCTATTATATTATTTACTTACGTGGACTTTGAAAAGGCCACCAAAAATCAAAAACCCCAATTCAAATTACAGCTCAGCATTCCGGCCGCCAGCTATGCATTTTCCGGGGACAAATTACGTTTTTGGTCCTGTAATTTGCACTTTTTCTAATTTTAGTCCTGTTATGAGACAATTTACGTTCTTAGTCCAGTAATTTATAATATTTTCCAATTTCAGTCCTTTTCCCCCAAAATTGAAATATTCCTCCGGAAAAGGACTGAAATTGGAAAATATTATAAATTACTGGACTAAGAACGTAAATTGTCTCATAACAGGACTAAAACTAGAAAAAGTGCAAATTACAGGACCAAAAACGTAATTTGTCCTAGTATTTAACTTGTAACGAGACTCTGTCATGATATTAGAAGCAGAAAATTAGTGCCCTCCTAGGCTGATCAAGTCGTCTAGCAAGGCCAAAGGCATACTTTTAAGTGGTCTAGCAGACATTAGTTTTTTCGTCTACTGTAAAGAATATTTATTTATCATATATCAGTGTTACAAAAGTTTTCTCAAAAACAATGTTTTTATAATATGATAAACAAATATGTGGAAGAGATCGATCATTAATTCGAGTTATTAAATGATTTGTAATTATTATGTTTTCCGGTTGGTTTAAAACCTGTTAAGCACTCAAATCCAGGAGATTGATGATCAAATCTCTTGAAATAATCGTCAAAGAGGGAAGAGATTTAACAAAAAATTATAGAATTTGATGATTGATGGATATTGAATTGTAATGATCATAGATCCGTTTATTTCAGTCCGCCTAACCCGTGGCCCAAGACGGATTGGGCTAGTAAATTTTTTTTATGTTTGTGTACTTAGAGACCTTAAATGTTGGTATTTATAGCCGTTCTCATATCATCAATGAATAAATGCGAGAGTCTGAATGTCGAAAAAGAAATGTTCATATGTGTCTCAAAAATCTAAAGTTGAGACAATGTACACATCTTTCGTCCAAAACTGAGATTATTGTCGGCTGATCAATTTTGCCTTCTCCTCTTAATAATTTTATATTAGTCGTTATATGATTTGATTTACCAAATTCAAATATTACAAAAGCCTTAGGGTGTTTTGCGGCTTGAATAACTATGATCTCTATTATTTGAGGTGTGGTTTGTTAATCAACCGATGCAAATGTTGCATCGTCTTACGATGACTACATTGTTGCTTCTATTCTCTATAGGATTGATGTAAAACTTTGGGTAGATCATCATAGCTGTTTAATCATTCTAAGGGTGTCAATTCGGGTAAAATTACCGATTTCTCATGTATTTTTCGAACGCTTAATAGTATAAATTGGGTCTGAAATTTAAAATCCAAAATATTTTCTCGAATTAAAGTTTAGACAACTGAACTAATTTCAATACCTTGTAATTTTAGGAGTGTGTTTTACTCAATCAACAACCTATGACAACTTTCTCTATTGAATGAATCAATAGTTAACTATATGCATAAATAATTTAGAGCAACTATCACGGTTATTTTAATGGACGGACGAAACTACCTCTTTTTTATCCAATAAAATTTGTTATAATAAAGTAAATTCTAAAAAATTAAATGATTTGTTAATACTAATCTATAATGGTTAGTGAATATTAAAACGAGGTTAATTAAATTAGGACAACACCCTTCACGCATACGCACGATGGAATCCCACTTGCTGAATTCCCGCGTAACTCCCACGATCTAGAGGTATCAAAACACGTGGCGCGTGATGTATTCTCTCTCCCACGGTGCGTAAAAGCTATCCAATTAAAGAAGTAGCGTAGAAACAAATGATGGTTTTTCTCTCTCTTCAAACAAATTCTAATTAGACTCATAATTCATAAATAAAATGTATATTTATTTTTTATTTTAAGAGAACTATTATTCTAAATATAAAAAATCATATAATAAATTATTTTAGTAAATTTAAAATATTAAAATTTTGGGTTAAAATATTTATAGAATAATTTTGAAGAATGAGAAAAGACATGAACTAAAAGTAATTATCTTGTTGAAAATGTGAAAAAGTATATATAATATACATGTATATAATAAGAAGTAAGTCCTTATAGAAAAATATTTTCTAAATACAAAATAAAATAAAATGAACTCCACTTTATTCAAATAAAAAAATTGTAATTTTAACGATTTATATTTACGTCTATGATTTTAAAAATTTATATTGTCAAATTTTATATTATCTTCTGATTTTCGAAATTTTAATCCTTGTTTTATGTGACTGATAATTCAAAGAAATATATGTTAATGTTATGTTGACATATCATTAAAATTGAAATTTGACGACATAAAAGATTTAAAACATAAAGATTTAAATAAATAAATAAATAATATATATATATATATATAAAAGAGTAAGTTTTCAATTTTGGATTAAAATAAGATGTCGAGTATCCCCTAGATCCAGTGTAGCTTCCAAACAGAGCCTTATGTGGCACGCTTTCAATATTGTTCTCTGATCCTTTAGCTGTCCTCTGTTTCTCAATAAAATTCTTCTCTCTTTTCGATTTCTTTGAATTTTACAGGAAATTTTGGGAAATGGCAGCGCTATAATTTCCTTCGATCTCTCCGCTATAATTTTCCATTCAAGGCTCAATTTTTCCCGATCTAAAATTTCTCATCCACCGATTCTCCATATCCAAGCTAACCCTTTGGTAAGATGTTCTCATTTTTGGATAATATATTTGATTTTTATTGAGGAGCTTGGATGTAATGTATGATTGAAGTTGTTCGGAGGCACGTGGTTAGGTGCCCTTACCATTATTGATTTCATCCAGCTTTACAATTTTGCCCATATTTAATTGAAAAGATGGTTTATTTTGGTCATGGGGTTGAGATTTTTGTATCATTGATATCTAATTTATCAAATTTTCTTATCTGCTGCCTTGCGTGATTCTTTGCTTGTAGCACGTTGTTTCGTGTTCTGGATGGCTTCTTAACATGCTATCCCAATCTTCAAGTGTTAAGTATACGACTGTGTAGCGCACTTATCTGTGTATTTGGGAGCATTTTTTGTTCTCTGTCAATAATCCGGATTGGGTTTCATTATAACTGCAAAGTGGGTGTTTGTCTTCTTTGCTTTTGATCAACTTTGAATAATTATTATCTGGTTATCAGTTGAGTAATATTTGCGTAATGATTTTAGGTAAAATTTTGATGCCTATACTAAATATTACTGTTCTGTATTTTTATAGCTTATGCTATATTAACCGTTGGCTCCAGTTTGGTTAGCTTGATTGATGTGCCTGATGTTGGCACTATGCCTACTTTGATCTTCTGGTTTGAATGAGTTTGTGTATATGGTGATCGATTTTTTATATTTTTCAACATCCACATCCTTTTCGATTGGAACTACAGCTTCAAGATTTGCCGCGTGGTTCTGTAGTCATATCTCATCTTTGACATATGAAACTCGACTTATATTTTGACTTTTTCTATTTCTCTCTCTTTAGCATACCATTACATTTCTCCTAGCCTTCTTTTGTTCTTTTCTCTAATTTTTTTTCTGAGATAGCTATTTGTTGACTAGGTTAGTCCTAATGGTTTGATGATGTACTAGAAGATGCATAAAAGAAAACACGACTCTGATTCTTTGTGCTGGTGCATATTTTTCTTGAAAACCTCAGCTAGACTAAATACTTGTCCAATCTTGGACAATATAAGGTTTGCATACTGCCTTATTAATAATTGGAAGGCAAACTGAATCAAAATTAGATTATCAAAGAGAATTACAAATCATTTCCTCTTTGTTGTATTTAGTGTTGAGTTACTTAACTAGTATCTTACGTCCATAAAACTATTCTGAAAAACACAACGATTCTTTTCAACGCTGTTGTGCAGATTAATTTAGAAAATGGCAAAAGGCACCAGGGGAAGACGGGGAATCACCTCAAGACAGTGCAGACCAAATCCATACCCCATGCCAAATTATGATCAAACTGAGGGAATTCATCAGAAGAATTGCTCCAAAAGCATTGCAAAGAACTGGAAAGGGGCTAGGTGTTCCGTGTGCATGGAGTGTCCTCACAATGCTGTTCTTCTCTTGTGTTCCTCCCACGACAAAGGTTGCCATCCCTACATGTGTGGGACAAGCTTCCGCTATTCCAACTGCCTCGACCAGTACAAGAATGCATACTCGAAAGTAGCTTCTACTGACAATTATCCTCTTCAAGATTCTTTTGATGATCCAGATTTGGCTCCTCTATCTGGCAGGTCTATCAAGAATTGTGATGCCATGGAGCTTGCATGCCCACTGTGTAGGGGTCAAGTGAAGGGCTGGACTGTCGTGGAGCCTGCACGAGAATATTTCAACTCCAAGAAACGAAATTGCATGCAGGATAACTGCTCGTTTATTGGAACATACAAAGAGCTGAGGAAACATATGAGGGCGGATCACCCTTCTGCGAAGCCCCGTGAAGTCGATCCAGCTCTGGAAAAGAAGTGGAGTAGGCTGGAGCGTGAGCGAGAAAGGGATGATGTGATTAGCACCATAAGGTCATCTATGCCAGGGGCAGTGTTTTTTGGTGATTATGTGATTGAGGGAAACCACTATGGTTCCGATTCAGATGATGAGGGTTTTGATGCAGATGCCACGGATCAGAACGGGGGTTTTGAAGTGGGAGTTGATCGGGATTTTATGTCTCTGTTTCTTCTCTTGCAAGGCGTTTGGTTATCCAGATAATGGTGGGCCTTATAGGGGTGTGAGGCGAGATGAAAGAGACTCTAACCACACACTAGGTAGACGCCCTGGAGGCAGTTTTGATTCCTCTGATCCAGATGGTGATAACAATGATGGCAATGAAGGTGATGGAAACAATGATACACCACTGGCTGGTCATCTGCGTCATCAAAGTGGCTTCATCGTGAGGCGTACAGAGAGGAGGAGAAGCCGTAGAGAGCCAAATGAAGACCGTAGATAGGTAGTGATGCTGTTGCATAGAGTTTGGATTGCAAAATTAAAATATTATATGGCCTTGGTACAAGAGTAAAAGGCCTTGACTGTACTTTTAACATTCCCTGCACACTTCTCATTGACATCCATACTTTTGGGGGTTGTATGATAGGATAGCTCAGGAATGTGGGGGGGTAAATAATTACTTGTTTGATTTCATTTTTTATTGTACTATCCGCATTTATTGCGTTGTATTTCTTACTATTGACATTTTTATGTGAATTCACCAATGGAAGATGTCATTTTACCGGTCCATATCTTATTTTATGTATCTTTAAACTCTGTTATGAGAGACAGCAATCTCAATGAATGCAAGAATTCTTTCCCTCAGGCTTGTGATGATGCTTACAGATTTTTTGTTGGTGTCTCGTAGTATTGAGAACCTCTGAATAGTTTTATTTTTTTGTTCAAGTCCGTACTTTTTTTTAAGCAATGTCTTTCTTATTTCTACTATTTACCCCATGGGTCTGTTTTAGGATCTCTGGAAATATTTTTTCTTTTAATTGTGTCTGAGAATAATAAATAGGTATATAATTTTATTATTTTTCATTCTAAGAGTATTATTTTTTACTGTGAATATCGGTAGGATTGGTGTCTCACAAATAAAGATTCTTGAGACCGTATTAATCTAGTTTGACCAAGGGAGCATCTGTTCGTGGAGGAACAATACCCAGACTAGAAACCGACACAATGGTCAATGTTTGTATTTGTCTTATTTCCTCAATCTCTAAAATATTATCACTTCATTTTCAATTCTTTTCCCAAAAAGTACAGATGTACTGATTTCTGCACTCCCCGTTGTAAAAAGCTTTATGTTCGATTCAACTTTTCACCAATTCCAGAAAAAAACTTCATTAAATCAAACATTCTAGGTTTCAGATATTCAATATAATGATCATTTACACAAACGTTTCAAACGTAATTTAATATTATTTGCTAAATATCAATCGCAAATCTATTTTACAAATTTATTTGACATTCCAATTCCCGACAAATCTAATCAATTTTGAGTTTAATCACACCTTTTGTCAAACCCTTTGGAAAAATATTATTGTTCTAAAAATGCAATATTATTAAATAATAAATTTAATTAGAATGATGATTGCAATTCCATATCCACTCAAATTCTGAGGTACCAAATAGAGAATTGATTTGTTATTACTTTTTAATGAGATGATCCTTCTCTTTCCTTTTTTTCGGCAAAATTCTAGGCGTGGGTGTTGGTGCCTTTAGTTTTTGCAGGACGACATTCGGTATCAAAAGGTGAAGGTGGCGGCATACATGAGAAAATCATGATTTTGCAATGAATTAATATAATTGATACACTCATGTTTAATATATAATATATTTTAAAATTTTCTTTACAGTTCCGAAAAAATTTGTATGAATGGTGCCTTTCCGAAGTCCTAAAAAACATGCACATATGTTTTGAAATGCTCTTGCTTTGTTGCTGTCATTCCCTCTTACCCTCTTGTTCTTCTTCTGCATCAGAAGAATCCCCATCTTTTCTGTCTAGGTTGACTAAACCTATACTGCCTTGAGGAGTTTCTTTGACAAGGGATTCAGTTTCTTCTTCGTCATTCCCTTCTTCCTTATTGCCCGAGTACGCGTAACTGGTAGAAGTCATGTGTGTATATGAGTAATGAATCACATTGTTTACCAGATATAACAAGTAGAAAGGGACGCAGAGAAAGTCCAATAACTGTAGGAACCTGAAATTAAATAACTTATTATTTTCTCCACTAAATGAAATATGAAATAGCCCAAGTGCCTAACCTCATCAACTGTGTAACTTAGAATTCAAAAGGAATGTTGCATGTACGTAGAGTGAAAAACTCCAAGAACTCCGATGTAAAAGATAAATTTGCAATGCGAGTCATACTCTTTCTCTAGTTATATATTTCCATCTAAAAGGAAAAGGCTGCATTAATAAAATATTTAAAAATTACCGCTGAGAGCTTTGTGATGGAGCCCAGAGGAAACAAATAACACAAAGCAAGGCAAATGCAAGAATGTCCCAGAAAGCAGTGATAATCCAGGCACTAGCCCACTTCTCATTGAAGGGGTCTGTTGCCTTGAAGTAAACCTGCAGGAAGTAGAGTCATAGGTTAAGGAGCTGGTCAATACTAGGTGTCAATGCATACACATTGCGTGAGAATAATATTTATGTATATAAAATAATATTTTTATATCATAATTTTAAATTATATAGAATTAATTTAATTTAAATGAAAGGAAAATAACATAAATATAGAAATGTATGTAACGTTAAGTATTAAATAATTTGTATCAATTGGTTGGTTGATTGAAAATTAGAGAGAAAAAGGGTTGCGGAGAGAATTAGAAAAAGTGAAACGGCAAAGTTATCAGAGTATTAATGGAATTCTGAAAAAACTCCACCATCCACATCAAATGCTAAGGGTCTCTCACTTAATCGATAGTAATATATATGTAATCGCTCCAAAACAAAGTGGTGAAAAAGTCGAAAATAATAAAATGTGGACAGTTTTTTTCGGAGATAATATTGGATGTTTCTAAGAAAGTGATTGTAGCAAACGAAATACAACCTAATGTTCGATTTAAGTTGGAGATAAAATATTTTTTTTCTTACATCCTACTCCAATTTTCCTTAATTATATTCTCCACATCCAGGACAGCAGGTCTGGAGGGAGGATAACCCTTGCTAGAGATTGCAAGAACATTTTTTGTTCGATCTTCTTATTCAATATCCAGGTTTCTGAAAATACGAATGAAAATTGTTCTTCTACAAGTACATAGATTTGAAACTTAGTTATGAGTGGATTGGAAAAGAATAGGTTGAAATAAGAACATACCTCATATCCGATCCACACAACGGATAAAACAATTGCAACTGCTAAAGCATTTGAAAATTTCCTGTATATCTCCAATTTAATTGAACTTCTTTTAGCCTGAAAACATGGAAGTGTGGTAAGAACATGGTACATGCAGCATAGTAGGGAAGATGGCAAAGAACAAAGATCCGGGTTGTGGATACACAACTCGATCATAAAATGAAGGTGTTAAATGTAATGATACCTGCAGTTCATCTAGTGTTTTGGAAAGAGAAGTGAATATCCACAAAATTAAGAAAGCATCCAGTAAAGCAACAGGAAGGACAAGAAAGACTCTGGCTCGTCCTGCTATGTCATTTATTGTACCCACATACTCAGCAATATTAAGCATTTCCGATGCCAAGAAATAAGTTATACCAAGGAGAAGCACCTTTGGTGTAAGACCACCAAGCGTGGGCCGGACAACACCATAGCCCATTGCACCAGAAAGGATAAGAAGGCGGGAAATAGTTCTTCTAATGGCTCCAATTGTCACAACCCAAGTTGTGATTCCCACCGGCCTTGTGCCGGTGTTGTTGAAATATGCATAGTCAAGATAGCAAAAAGTCATCTCCAGCAATCCAAGAGCGACGACAGAAGTAATGCAATGTTGCAGCACTAAAACATCTTTCCAGTATTTCACATACTGGAAAAACCAGATGATGCTGAGGATTGTGTATGCAACAGCCAAACATACATAGAAGCTCATTAAGGGGGCCATCCGACCAGGTAAGTAGCCATCAGGGTTTTTCCACACCGTCTTCCCAGTCACCCTCATTCCCTTCAGGTTTGAATCGCATGTAATAAAAAATAGGTTGTACATACCAGTCTTTTTAATGTTAATTTCCTTATTATTTTTCACATGGGCAGATAATGAATTTTCTTTAAAATAAACATTGAAAACAACTGGCCAATTATGGTCAGTTTCTGACAGTGTCCTTATAACTTCTCCTTCTTTGCAATCTTCCAGTTTGGCAAGATCAGGGGTGCAACAAATAGATCTCTGCCCCCTGTAAGCAGATCCACCAATTTTATCACGATCAGCTGCCTCAAAAATTACTATTTGAACCAACTTATTACCATATGCCCTTTTTGTGCCCTTGTCAGCTGTTGTGTCACTCCAAAATGTGATATTCTCAAACCTAAAACGGATTAAAAGTAATGAATGTAATCATACAAATATCAAGACGAAGATTTAGTAAGAAAGTCTGGTTGTGGAACTTTGCTTTTGCTTTGGAAGACCAAAAAAATCAAATTATTTAACTACAGGAACATCCTATAGAGATGGATACACTTTTACAAAGTATATGAACCAAGAAACTGTATTTTGAGGTCGCCGCACAAGCGCAAACACACAGAAAGAAAAAAAAAAGAAAAGAAATATCTGAGCCATGCATTGTGGAATTTTGTAATTTCCTTTCACAATAGGAAATAGGAAACAGAAACTAAGTACTGAAGTTTCAGAATTCTTTGGATGGCCACACATAGATACCTCAACAATTAATAACACATGAACAAAGCAAAAACCAACGGAACAATGCTTGTGGGTCCATAAACAACAATCACGTACAAAAGATGACAAAAAAATTGAATTTTGTTTCGTAACTCTTCAAGGTGAATGTTCTCAAAATATGAATCCATTCATTTCAGACAAAATGGTATGGAGTTCCCATATCCATGACTTTATCCAGTCTAGACAAAGCAATCCAATCTTTAAACTTTTAGTTCCATTGGAAAAAGGATATCTATTTCTGAATGCAAAATCGAGACATCATAAAAGAACAGCATGATACTGAACTGTCATTCACAACTCTGGAATCCATTACCAGCAGGTAGCACTCAAAATCAATTGAGAGCACGCAAGGTATATCACATTAAGAAAAAGTCGGGTATTAAGTAAGCGAGAGTCATGAGGTTGAAGAAATGTCATTTAGCAAAACGGTACTTTCAGATTCCACCATCTCTGGGAAGCATGTGACCTTTTTTCAATCACAATGAAATTCAAACACTAAAAAGAATTTCCCTCTGCAAAAGTTTGAACACAAAGAACTTTTCCAAAAGTTCCCAATTTTAGGCCTCGACCAGCAAGAACCAGACTTAAACTCATCTTAATGACAGTAAGCATTCTGTTTCCATTGACTCCGTGCGTTTAGAGAACGTACGAACAATTTACGGGTATGCATCAAGTAGTGGCTGATTAGAAAGTAATGGGAAAATCCATGAGCTTCCTTTCTTCAATGACAGAAAAAACCCACTAAAACTAACGCATCTCAACAATGCAAACAATTTTCAAATGGATCTAAGCAACCACAATCAGTCTCGTGGATTACACGCATGCACACACATATGGGATAGGAAACATTTACCTGATGTAAGAGCGACCCCGCTGGCCAGTTGAAACGCGAGACGCAGTGATTCCTTCGCTTCCGCCGGAGAGCAGGTAGGCATTACCGACTTCTCGGAATGGATCTCGATCATAGACATGAAGTGATGCTTCAGCTGATCCAGCGGCTAATACCAGTACCAGAACTATTACAGGGAGCAGAGAATTGAGAATGACGCATTGATTTGAAAAGCTGCTGGCGGCAGCCATGCGGCCTGATCGGAGAATTTGGCGGCGAGGGGTAGACTGAGGAAAGACTGGTATCAACCAGACGCGCTTCCGCGATTTCTGGTGAGACTTCCTAAAGTGTTTTGAGTATTTTTTTAAGAAACAATTTTTCTTTTTTTATTTGTGATTTGTGTTTAGTATTTATTATAAATGTAAATTTTTTTAAAAACAAATCATAAATATATTGGCTTATTTAATTTTTATTATAATTATTAGATAGAGATTTTAAAATATAGTAATAATTGTATCTTGTGGTTTGGAAGTTAGATGAATATGAATTTTTAAGAAATATTTATGAATTATATAATTTTCATTCATGTTTCGAGGAAAGTAAAGAAACGTTGGTTTTATTATTGGCATCTTGTTTCAAAAATTTTATGAAATTTTTTAGAAATATTATTTAGAAGTAGATTTCGAATAACAAAATGGGATGACACAAATATGAAATAATCTTTTGAATGTAGCAATTGTTGTGATTATTCTATATTTCGTAGTAACCAAAATATGATAAATCAAACTATTATATTATACAATATAAAATATTTGTGTTACATCTTTATTATAATTTATACAATGGTATCTATGGATTCAGTGATGAGCACAAATAATAATAAAGTGGTATTATTCATTAGATAAGTCACACAAAGAACAATCTACGAAATAAAAATAGTAGTAGGATCATTGATCTGCCAAAACATAGTTTTATATTCTTAGTTATGTATCGTGCATAGAAAACTACTTCACAAGTGCAGCAACATTTGCACAAGAGTTGCACGGTGCGCACAATCCATTTCTTGCCTTCAAATTCAGTAAAATAAAGAGGTTCAAGCACATACAAATAAAAACGCGTCCATTAGCCGGTTTATTCTACGCCATACCATGAAGCTTCACACATCAACACAATCCACTGCATGAGAATGACTCGACCAAACATCGAGTTCATAGAAACTGAAATGGAAAATAAGTCACACCAGAACCCAGATCATGAAAACAAAGAAAGCAGATGCAATAACTTCAATTATTAATTCCATAGTTTTACAAAAGTTTGGCAGCGAGACCAGGATAAATATTTTACAATGGAGATTAATGATGCTGAGTAAAGCCTCATTCGACCATGATCACAGGCTCCACAGAGTTTTTTCAGACTCATCCCCACTGTCAAGCAGAAACAGCACAGAACCTTGCAAAAATAAATAAATAAATTCAAGACAGGTTAGAATTGAGAAGATGTACGACAGAACAAAATGATGAGAGAACTGGTGCCTAGTCCTTCAATATTTATACTCACATTCACTCTCTTCCTCCGGAATTGACACGCTCGTCATTGTCTCCCCATCTGCAGCAAGGATTTCTACTCCGCACGCCTCAGTGCTACGAAAATCTGTCGTGTTTTCATCAAATGAGTAAGTAGAAGGGACATCCACCAAGGAGGAGCTATCAAGTTGCAGTATTTTGTCAAATTTTCTCTGGCCTCCAGAATTTTCTGGGCCAGTTCCCGTACAGTTTTTTTTTTATGCACCACACATTCAATCAAAGTGCATGGAAGCATTAGCACATCTTTCAATAATGACAGATACATGAATTCATGAATCTAACAACGTCACAAAAAAGGAACATTAGCTATGATGTCAACTTGTAAAAACCACGACTAAAGCATTTTCTTCTAATGTTCCTTCTAAGATAATGTGGGTGATAAATCATTTTCAATTCCATTCTCTGGTATAAAATAGATTATGAAATCTTGTTGAATTCAACTGCGTCTTCCACACCATAATTTCCTTAAATTAAATGACTCATTGGTACAATCAAATTTAATATTAACACCGACTACACACAATTCTCACCCACTTCCTTTCCATCTTATGATGATGCAATTTTTGCTTGTGTAAGCATGTAAATGAATAAAATATTCACATCATTTTATATATTAGAACAGCTTAGAGAACTAATACGTGCACATTTTAAAATATGATCTATAATGTAAAAGAACTTCTTAATGGCATAGATAAACAAATTATCGCAATTCTCTTACTATATAACACTTCGTAGTAGGGAAATGTACCTCTTGGTGGCCTTCCTCGGGGTCTTCCACCGATGCTAGTAGAATTTTCTCCCCCAGTATGAGCATACATCTCATTGAGGGACTTGTATACCTATAAGAAGAGGGAAAAGGTGAAAATGATAAGAACTGATAATATCAAACATGGATACAAATTTTAATCAAGTAATGCACAATAAAAGCACAAGTAATGCACGATTAAAGCACAAGTAATGCACACAATTATGCTATTTTAAGAAGTACCTAACATGCATTGACGAGTTCATGCTTTCTGTAGTTTATATATTTGATACTAAACAAAAGAAGAACCAGTGTCTTTGTATGTAATATGTACAGGAAGTTTATTCTACTAACTTGATTATTCTAGAAATGCATTCTCAGTGACTCCATATAAAAAATGATATTTAGTGCTGAAAAATTCGGAGTCGTGATCAAAATAAAAAAAACGTAAGAAAAAAGAGAGGGGAAACGATAAATGTTGCACCTTCTTTTATGCCATAAAAATAATTTTCGTGAAAGAGAAAATAAATTCAACCTCAAATAGGTTGTCAAGTTGCTCGCATTATTAAATGTGTACATTTGCAATGTGGAGATGCAGGAAATTTTAATCTTATTCGGGCATAATAAAAGATGACGTCAATAGCCCTGACTTCGCGTTGAGCAAGTAGGTGATTTGAGTCATTTAACAAACGATATTTGACAAACGATATGGTGTGTAAGATTTACAATATGAAAAACCAATTCGAAACTCCAAAAAATGCTGCCCGAGCATGTTCTTCCTCTTCTACTTTATTTCTTTGTTAAATAAATGTGCCGCCACCTTTCAAACCCAATATGGCATATAAAATGCCATTCACAACGAAACTTCCTAATTTGATTATTAGCCTATCTCTAGATCATAATAATTTTGTTTTTTATTGAATAACATTCCATATTTCTATAAAGATTTGATTGAACTAAAATACTAAAACGACATTTTCAGTTAAACCTAAAGTAGCACAAAAGAAATTAATTTATACTTCTAGTCAGCTTTACTTTATGTTACTTCATCTCGCTTAAAGCAAATCTTGTTCTCTTTCCCAGCATCCGGATCAAACCATTAATTAATGCTATTAATTGACAAAATTAAGTATAAATGATATTAAACAAATACAAAATTGATATATTAAACAAACTTGCTAGAATATTCACAAGGAATTAAAGTGTATATAGATTTCCACATAGTTTTGCCTCACACTTCTCTAGTCTATACGCAATTAATTCATACTTACGAAAATAGATTAATTATTCAAAATGGAAACACGACTCCAAAATATAAGAGATGTTCTCTACAATGACTGTTGTACTTTGTACTTAGAAAACCGTCTTCTTGTTCTCGCCAAATTCACGACCAAAAATGCTGAGTTCTTTTCATTTTATTCTATTTAAAACTCAAGAAGAATACCCCTAACCTTTTCCTATTAATTGATATTTATGTGTTTGGGAGCTTTCCTTGAATAGGCCTACTTTCCATAGTTGATTTCATGCGCTATCATGTGCAGAATTCTTCCTTGTATGGCCTCCTTCCCTTCGATTTATTTTCATCTTTGCCACATGATACATGGAGCCATTGCGCATGCCATTATTCTTTGATTTCGCAAGTTTATTAACATCAAATGATATGAGGTGAAAGCTCCTTTACACCCACCCGACGCGGGGCTTCTCATTGACCACATGGGTCACACCGTGTTCTTGTGCTTAAATCTTCCTCGCATAGACAATAGTCACAATACACCTAAGACTCCACATGATCCGCGAGCCATGGTAATGGAACTTTCCTTGCTTGTTACTTGATTGACAGTCGACCCACAGAGCAAAAACCACCGCCTCGTGAATACTTTAATTTCTTATAGAGTAGGCGATTATCATAATAGTTACATTCTAGTAACTGAATGCTTAAACATGTTTCAAGTTAAGCACGACTTTTACTTATTACAAAGTTTAAATATGAATAATGCTTTATCACCCATCAACTGTATATGCTTGAAGAGGCCAGAGCTTGTGCGGTCGAATATCAATTACAAGATGATTTTTCTCTGTTACATCCATATTCTGGAATTGGGATTGTTCTTGTTCATGGTCATAACCGAGTTAGCTCCCGCCATCACCAACGGAAAGCTAAAACATTTTGGGCATGCTCAACACATAAGTTCCATTGTTTGCTTTCAAAACGGGTGTGTACCTTGGAAGAATTTTAAATGATTCGGGAAGAAGTTTTGATTAATCGAAAAGAGGAATTAGATTCAACGAAATCTCCCTTATCTCATCCATACATGCGTAAAATTACACTTGAAATATGGGAACTTAATTAGAGGAATTGATTTTTGAGGCCAATTGAACTCATAACAATCTTAAATCAAAGAAAGAAGAAGACCATTGTGCTATAACGTTAAGAATAATAACGTTACTATCCAAGGCTCGCATAACTTTTGACAAACATTATAGCATAAAGTCTTATTCGTTTTAAAAGTAATATTCTAACGCACAAAAAAATATGACGCTGCAATAAGAATGAGTGTTGTTTTCTTATATTCGAGGATAGGTAAGAGGTTAAAAATAGAATTGATTTGCAAACATTATGGTGGAATATAAGGCAAGTGCAAAGATCAAATTAACATTACTATTGTCTTTTGGCAACAACTAACATAAATTAAACCTCTAGTAAGTTTTCAAAACTACTATTTATAAAAGGAATATCGAGAAGCAAACATTGTGGTTGATGATATAGGGGGATACTTGGGCGATACTAGAGAATACATATCAATACTATTTATAAAAGTACACATCCATACTCTGGAATTGGGATTGTGCTTGTTCAAGGTCATAACCGAGTTAGCTCCCGCCATCACCAACGGAAAGCTAAAACATTTTGGGCATGCTCAACACATAAGTTCCATTGTTTGCTTTCAAAACGGGTGTGTACCTTGGAAGAAGTTTAAATGATTCAGGAAGAAATTTTGATTAATCGAAAAGAGGAATTAGAATCAACGAAATCTCCCTTAGCTCATCCATACATGCGTAAAATTACACTTGAAATATGGGAACTTAATTAGAGGAATTGATTTCTGAGGCCAATTTGAACTCATAACAATCTTAGATCAAAGAAAGAAGAAGACCATTGTGCATAACGTTAAGAATAATAACGTTACTATCCAAGGCTCGCATAACTTTTGACAAACATTATAGCATAAAGTCTTATTCGTTTTAAAAGTAATATTCTAACGCACAAAAAAATATGACGCTGGAATAAGAACTAGTGTTGTTTTCTTATATTCGAGGATAGGTAAGAGGTTAAAAATAGAATTGATTTGCAAACATTATGGTGGAATATAAGGCAAGTGCAAAGATCAAATTAACATCACTATTGTCTTTTGGCAACAACTAACATAAATTAAACCTCTAGTAAATTTTCAAAACTACTATTTATAAAAAGAATATCGAGAAGTAAACATTGTGGTTGATGATATAGGGAGATACTTGGGCGATACTAGAGTATACATATCAGTACGGTGAGACAAGATAGGAGCTAAAAATAGACACGATGCATGTGTTCCCTTACGAAATTAGCAAGAACTTCTATGATTTGACATTATTCTCAAAAGATATTGTGATGATATTTTATACCATTGCAAAGCTTGAATCGTACCTATAAAGTAAGAACTTGGAAAAATTTGGCATCAAGCACGTATGAGTGCCTGTGAAGGCGCTCTAGGAATCATTCTTGTTAAGTCTATGAACCTTTGAAGCGATATGATAGGATTTTTACACGACCATAATTTCACTTCAATATGGAGTAACTGATATGCGAAGTAACTATATTTTCATTCTTCAATTGTTCTTCAGTATGACAACTAATACAACTTCGTTTGCACTTTGGTGAATCCTCACAAGTGTCGTAACACCATAGTTATAAACATATTTTCTAACACGAAATTTACACGTGTTATTCACCTAAATTTTTTAAGAACACTTTTTTTGGTTGGAAGATGAAGAGATCCTATTCTCTTGCATATTTATTGCAATGATGGACAATCAACTTATCTCTCGTTCCCTTCATTTCCACTCTTAATGCCAAGTGGCCCAGGCTATTGTTGAAACTTTATGTTGTCATTTAAGCAGATTCGAAAACCATAATCCTAACATTTTTAGGCAAAGTGTGCAAGGACGAGACATAATATCACTGAGATCGGCTGATGTATTTTGCCAGTGAAAACCAATATTATCAAGAATCCTACCTAACTCAATGAATCATGCCACTACTCCTTTAGCCTCCAAAATACAGACTTAAGTACCTCAAGTTTCCTAAGCTCATCCAATGATTGAAAGGAGACATGTGGCTAATGAAAAACTTGTTGCTCTATATCAATAAGCCTTAAAATAAAGAGTGGTCAAAAATCAAATAATTAGAAAGAAAAATAAATGTTAACATAAAGTGAGATGCTTTGCTTTAGCTAATCTGAAGCTTGCCAAGTAAATGTCAATTACTTAATCTCCCTTTTAGTCCTTGATTTAACTTGTCCAATTATCATAGCTTTTATTAAAGCGACACCAAGTTAATTCCTAAAAAATGCACTCTCTATACCCCTTAAGCATATATAAGTTTTCCTAAGAATTCTTCATGGCCGTAAATTATAATGACAACTTAGAAGCTAATTCTTGACCTGCTCACAATATAAATATGTAACAGAGTTTATTGAGACCTATAAAATTTTAAATCTAGAAAGTGGAGGAGCAAAGGCCCGGTCAATACTGAAAATTGCTTATCCAGGACCTCAACCATAATTGTAGTTGATGCTGTGTTTCACATCAGCTTAGCCTTGATTCACAATGACCAAGGTAAGGGGTTCCAAAACCACATAACTTCATCCATCTCTAGATCCCACCAGCTCATGTTTCACATAGAATCAAATCATCAATATTTAGGCTTAACCAGGAACAACGAAGGGCGGGGTAATCAACACCATCACCAATGACAACAAATATTTACAGCAGCCACTGAACAGTATCCAATGGGTTTCGGACGACTAACAACCACCAGTTCACCCATAAAGCAGGCACACTTAAGGACATAAAACGAGTAGAACATCTAGGAGATGGAGTCAAAACTGAAAAACTTGATCAATATAGCTGATGAAAACAAGGAAATTGAATTCCCTAGTTCATTCAGGCAGGCACAACTAGAACGAAACCAAATTTGGACTACGATTTTCTAGACTAAAAGATTGAAAACCGTGGTTATCACACTCAGCCAGGCTGGGTAACCGCTATATTAGCTGATCATAAACCCAATATCTAGAACTTTCCCCAAAATTCATTTCAGCCTGCTTTCAAAACCCTACAACAAGCCCAAAACTGAATCTTTCTAGCTACACCACAATTCAGAATAAAAAGCATACAAATGATAACAAATACCTGTTGAACTATTTTAGACGAACAACAGAGAAGTCGAGAGCATCTCGCCGGCGGTGGTTCCGGCTCCTAGGAAGGAGAAGACAGTCGTTCGGAAATTGGGAGCAAATGAGAAAGTTGACAAAAGAAAACCTAGACATCGTAATTTTGTTGCAGGGCCCTGTTTTAAGTCATTTTCACCATACCCAGATTTGTATCCACTCAACTTATGTAGATTTTACTTTGTTTATTGTATTTTAGGTCAGAAGGTAAGGTTTGTCAAATTTAAATGCACACATAAATTTAGGATCTTGATGTTATATTGTCTATAAATTTTCAGTGAAAGTTCGTAATTGATTTATTTCTTTTTATCGATTTCTTATATTTAAATCATTTAATAATATGTTTTTGGTGCATCGTAGGGACACACACTTTAGATTGTCGTGTTAGGTTAAGTAGGTCTCTTGTGAGACGGTCTCACGAATCTTTATCTGTGAGACGGATCAATCCTACCGATATTTACAATAAAAAGTAATATTTTTATTATAAAAAATAATATTTTTTCCAGGATGACCCAAACTAAGAGATCTGTCTCACAAAATACGACACGTGAAGATCGTCTCACATGAGTTTTTGCTTGTTAGGTTTATAACTGATAAAAAATTATGTAATTTTACATTTAAACAACACAATATACAAAAGCATGAGTAAGTAAAATTTCTAAATTTGGTAGGAAACATATTTTTGCGGCAGATAGTAGTAGACCAATTAAATGTTGATGAAGCTTAAAAATTTCTACATACCCTTGATGTGGAGTTTATGTGAAAGGAAGGGGACTCCTCTCCCCTCACCACTTCCCTGTAATCAAAACAAGTTAAACGAACCAACACGAACATAATACTTTCGATTCAAACTCAAAATGACATGCATTAATCCATTAACAAGATAATTATTTTAAATCATGTCTTGCATGCTATGCAATCACATATATATATATAACTAGAGAAGTATACATATGTATCAAACACTCGATCCAAACCACCGGTTTTCTGATGTTCTTGATAGTCTTTCACGAGTTTATTCGACGAGAACGTGAAAAAGATCATACTTACTCCGACGAGCTTTTCTTGATTTCTATCATGCAAGAAGCAACTTCATTATCCTTTGTAGACGATTCAGGCTCAGTGATTTCCAATGGCTCTTGTTTAACGACTAAATTGGCTACTGTAGTCGATCTTGGCTGACTAACTTCTTTTGAAGGATCTGGAAGAAGCATAGCCCCGAGACCTATCTCGTTTTCAGGTATAAAATTGCATTTCTGGTAAATGAACAAATCGTCGTACAAAGGGTTCTCTTGATTATTTGGAAAGCTGGTGTTCATGATCTCTTGTTCTTTTGAGATATGACATAGCTGATTGAAGAACCTTTCCATCGGTGATGGGGTAAACTGGGGAAGCTTGGTTCTCTTCTTCTTCTTAACTTTATCGGCGCTCCAAAACGAGAGCTTTTCTATTTCCTCGAGCACTAATTTCTTAGCAGCTGTAGATCACGAAACAAAAAACTTTTCAAAGATCACCTGCCTGGAAATGTTTTTAAAATGCATGTTTATGATTTTTTTTTGATTTTTTTTAATATAAATTGCCTTATTTCATCAAGATTTCTAATTATAACTCAACGTAGCAGTTCTATGACTTGAACCTAGACGGAACAAAGCAGGAACATAGGGGCGATAAAATTCTAGTGTGGAATATAGAGTTTTTTTTTTATTTTTTTAAAAAATAAATATAAGATTTGACTTCCAATTATTGACCACAATTTTCGACGTTACGTCAACGAAATAAAACTAAATTTAAAACAAAAAAAATTCAAAGTTAATGTACTAAAATCAAAATTTGAAAATTTAGTGGAGCAGCTCAAAATAAATAAAATTAATTGATCAAAATGTTATTTTTGTTGAAAATTTTTAAAATGTACAAAATTTTAAATTAATACGAGTTTGTTCATAAATTTTTTTATTTTGTAATAAAAAATTTAGGAGTATTGAAAATATTACTTAGATTTTTGTCACGTGAGCCTAGAGTAAATAGTCTACTAAATCATATTAACATTAATCTAGAAAATGGAACATAAAAATTATTTATTTGTGGAAGGATATTATTTACCATCTTCATTTATTTCTTCATGAATGTCATTCTCAAAGAGTATAGATGGAGATTTCAACGTTAACCCAGTATGAAAGTGATCTTCAATTCCAACAGAACTCTGCCCATCTCCGCGAGCGACAGCCTTTCCCTTTCCCTTCGATGTTGGTTCTTGATCAACTCGAACTGGGTCCGATCTATCCTCTCCAAATACAAAGAAACCCGAATCCACTTTCTTATCAAGATTGTTTTCTTTGATTATTAAGGTCGACGGTTTTATGTAGTATGACATTGGATTTGTTGGATGATCAGTAGTTTCATGAGTAACCTCGGCTTGTTTCGAAGAACTGGTAGCACCTGATTTGCTGGAATTCGCCTTCGATTTGCATGAGTTGCACACTACAGGTTTTGTGGGGTTCATGCTTCTCCAAGTTGAGGAACCTGTTTCATTCAAACTAGTTAATCTACCTAGAAATGTGCTTGAACAAAAGAAAAACATATCTAGCTAGGCATAGACTAACTTCAACTTGACATGCATGCACCACAAATATTCAAAACCATAAATTATCCCTAAAAAATTTAAAATTAAAGTCCAAGTTTATACTCAAAGACATCAAGACATGCACATCAAGCAACCTGCCAATTGTTGCCTTAACTAAAAAAAAAAATCAAAATTTTAGATATAATTTTTCCAAAAATTTGAATCTTTTACCCTATAGAATTTACCCTTTTTACTTTTATGTTCGACCTTCATACGAATTTATAGATCTACCCGATTGGAATCGAGTGACATGTAAATTCATACGGACCGATTTTTTTTTTCGATGAAAATTGAACGAAACCAACTCACATGCAAATCCACATTTCGAGCAAGGCCACTGTCTTCTCATGATTTCCGATCTCTGAGTACTAAAACATTAAAAAGAAAGGTAACCGAAAATGACTTCGTTAAAATCAGGACAAATTAGGGTTTTTCATATATATCAAACCAGAAAGCAGATTTTTTATATTTTAATTTGCAGCCATTGCTGAAGCATAAGAGCAGGATGAAAGTAAGAACAAACCTGAGAGAATACAATGTGCAGCTAATTCTTTGAGAGTTTTGAACTGAACAGAAGATGGAAAATATAAAGCAAGGGTGGCGTTTAAGTGGATTTAATTGCTTTGTTTTGTTGTGCCTAGTTGTTTAACATTGTATTTCCCTGTCCATATGTAATAATATTCACGCAATATTACCATGCATGAATACATTTTTCAAATTTTATATTTTTATTTGGTAAGCTGATACATGCTTAATTGTAAAATAAATAAAAATGTGTGTATTCAAGTAGATTAATCAAACCGTGGGGTACATAAAATTAAAATTTTCAAATTTATGATATTGTGCACTATCTAATTCAAAAAATATTTTTGCACTCCCTAGGCTCACGTATCTTTTCTCGGATAAAAATGGGTAAAAAATATAAGAAATATGGTACTAATATATGATATTTGAATTACAATTGTTTCAGTTATGATATTAATATATGATTCTGAGTAGACAAACATGTATAACAAATATACGTATTAATGACACGTCTTTTCTTGAATGAAAATCAAATAAAAAAATATTAAAATATAGTATTAATATATGATATTTAAATATCAATTGTTTCAAATCTGATATTAATGTATGATATTTGAGTACTCAAACAAACGTATCAATGGTTAATTTTAATAAAGTTCTAATTTTATACTCAAAATCTTATTTTTGTACCAGATATAAGGATCGTTGTACTATTAAATCAAATATTAATTTCTAAAAATATATTTCGGCAAGTTATTTGGGGGAACAAATTAATTTTATTAAATTTTGGGTCTTTGGGTATGTAATCATCGGTAGATTGTACTGTATAATAATAAAACTTAAATTTCATGGGGCTTTTTAAAACTTCTTATTTGAAATGTCGACGAGATAATTTCTAAGTTTTGAAATATTCATATAAATACATACTATTAATTTTGTTTCTAAGAGAGAGAACCACTCGACCGGTCTTCCCGCAGCGTAGTAATTGATTTGGTGAATGATATAAAAATAATGAGATAAAAGCAAGAATTTTGTTGAAATCCTTAAAGGCTAAAGCAAAATAAAAACAAAAAAAAGCAACCACATTGTTTCCGCCAGCCACGTTTACCATTTTGCATGCAATATTTATACTATTGGTGACATATATCATGCGTTACGTTCCCATATCTCGCGAATTCTTCTTTATATTGGCTTTTCCTCGTGTGCTATAGCTAGTTTAATTTGGAATCATATGAGCCAACTCTTCGCAATCAACTCTGAAGCTTTCGGGCTATAATAGATTGTAGTTTTGGATGTATTAATCGAGCTGTAATTAAACGGAATGGGCTAGAATTCAAGTTTTGAATTTTTTTGACACCGAGATCAAGTTCAAACAGCAGTTGCGACGCATGTAGGAGTCAGTGCATTATAATCGAGAATCCACCGCTGATCACCTACGGGTGTGAATATTTTGTGTGATCTGATGAAATAATAGTGCATGAAATCTCTGACCAGAGTATGAGATATACATTAGAGGGAGAGTTCTCCAATTGTATATGCGATGCCACTATTTATTATCAAAGATGTGTCACAGGGTTATCGAGTTCTTATGAAACCCTCGATGAACCAATGGTTGCAGATTCGATCGAGATATATGAGATGAAAGGACATTAATGTACGTTAATCATAATCGAATGGTTCTTGCAAGCACTATCAGTGATACCTAGGGAATCACGTTCTTACCATGATTCGATGGGTTTAATCAGAAAATGGTTTCTGATATTTTCATGATCAAATGTTGGTGCATGGAATGTAGGCAAATTAGGGTAAGACCGAATAAAAGAAATTGTCATGAATCACAAAGAGTTGTGAACCCACGACTAGCTGTATCTTTGAACCATTGAGGGTCACACAACCACTGGTTTACTTGTTTCCGTTGAGATAATAAATTCAATGAGTTGAATTTATAAGGAATAAGTTTGATATGATCAATCGATAAGCTTATAAATAAAGTTTATAAAAGCTAATGGAAATTTTGAGAGCGTGACTGCTAAAGACAGTCAAAGGGAGTGCACCTGGCTTATTTAGATATTGGTGATCTCGAAATTATGGTGTGCATCATAATAACAAACACGTTGAAATTATCACATCGATGATATTTGATCGTCGACCGGGATTATGATGAGATTAATGTAACGAGAGCATGGATCATGGGTTTGTAAAAATATAAGCTCATCATGTTAATTTATTAAAGTTCAAATGTGATTTAATAATCAAATTATATTTTAACTGAGTTAAAATATAGCTCATTAAGTTTTTATAAAAGATGATATTAATTTATGTAATATGAAAATATTCATGATATCATAATTTCAAAACTTGCATATAAATATGTGCATTAAAAATTCGAGATTGGCTAATATATATGGCATGCAATTAGAATCCATAATTAACTTAATTAATTTAATTAAATAAGTAAAAGATGGATTAGAAAATCAATAAGGATTCTATTATTCTTAATGCACAAGATTCATTCGAAATTTTTTGGGAATTTGGCAAGAAAACTTTTTAGCTCTCGAAAAATCCTTATTCCTTTGCAAGAAAAATCCGGCTTATAATATTGTGTCGATTTGTTCTTTATGTTCCATCTCTACGCAAAATATCTTTTAATTTTCTAGTGAAGTTAGAAGAAGAACAAATCCGGTCGTGGACCTAATTCGAAGATTAAAGAAGGAGAGAGATTTTTCGAGCAATAAAATTTTTTAGCTCTCGAAAAATCCTTATTCCTTTGCAAGAAAAATTCGACGCGTTACATCTCTACGCAAATATCTTCTAATTTTCTAGTGCAACTTAGAAGATGGACAAATAATCCGGTCGTGGACCTGATTCGAAGAACATAAAAAGAGATTTGAAGAAAGTTTGTAGGGATTTTTCAACAAGAGCTATATCCGCTAACACCATAATAGGTTGAGCCGAGTGAATTAATTCACTAAAGGTATATTATCAACTCTCTATGAATGTTTATGTTCAATTTAAATCATACGAGTGTCCAAATATTTGAATGTCAAAATAAAATTTTAAAACTTCCGCTGCGTTTTGTACACGAGAAAACCGATGTCCCAACAGATTTTCCATTAAAAATCTTGCTAAATGCTCTAGACAGAGTTGCTTTACGATGATCACAGTACAAAGAAACTGTTGGCATTGGCCGTTGCCACGATCGACTTTATATTTCGTAGTAAATTTCTTAATCATTTTGTTTCTTTGCCTAATGCTGCTAAAACAATGAATTCAGATTCCACTATAGAGTAAGTAATGCACGTATGTTTTTCGAAGCCAATGATATAGCAACTCCCACCCAAGGTGAAATCCAACCAAACGTCAATTTGTGTCACCAACACTAATAATCCGACTAGCATATGTATAATCTTCTAGCATACAAGAGAACTTGTTGTGGAACAAGGCAAAGGAATCTGTCTTCTTTAAACATCCGAGAACTCTTACAATAGCTCTCCAATGTTTAGTGCTAGTATTACGGGTGCGTCTAGAATCGTTGCAAGCAGAAAAAACAGTTTGGGTCTTGTACAATGCATATCGTACATTAGACTACCAATGAAACTGACAGTGAAAAATCACTGATGAATCTACCCAAATTTTCTATTAGTTATTCGAAACATCAAATGGAGTCTTAGCTTTTTTAATTTATAAATGATTGAACTTGGAATAGAACTTTATCCTAGTGAGGTTGACACCACATAAACCCCACTATGAAGGGGCTGAGCCAGGATTTATAAGTATCTGAGGCTGGTTCCATCATGTGTTAACAATCATGTATAGGTTCAGTTAAAATCGAACGAATTTTCAAAAATCGAATTAACAGAACTTTTTTTTCAACAAACTGAAACAACCACACTTTATTATGAAAACCTAAAAAACTAAATCGAAAAAATCGATTATTTAGGTCAGTAACACAATTAACCAAAATTTTAGATTTTTTTAAAAATAATCATGTTTTAAATAAAAAAACGTACAATATAAAAATTGGATTAAATAAATTTAAATTTTATTTATTAAAAAAATATTTTTGAGTAAAATAATATTGTCTAATAAATTTTATTAAAAATTGTAATATTTATATCGTTATAAACTTTATTAGAAAATTTAATAATATTGATTCTATTTATAAAAATTTAGTTTATCAGGTTAACCGAAGTTTACAATTAAAAACTGAAATCGAACTGAACTAACTTATATTTTAGAAAATTTAAATCGAATTTCCGAATAAACCGAATGTAGGATCAAATGCTTGCAGCTTTACCAAAAGCTATAGCTGTTAGTAATGACGCAACTCAAATATTTTAATTAAATCACACAGTAGCCTAAGCATCATGGTTCGATCGCTATATCTATTAGGGACAATTATTGTACCTCAACACCGAATTGAATTTTAAAATTAATTCATTTCGGTCTGTTATTTTGGTTGAACAATATATTGTTTACTAATTACTGTAATTGATGTTTGCTCGTTATTTGTTGATGTATGTTATTTTGGTTTGAAAATAACTTGATAATTATTATTTTCTTCATTCTCTGAGTTACTTAACTAGAAAAATTCAATATTCCCAAAATTTTTACGACAAAGAATTATTTTTCAAATTTCATACTTATTCAATGTTCGGTTATTATAAATAGAAAAATCGCAAAACAAGCCCAATAATAATTGCATGTCAATAATCATCAAACATTTCAATCAATTGATTATATTCCAAAAATCTGCAACACCAGACATTTAGGATAAAAATTCAAACTTCAAAATTCATATACATCATAAGACAATATTATTGCAACTTGAATAATCAAAACTAAATATTCAACATAATTTTAGAGTCGTCGAATTTTTATCTCAAAATTACATAATTTCATAACATACGACAATAAATCAATATATATATATATATATATATATATATATATATATATATATATTATGGACAATAAACATGGGCAGGTGAGACATGGGATATAGCCCAGGTAGTCTCATCTCCCCTCCTTCCTTACGTAGTAGAATCGAGGGGCCAGATATAATAAAAATAAATATCCATGAAGAAATTTATAAAATAATTTGGATGAACTATTTTTTTTTATTTTAAAAATGTCATCTCAAAAATATATTTAAGGTTTAAAAAATGAGTAAGTTTATTGTGAGACGGTCTTACGACCCTACTGATATTCACAATAAAAAGTAATACTTTTAGCATAAAAAGTAATATTTTTTCACGGATGACAAAAAGTAAGAGAATCGTCTCACAAAATAGGACCTGTGATACGGTCATTCAAGTTTTTGTCTGAAAAATACCCCTAATCATGTGTAGGCTACAGGCCTACAGCTATAATATCAAATCAGAATATATTCTGCCAAATTTAATTTTCTAAATATTTTGTGTGTACCTAAAATTATATATAAATAACCATTTCCGATTCCTCGCGAGCACAACAGCATTCGCTTCTTACCGATTTAGCAGAGAAACATCACTCTCTGTATACATACATACACCTATACATATATAAATTGAAGAAGGGCCAGATTGAGAGAAAGAGAGCCTCTGTGTGGAGAGAGGGAGAGAGTTTCGTTGGCGCAGATGCTGTTGTGGAAATGGGGAAAGCTCACAACAAGAGACTGCCGGTTGTGCAGCATCAACAGTCTGATGGCACCGCTGTTTCTACGGCGACCTTACTCTGCCGGAGATGTTGGCTGACACTCTTCACTCTCAAATGCGCCGTCGTGTTATTGCTCGGTGTCGCTGCTTTTCTTTCTGCCGTTTTATCTATCCTCCCTATTCGTTATCGGCACGCTGGATTTGATGCTAAAGACTCCATCAAGCTTGCTGGTAAATTGATGCGCAAAGAACTTTTCTTGCCTATGTTTGTGATTCAATTTATTGAGGTTTTTGGAGCTAGGGTTCGTTTTGTGGTTTATAGATCTCTCTCTCTCTCTGTGTTTTTTTCTTTCCTTTTTGAATCTGTGTTTTTGTAGTGATTAAGGTTATATCGTCTATAGCCTGGTACTAAATTATTTCAAGTACCGTGTATATTTATTTTTAGGGATTTTGTTGATATCATAATTTACTTGAATTTCACCTATGATATTTTTCGTGGAAAACAGCGAATTTTACTGGGGAATTCGAATCATGCGATTTGACTTTCTTTGACTTACACGTGTAGTTATCATAATGTTTTAAAGTTGTTTGAAGTTTGGGAATGTTGTTACCTAGAATTGCCGCCTGTGATCCATTTGAGTTTTCTCTCACCAAGTTTCAGATTATCTGTTATTTGTTCTGTGTTCTCTATTCTGGTGAGACCGAATGTTGAATTTACTTGTGGAGCCAGATATAGAAGTTGGTTTGGTAGGTAAATTCTAGCTGAGCAACCTCATAGCCCGTCTAAAATTTGATATAGAGGGAGGACTCTTGCTAGTGTGATAACTTGGCTTGTGGTGGGGTCGTTCTATCAACCTGTAGTTGTTTGTTTATCAGTTATTCAAAGATATGGGAAACCATTGGTTTGTTTGTTCCAAGAGTTAATCAATTCAGAAAAAAATAATTTGGGGTGTTACATTTATTTTCATACATTTGAACAATTTGTTTAGTGGATGACATTGTAATAAAGTTTGGGATAATGCTCTGGAAAAAGTTGTGTGAGCAAGATCTATACAGACGTGAGACATGAACCAAAACAAAAGAGTTATGGCGGGACATAAAGCTGAAAACAGAAGAGTTATGTTATCATTCATCCATTTGTTGATATTTGAAGGGGGCTTTGCTAGGAATGAAAGAACATAAATGGTTTTATGAAGGTTTGATTGCTGAATAACTTTCCATTGCCATGTTCTGGATTGGTAAGATAATGAGATCCGTCTTAACATCTGATTCCGGACAAACCTGAGGAGTATATGATTGGCAGGCTTGACTATTTTCTGTACATAAAAAAAGCCCATATGCAATTTTAAAAAATTGTCCTCTCCTTCCATCAAAAACTTAAAACGAAAAATGTCTTTTGGGAGTATAGGAGATTGTGGTGTATTTTTTATTTTACTTGTTGAAATAGGCTGTTGTTATATTGTGTAAAACTTTTTTGCTATAGACATTGGTGATGTCACACCATACTAGTATAAGTATTTTATTGGCATGTAAATTGTTTAATATTTCAAAAAGAAAACGTATTGAATTAAGCTATAACAAAATAATAGATTTGGGAATTGTTGAAAAGTTTAAAGAAAAGTTTTGAAAATGTAATATGGTATAAAACTGAGATAAGTTTATTTTTTAGGTGGTTGTATTGAATCCTGTAAGATTCTTTTTTTAAAAATTATTTTGTTTTGAGAAAATGAAGATGTTAAACAGCATTACCAAAACATTGCATTGCTTTTTAGATGTGATTTTAAGACATGATGCACACCACTGATTCTTGGAGTTCCATTATATGTGATATGTCTTATACTGCTTAGTATGCATTTCTTTCTTCTTGTTAACTGACTTGAGGCTTGGCATATTTTGAATAACACAGGGTCATAGCTTAAATTCTATGGAGTCATTTCTTTTCCTGTTCACAGAGTTCAATTAGATGAGTGACATTTTTATTGATAGAATTAGTTTAGCAAATATAGGGACAAAACAAATATGAGATAATTGCATGGTTATGATCACATAGTGCAAATTGTGCTATTTTTCATTTCTTTTATTGGAAAATCTGTCTCGTCTGTATGTTCTGTACTGTCCATAGCTCTGATACTGTGCCAGGGCTTTATGTTTCGGTTACAAAAGCCAAAAACCAATAAATTACTATCATGGCATATAAATTTCTGGTGCTGCCTGAGATGCTTCCGCTTACGGTCCTAATGCCTCTCTTATGTCCCTGTTTTTGTTTCAGCCACTGTTCAAGCATACTTTGAACTTCATAAACCAGTTTCAGAATTTATTCCATACATAAGAAGATTAGAATATGATATCAATGGGGAGATAGGTGTCCCATACTCAAAGGTCCGCATCATATATTATATGTACCATTTTCATTTTCTATCAATCAACAAGAGAGAAGAGTGGCTTTAAAATCTCTTATTTTCCTCAGGTCGTTGTTCTTTCCATGCACCAGGCCAGTGTGTCGGATCCGACCAACGTGGTGTTTGGATTCCTTTTTGATTCAATCAATAATTCAATGTATCCTGTGTCCTTAAGTCTGCTCAAGTCGTCCTTAGTAGATTTGTTTCTTCAACAATACAACTTGACATTGACCTCTTCAATTTTTGGATCTACATCTTCATTTGAAATTTTGAAATTTCCTGGTGGGATCACTATTATACCAGAGCCAGCTGCAATGATCTTACAGATACCTCAGATCCTGTTTAAGTTCACTCTCAACAGCTCAATTTATGATATAAAAGAAAATATTTTGGAGCTCAAGGAACAGCTAAGAATGGGATTGCAGTTGATGCCCAATGAGGTAATTTTTCATTTATCTTGTGGTTCCCTATATTCTAGATGGTATCAGCTGCTGCTTTTAATGAAACGATTGCACCATCTGTCATGTTGGAAAAAAAAAATTGTTGTGGGGTTTGGCATTAGGTGATGATATCTTCTACCTTGTTTATATGTAGTGTGTAGTGAGTCTGGTACCTCATTTATTGATTTTGTACTAACCCTTGTTCTGGAAGTTACAGGCCAAATGAAAATGATCGTCCACTGAGGTTTGTTTTATCATTTATGGGATGCACAATGACACCTTTTTAGTAGCTACAATGGGCTTGTAGATGAGTCCTTTATTTCTTCGTATGATGTGAAATTTCCTGTCCAGTTTGCCTCTCGACTAAAGCAGTCGTATATTTGGACTCCAGACTGATTTTTGAATCACATTTTTATTTATGAGAAGATCTTTATTTTGTTATTTTCTCCTTGGCGCAGGTAGTGTTAATACATGTAACCAACAATAAGGGCTCCACAAAAGATCCACCAGTTACACTTGAAGCTTCAGTTGTGTCTGACATAGGAAGTTTACAGCCACAAAGATTGAAACAGATAGCACGAATAATTGCCAGATCCCCTCCTGCAGAAAATCTTGGCCTTAATCATACTGTCTTTGGCAAAGTCAAGGAAATTAGCTTATCCTCATTTCTAAAGCATTCACTTCATGCACCAACACCAACTCCATCTCCTTCCCCATGTCCATCTCCATCTCCATCTCCATCTCCGGAGCATATCCCATTAATGGCACCATCATTTTCTCCATCCTTTCCACCTAAATTTCAGCATTCGCTCTCACCTTGTCCCAACTGCTATACCTCTTCACCGTCTGATGCTGGCCAGATTTTCGCCCCCAGTCCACCTCCAATATCTAATTCCCCTGAACCTTCAGTAGCTCCTAGCAATCAACGTCGCGTTCCCACCGATCCACCTGGTTCTTCGCCTACTTCTCATCCTAGCCAAATATGTCCTGATTTGTCCCCTTCTACCCACTTTGAGCCACCTCTTGCAGGTCCTGCACGGCATGTTTCTCGAAGTCTTTCTCCACTGGCTTCTGTTTCACATGCTTCTCGAGGTCTGGATGAAAGGAGTGAGAACAGTTTCATGTCTACACCACATGTTTCATCATCCTTCAAATCTACGTCATGTAAGTCGCATTTGCTTAGCATCTATATCTCTTTTTTTGGGTGATAATCATCTTTCATGCCTATCACCTAGGTGCTGTGAATCTGGCACGAAATATTAATCGATTATGTATAGCCAATACTGGTAAATATCTAGTTTTTAGATGATTGTGCTACCGCAGTACTCAATCAACCGCCCCATACAAGGGGAAAAAGAGAGAGCGGGGCAGTTGTATGTAGCTTCTCCAGCGTTTTATACCTATAACGAACTCCATCCTAATTAATATTATGGCATGAATTCTGCATTCGAGGAACCCAACATCCTTGCTAAGATACCTTTCTTTTATAGGTACCATCTGCAAGTTAATCTGGTGGTTCTCCTTAACTGGGCTCTTGGCGTTTCTCCTCATGGGGACACCATAATCGTTGGCTGCACGAATTATTGAAGTAGTGTAATGGTTGCTCGCACTTTTTTTTTGGCTTTGTGGCAAAAAAGTGATTGAGTTTAGCCCGGAAGTGTACATGAAGTAGGAGAGTTGGAAGCCAGAAGGTGGTGAACATAACTGTTAACAACCCTAACGCATGCATGTTATGACGTTGTTCTTCCCCAAAGGGGGGGAATGAGTAAATGGCCAAACATAACTCTTTTGCGCAGTTCTCCGAAAGAACGAACTGTAAAACATTTGGGTTCTTTCTGAAAACCTGCGTGATGTATTACAGATGTATCTATCGACGCACGTAAACCCTTAAAATACAATAAATATATGTTTAAATGTTCGATTTATTCATCATGTCTTGGAACGTTTTATTCACACTGGTTTTGTATAGATTTTTCGTAAATATTGTTAAATATGTATTCATAAAAAAACGAAAAAAAAAACTTCTACATTATATCATTTCATTAAAAAAAAAAAATCATTTCTGCGTCCTCGAATATTACTGTTGATCCATTTCTGAATAAGATACCGCTATTGTCATATAATTGAATTTCATTTAGGGTATCGGTTTCCATCCATCGGATATTTTATTTTTACGTAAACTCTTGTGAGATTTTTTTCGTGGAACAATTTTGTAATACGAATGTCTGGTTTAGTTTAACTCATGAAAAAATATTATTTTTATGGTAAGTATATATCATGTTGATTATATCGTGTTGATTCATCTCACGTATATAGATCCGTGAAATCATCTAATAAGAAACCAACTCGTTGTAATCCATTTTAATATCAGTTAGAGTTGGTCTCTTATGAGATGGTGACCAGTTTATATTCGTGAGAAGAGTCAACTCGATCCATTCCTACCATGAAGAATAATACTTTTAATATAATAAAATAATATTTTTTTTCATGATTTGGGTCAAGTTATATGTTCGTCTCACAAAATTGATCAATAAGACGATCTCACAAAATATTTTATATATCAATTAAATTAAACAACTCGTTATCATTTTCATATAACTTGAGCTAATATGGTTTGTCAAAAGGAAAAGGAAAAACAACCCACCGACGCCAGTTGAGCAAAATATTGCTGGAGCTCAAAATCTGAAATATAGAATTTTCCAATAAACTTTATTTTTAAAAATAAATTTGTTTTTTTTTTTTTGGTCTTATGATTTAGTCTTCAAACATCTACCGAAACAAAAGATCAGATTAAAATTGGCAATCTTGATCGTTTTCTCAAGTTCAAATATATGATGCCGTTTTTCGTTTTTGTAAAATTATATTATATATTAATTAGTTTCTTCTTGGAAAAGTGAACACGACACGACACGACACGACACGACACGACACGTAACGACTACATATATGAAAACAACGTCATTTTATAAGTCTTGGACAACCAATGTGTGACATATGACCCAAATAATCTCAATTTAAGATATTTTATATTCTTTATGTTTTTAATCAGATGATTTCCTTCAAATTCTATCATGTTGCCTCCTGCAAGTAATTATATTGGGAGATTGAATGCCCATTCAATATATAGTTTGAGGGAGAAAAATAATATAGTTGAGAAAATAAAGAAATCAATCCACATTTAAATAAGTGAAATATATATTTAGACTAATAATATTCTTGCTCCACTTTGTGTTATTTAGAGTCCACTTGATATATAAAATTTACACAAAAACTCTTGTGAGACGGTGTCATGAGTCAATTTTATGTGACATATCTTATATTTGGATCACCCATGAATAATATTACATTTTATATCAAAAATATTATTTTTTTATTGTAAATATGGATAGAGTTGACTTGTCTAACGAATAAAGATTTGTGAGTTCGTCTCACAAGATACATACTTTAAAATTTATTCACTACATGAAGTGCAAATAACAATGCTCTTATTATTATTGAAAATAATTAGTCCACTTTTATTCTTCAGATTTTTCTCAGTAGCTATTATTGGAAAAAATTCATTTTTTTTTGGTTTACTAGCAAACAGACCACACGTTGATAAAATATTTTTTTAATAAAGAATTAAAATATTTAAAATATTTGTTTTAAACAATATATTTAGTTGATCAAATAATTGTTTAAAGGAATAGCGTATTTTAAAAAAGTTATCATAGCAATACATAAAAAATACTAATATTTTGAGACACATTGTGTGTAAATTAATGGATACAAAATGAATTTTATTTTTTATTTTTACAGTCAAAACTAATTTAAAAATAATTATTAATAATATGTATCTATATATACATATACATATATATATTAGAAATAAATAAAATAAAATCATAAATATTGGATTATTTAAAATAATTTTGAAAATAACTTTTAATCTTTACTCCTTTAAAAATGATAGGGTATTTTAGATAGAGTAAAAAAATGTTTACCACCCACGTCAAAGAGTACTCCAAAAGATTCACTCCTGACTAATAGAAATAGATATTTGAGGTGAGTCTATCTTATAAGATAGAGAGTAGAATTTTCGGTGTATTTGTATAAGGTGATATGTCGATTATCTTATTGTAAATTAAAAAAATATGGACAAACTCCATATTTTTTATTTTTAAATAAGATGATTGACAGATCATCTCATACAAAACAAAATCGAGAGATCTACTTCTTGGTGTAGCAAAGATTTACCCAGATATTTGACACGACAAAACAAAATAATACAAGGATCTTTCCTTTATAATGCAAATTACAGTTAATGGTATTAAAAAATTTAAAAAAAAAAAAAAGACTTTCGCTTTGGTATATTTGGTGTTGGCATTAAAAAGTTAAAAAAAAAAATTAATTTCCTAACGAAATATACAGTATTAGATTATATATACTAGTAAATTATACACACATGTTATATGTGTAAACTTATAATCATAATTTATATAAGTTTTTTTAATTTCATTAAATACTTAGTTTTACGTTTAATTTAATTATAATTGACAGAAATTAATGAAAAGTTATAGTACAATTTGAAAAATAAGTTGTAATAACAATATGGAGAAATTTTTTTGGTATAAGGACAATTTTAAAAACAAAAAAGTAGTATTTTCCAATTGTCAGATTTTTATATAATATAATAATATTGATTAATAAATTTATTTTATTTCGTAAAACAGTGGGGTCAAAATCTATAACAAGAGTGAAAAGCCTATATTTAGAAAGATAGTTTTCCCTGTTTAATTAAAACTCTCCAAGATCTACAACTCCCTCATATTTAAACGAATCAAGCAAGTAACTTGCCCCTATGAGTCACTTTCATGAGTGGGTCTCATGTGAGACCATCTCACGGATCTTAATCTGTGAGACGGGTCAACCCTACTCATATTCACAATAAAAGGTAATACTCTTAGCATAAGAAGTAATATTTTTTCATGGATGACCCAAATAAGAAATCCGTCTCACAAATACGACCCGTGAGACCGTCTCACACAAGTTTTTGCCCTCTTTTTCATTCCCCTGATCGGAGAAACATAAAACTCATTAGATCACGGCACGCCGCCGGAATCTATCTTCTTTTGGTTCATTTTCTTTTTTGTCGTTTCGTGTGAGGATAAAACATTGATTGATTATTCAATTTTGATTTATTTAATATTTGACGCACAGAAGATTAATCTAACTCAATATTATCTTATATTATACATCATTAATCATGTCATTCGTCGGTCAAGCAATGCCCTAATTTTGATTTCTTCTCATGATTTGAGCTATATTATTGTTTACACGTTATTTGACTTGTGAACTGTGACAATATATAATAGATAATATATGTGATAAATATATATTCATAAGCTGTGAAACCTGAACCAAACGTTACATGGAAAAAATTGCGTAATCATTTAATGTTTCTCGAAAAGTTGTTTTAAAATAATTAAAATAAGAAAGCTAAATATTTAAAATATGTAATATATAAATAATTATTTTAAAACTTTGATATATTCGACATATTTAAATTATTAAATAAAAAAATCAAAATAAATTAACAAATATGCTTAAAATACTCAGTGATCAATATATCAAGTTAAACAAACTAAAATAAAAATGTAAATTGTTTCAATCAACTGTCAAAATTAAATCAAATTTATGTCATATCAGAATTTAAGGTGTACTTTAATGATTAAAAAAATGAGATTATTATTATTATTATTATTATTATTATTATTATTATATATGACAACATTCTAATTAAATCTCAAAATATAAATATTCTAGTAGTTATAATGTGAAAAATAATGTACAATAGGTTTTTGAATAAAAGAAAGTAATCTTGGTAAGTAATTAGACAAAATATAAGTTGAAGTTTGTCATTAACAAATTATGAATTGAAAACGAGTAAGTTCTCTTGTGAGACGGTCTCACGAATCTTTATCTGTGAGACGAGTCAGTACTACTGATATTCACAATAAAAAATAATACTCTTAGTATAAAAAGTAATACTTTTTAATGGATGACCCAAATAAGAGATCCGTCTCACAAAATACGATTCGTGAAACCGTCTCACACAAATTTTTGTCATTGAAAATTAAGTATTGTTACAATAAATAGGTTTTTGTTGTGAAAAAGTAAAAATTTATGGTAAAAAGTAAAAATCTCAAACTCTCAAAATTTACCAAACTACACACTTTATAATATTTTTCTATTTACTCAATTGTGATTTTCTTTACAAATGAGAGATCTATTTATAGGAAATCTTTACAAATAATCCAAAAATAAAATACATCATTACCTACATCATCACACACTAATTTTCAATATTTACAACTCTTATTTTCAACATTCAAATATTCAATACTCACATTTTAAATATATTTTTCAACACTCCCCCTTGTGATGATGATCATAATGATTGTCTTCATTACGTGTTTTTATACTGCCTCGTTAAAAACCTTACTAGGAAAAACCCATTGGGATAAAAACCATAGTAAGGGAAAAAGAGTGCAGTCACGTAAACTCCCCCTCATGTTGACACGAACAATTCTTCACAAATTTCGTAGATTGCGCATCCCAATATTATATATGTGCTTTCTGAATATTGACGTAGGAAGTGCCTTTGTGAAGAGATCTGATGAGTTTTCACTTGATTGAATGTGACGAACATCAATATATTTATTCTTCTCTAGCTCCTTAGTGAATGCGAAGAACTTAGGAGGAATATGTTTAGTTCTGTCGCTTTTTATGTATCCTTCTTTCATTTGAGCAACACATGCAGCATTATCTTCATATAGTATCACAGGCTTCTCATCAGATGATAATCCGCATGAAATTTGGATATGTTGGGTCATTGATTTTAACCACACACATTCACGACTTGCTTCATGTAGTGCAATAATCTCGGCATGATTTGATGAAGTTGTTACTAGCGTTTGTTTCTGAGAACGCCAAGATATTGCAGTGCCTCCATGAGTAAATACATATCCAGTTTGGGAACGTGCCTTGTGTGGATCAGATAAGTATCCAGCATCAGCATAACCAATTATACTTGGATTAGCATCTTTTGAATACAAAAGTCCCAAGTCTGTCGTTCCTCGTAGATAACGGAATATATGTTTAATTCCGTTCCAGTGTCTCTTTGTTGGATATGTGCTAAATCTTGCCAACAGATTCACGACAAAAGATATATCAGGCCTTGTACAATTTGTAAGGTACATAAGGGCACCGATGGCACTTAGATATGGTACTTCTGGACCAAGAATATCTTCATCATCTTCACATGGACGGAATGGATCCTTTTCTATGTTTAATGATCTAACAACCATTGGAGTACTTAAAGGATTTGCTTTATCCATATTAAAACGTTTAAGGATCTTCTCTGTATATTTTTTCTGGTGAACAAACATTCCACATTCTTTTTGTTCAATTTGTAAACCCAGACAATACTTGGTTTTTCCAAGATCCTTCATTTCAAATTCTTCCTTCAAGTATGACACAACTTCTTGAATTTCTTTATTCGTTCCAATGATGTTTAAATCATCAACATATACAACAATAATTACGCATCCGGATGTTGTTTTCTTAATGAAAACACAAGGGCATATTGAATTATTTACATATCCCTTTTTCATCAAGTGATCACTTAGTCGATTATACCACATTCGACCTGATTGCTTTAACCCATATAATGATCTTTGTAATTTCACAGAATAACATTCCCTGGGTTTTGAACTTTGTGCTTCAGGCATCTTAAATCCTTCAGGGATTTTCATATATATATTACTATCAAGTGATCCATATAAGTAAGCTGTAACAACATCCATAAGACGCATTTCTAAATTTTCAGATACCGCCAAGCTAATCAAATACCGAAACGTAATTGCATCCATCACAGGAGAATACGTTTCTTCATAATCAATTCCAGGCCTTTGAGAAAAACCTTGTGCAACAAGTCGAGCTTTATATCTTACTATTTCATTTTTCTCATTTCACTTTCGAATAAAAACCCATTTGTATCCAACAGGTTTTACACCTTCAGGTGTAAGGACTATAGGTCCAAAAACATTACGTTTATTTAGCGAATTTAATTCAACCTGGATGGCATCTTTCCATTTTATTCAATCTTGCCGATTTTTACATTCACCAAAAGATTTTGGTTCATGATCTTCGTTATCATTTATGATGTCGATTGCCACATTATAAGAAAATATATCATCAATTTCATCTATATCTTTTCGATTCCATATTTTTTCAGTATTAATATAATTGATAGAGATTTCATGATTCTCGTCAGTTTGTGGTTCTGACAGAACATTTTCATCATCATGTGTTTCTTCAGGAACACCATTCTCTATTTTGTGATCATCATGTGTTTCTTCAGAAACGTCATTCTTTATTTTGTGATCATCGTGTTTCTCTATGAATTTTCTTTTTCGAGGATTTTTATCCTTGGAACCGACTGGTCTTCCACGCTTCAGGCGTTTAATGACATCATGAGTATCTTCCATTTGTTTCTTTGGAATTTCAATTCGAGCAGGGGCATTTGCAGCATGTATATATGATTTAGTTACCCCTTTTGTGTCTGCAAATGCATCTGGTATTTGATTTGCTATTCTTTGCAAGTGTACAATTTGTTGTACATCTTTTTCACATTGTTTTGTTCTTGGATCCAGATGTAACAATGATGATACATACCATGTAATTTCTTTTTCGGTATGTTTCTGTTCTCCCCCTAACATTGGGAAGATTTCCTCATTAAAATGACAATCAGCAAAACGTGCTGTGAACACGTCGCATGTCTGAGGTTCAATATATCGAATGATTGATGGACTATCATAACCGATATAAATTCCAACCTTTCTTTGATGTCCCATTTTCTTTCGTTGCGGTGGTGCAATAGGCACATACACCATACATCCAAAAATTCTCAGATGAGAAATGTCTGGTTCTTTACCAAATGCAAGCTGCAATGGGGAGTATTTATGATATGTACTTGGTCTGATGCGAATTAATGAAGCAGCGTGTAAAATTGCATGTCCCCATATAGAAATAGGGAGCTTTGTTTTCATAATCATTGGTCTAGCAATCATTTGCAGACGCTTAATCAATGATTCAGCCAATCCATTCTGTGTATGTACATGAGCAACAAGATGCTCAACAATGATTCCCATAGACATACAATAATCATTGAAAGTTTGGGAAGTAAATTCACCAGCATTATCAAGTCTAATTTTCTTGATTGTATAATCGGGAAATTGATTCCTCAATTTTATTATTTGAGCAAGTAATCTTGCAAATGCAACATTTCGAGTTGATAATAAACATACATGTGACCATCTGCTGGAGGCATCGATTAATACCATAAAGTATCTGAATGGTCCACATGGTGGATTGATTGGTCCACAAATATCACCCTGAATACGTTCAAGAAACATTGGTGATTCAGTTTGGATTTTGACTGGTGATGGTCTTATAATAAGTTTTCCAAGAGAACATGCTTTACATTGAAACTTATTATTCTGAAAGATCTTCTGGTCTTTCAGTGGATGACCATGTGTATTTTCTATAATTCTTCGCATCATTGTTGAACCAGGATGTCCCAATCGATCATGCCAATTGGTTAATATCGAAGAATTATCAACTACCATGTTTGATTCAATGGGACTTATATGTGTATAATGCAATCCAGTAGGGAGCATTGGTAGTTTTTCAATCACATATTTCTTTCCTGATTTATATGTGATAAGACACATATATTTCTCATTCCCTTCATTCATTGTTTGAGTATCATACCCATGGGAATATATATCATTAAAACTCAACAAATTTCTTTTCGATTGTGGTGAATATAAAGCATCATTGATCAAAAATTTTGTACCATTAGGTAAAAAAAATTGTGCTTTACCACATCCTTTAATCAAGTCTACAGGACCTGATATTGTATTCACCGTTGTTTTTGTTGGTTTTAGTTCCAAGAAATATCTTTTATCTCGGAGGATAGTGTGCGTTGTACCACTATCGGGTATGCAAACTTCAGCTTTGCTCATAGCATTTTCCATATTTGAACTTCAAAAAAATATGCAATGAAATAAATTACTTGCAATATATATTTAAATATAACACAAATCATAATTATACAATAAAACATTATTCTATGAATACATGAAAAATATATTATTGTACATTTATATTCTACCATTATATTGTTCATTTTCAGAGAAATCGTTGAGAAAATCTGCAGCATCAATATTGTTCATTTCTATCCCACCAACATATTGATCATTTCCAGAGAAATCATTCATAAAATCACCAGCATCAAAATGAGTTGAATCACTCAAACGGTCACTGCGTTCAGTGAAGTTGGTCTCTTTTTCTTTCCCCTTTAATGATTCTTTATAAAGTTTACAAAGGTGCTCAGGGGCTCGACAAACTTTGGACCAATGTCCTGGAGTACCACATCTGTAACAAGAACTTTCATATCTTTTTGAGTGCTTCTCATTAACACTTGTATTCTCATGATGCCTTTTCTGTGGATGGTTTGGGACGTTCTTTTGAGATGAGTTATAAAAATAACTATCTCGATTATTTTCAAAACCACGGCCTTGACCACGACCACGGCCAATTCCACGTCCACGTCCACGTCCACGACCTCGACCTCGACCTCGACCAAAACCTTGTCTTTGAATTTGATTTTGGTTTCCAGGTTTAAATTCATTTTTACTTACAGCATTTACTTCTGGAAATGCTGTTGATCCAGTGGGTCGGGACTGATGATTTCTCATTAATAGCTCGTTGTTTTTTTCCGCCACAAGAAGACAGACGATGAGTTCAGAATATCTCGCGAATCCACGTACTCTATATTGTTGCTGTAGAGTAATATTTGATGCATGAAACGTGGAAAATGTTTTTTCAAGCATCTCAGATTCTGTGACCTCATGTCCACAAAATTTTAATTGCGAGATTATTCTATACATCGCCGAATTGTAATCACTGACTTTTTTAAAGTCTTGGAATCTCAATGTATTCCATTCATCCCGGGCGGTCGGAAGTATAACTTCTCTTATATGTTCGAATCTTTCTTTTAATCCCTTCCACAAAGCCATGAGATTTTTTTCAGTCAGATATTCACATTTCAATCCATCGTCGAGATGTCGACGCAAAAATATCATGGCTCTTGCCTTTTCTTGTGACGTGCATATGCCATTTTCTTTAATGGTCTCGCTTAGACCCAATGACTCAAGATGCATTTCTACATCTAGAGTCCATGGCATATAATTCTTTCCCGTGATGTCGAGCGCAACAAATTCGAGCTTTGTTAAATTTGACATGGTGGTACTAAAAAATTACGATGCATTTTATTAGTTAATAATTATTGCAATACAAAGTAACGGATAAACAACAAGTACAAGTATTTGTAAAAATAAAGAAAACACACGATGAGGATATTCTCCGATAAATAAAAGACTCGTGAGTATGATAACCAAAATAATTAAAAATAACCTTGAGAAAGCCATCTTCTTTTTTCTTCGAAAAATTTGATGATGAATAATTTTAGAGAAGAAGAGAAAGTTGGAGTGATGGAATGTGTTTGTGAGATCATATTTATAGGGCAAAAAATAGCCGTTGTTTGCCATTTATGACCGTTGGGGTACAAAAAAAATAAAGGTATGTATTTGTATAATTTTATGGTAATAATATGATATATATAATATTAGACATGTTTAAATAATTATGTATATCATATCATAATATTATAATGAGTGTCATAATTTATTTTGTTTAAAAACCTTATAGGCTTTTATACTTGTCGTATCCCTTACCGGGAGTGTGGGATGTCGTCTTAACATCCTCCCAGGATTTATAACAAGTTTATGAAAAATTTATTTTTATTATTTCTAATAATAACATTATATTGTATATTAAATAAATACACAATAAATAAATAACAGTAAAATAAATATAATTATTTTTGTTACCTTTTTCTTCTGTTTGGAGCTTGGAAAAGTATGTAGGACTTTTAGAGCTTCGTGCTGATAACGTGTTGTGAAAAAGTAAAAATTTATGGTAAAAAGTAAAAATCTCAAACTCTCAAAATTTACCAAACTACACACTTTATAATATTTTTCTCTCTACTCAATTGTGATTTTCTTCACAAATGAGAGATCTATTTATAGGAAATCTTTACAAATAATCCAAAAATAAAATACATCATTACCTACATCATCACACATTAATTTTCAATATTTACAACTCTTATTTTCAACATTCAAATATTCAACATTCAAATATTCAATACTCACATTTTAAATATATTTTTCAACAGTTTTGAATAAAAGTTGAGTGATCTTGGAGATTATATTTCATCTACCTGTTTGGCTACCACTCTCAGATATTAATATAGTAGTCGAATATTTTGACAAGTAATAATACTATATTAATTCCAGTGGTTATCTTCTTTTCTGATTCTTATGCGCCTTTTATTTTTAATAATATGGTGGTCGGTTGGATAGCTGGTTGAAAAGTCTGTATTATTAAAAAAGTTTTGTCCAACACTTTTATTAATCAATTTTGTGAGATGTTTATATTATTGATATATTTGTTGGGGATGATATATCGTACCAAACCGAAAATTATATACCGTATCAAAAATTACGGTATAAGAAAATTCATATCGATACCATACCGAAATTTTCGATATAAATACTATTTAATACCGAAAAAACCTTATATTTTTAAAATTTTATAAATTTATTGTTTTAAAATATTATATATTTTTAAAATTTTATATATATTTTCAGTATTTCGATATTGCGGTATATACCAAAATTTTCAAATTACATACCGTTACCGTATCGAAAAATTCGGTATTATTATCGTACCGTATCGAAATCTTCGGTATACCAAAAATTCGATAAATTCTATATTTTTTCGATACAATAATCTCGTTATATCGAAAATTCGATAATTTTTCACTCCTTTGTGTTTCCAATGACTTGGCAATCAGGTTTCTTTGGTTGGATGTGAGGGATCGAAATGACTTAGCAATAATAATTAATAAATGTGTGTTGTAAAATACGAGGGATCAAATTATTATGTATCCCCATTTAATCAAACGTTTAAGACTTGTTCTTCTAATTATTAGACTCATACATCCTTTCCTATATATTTGCATATATAATCCCAATATTATATAATACCATACAAACCAAACATTTAATTTTTCTTTTTTTACGAAGATAGAGAACCAGTCATTGCTATCTTACCGTGCACAGTGAGTAAATATCGGCTAGTACGTAAATACGTTAATCAGATAAATCATATTGAACAAATCTTATGTTGTATGTTCACATGATAATATATTGACAAAGAAATTGAACTCTTGACAATTACTTAAAGTTTTATATATTTCACCAACTCGAACTTCGTCCAGACAAAAAGTTTAATAATTGATTGAAATATATATGCGGGATCAATTATATGACTTTGAAATTAAAATTGGTCAGTCAAAGCTCTAATTTCAAAATAATCGATTTAGAAATTATTAGTCTATAAAAACAGAACCTCAAAGGTCGTGTTTTCTCATTAAAAAACATTTTTAAAGCCAAAGTGCTATTTTATTTTTTTTTGTTAAAAAAAAACATTTTTACCATACCACAACTGCTAGCTCTAACTAATAATAATACACTTTGTCAAAAAAAAAAAAAACTAATAATACACAGATTAATTAAATATTAAAACAATAAAAAATAACCTTATTTCTAAATAATTTTATGAAAAAATCACACTAATATGATTTATTTATTAATAAAAAATAAAAAATATTGTAAAAGGATATATTGTTCCGCACCAAAGTTAAGTAGTTCATCTTTCTCAATCAAAAATGGAGGATTCAGAACTGGAGAGAGATCAACCACTAACCCCAGCCGGCCGCCTCTTCCTTCAGCCGCTAATGGATCAAGTCATTAACTGTGCCATCGCCTCCGTTGATTCATTGGATATCGAAGCATTTAAAAATGAGGTACGAAACTCTGTAATGCTCAAGCACCCGCGATTCTGCAGCCTCATGGTGAGGGATTCCGGCGGACGCGAGCACTGGCGGAGGACGGAGGTGAACATCGACCACCACCTAATCATCCGCCACCAACCGCTCTCCGATGACTCCGAAGATGACGCTGTCAACGATTACATGGCTGATCTCTCCTTCTCGTCCCCACTGTCCATGGATAAACCCCTCTGGGAAATCCACCTCCTCGTGGCGCACAGAACCGCGGTGTTCCGTTTGCACCACGCGCTCGGGGATGGGATTTCGCTCATGTCGATGCTATTGTCCAGTTGCCGGCGCATCGACGACCCTGAGAAGATCCCGGCGATCGGCGGAGTCGGTGCATCATCCTCGCCGAGAAGGCAGTGGGGGCTTCTGACTTTGCTCAAGGTAATCTGGTATACTCTAATTTATGTGTTGGAGTTAAGCATAAGGACGCTGTGGCTGAGGGACAAGAGAACGGTCTTGAGCGGCGGCGCTGGGGTGGAGCTCTGGCCGCGGAAGTTGGCGACGTCGTCGTTTAGTCTGGAAGACATGAAGACCGTCAAACGAGCTGTTCCCGACGCGGTAAGTTATCATTGACCTTTATTGGACAATTATATTTTTAGAAGTAATAATTATTGAAAAAATAATTAAATTTGATATTTGGGCTATCTTGGTTATTTGATAATTAAATTTGATATTTGAGCCGCAATCATTTCTTGAATTTAACATATGATGAAACATACTTATATGCAGACGATTAATGATGTTCTTTTCGGGATAATAACGTGTGGGTTGTCAAAATATTTGGACATCAGATCACCAAAAGGTATAGATCCACACTTCAATTTCTTTTGTCTTTTTTGTCATATAAAACAGCAAATCTCCAACAGTTTCCATTTCCCAAGCCATATGTATTGTAATTGACCAGCCCAGACTCACCAACACATTGTAAACGTAAAGTTCGACTTCTAACATATATGGAGTCGCAAAGTACTGAGTCCGGCTGCAGTGGCAGACAAATGGCTACGTGGGGTGCTGCTCCCCCCCCTAAATTTCGATTTTTCTAATAATTAAATCTATTTTTTTGCATATAAATTAATATAAAACGGATGTATGGTTCTTCCCCTCCACATTTTAATTTTTTTTAGGTTGTGAGTTTCGTCCCTAACACGAATTCTTGGCTCCGGGTTAACTAGCTCTACAAGAGGGACATCAAATCACAGGAGTTGCCATGGTTAATTTAAGACCCCATTCCGGATTGCAGGTGCTCTACATGACTTGTTTTTCACTCCCTCTCCATCGAGCATGCAAAATATGAATTTCTCTTCAACTTGACCCATTATTCATCAGGATTTCTCGAAGTTGATGGATGGTACATCTAGGACTCGATGGGGAAACAAATTCGGGATGCTTCTGTTACCAGTTCACTATCATGGAGATTGTTCGGATCCGCTCCAGTTTGTGAAGAGAGCCAAAGCGATGATTGACAAGAAAAAGCTATCCCTCGAGGCTTCTTGCTCGTACACAATCGGGAACATCCTCATGTCGCTTTTTGGAGCAAAGGTTTAAATGTTTGATTATTCTTGCGTAGAACAAATATAGAATTATACAACTTGGCTTCATCTTATCTACCTTGATTTATATAATCTTTAAACGAAAAGGATTCTAGTCTTGTTCCACTTTCGTGAAGTTTTGTTTCCACTGCTGGACCTGGTTTTACTCACAATTTTCGTAATTTCCATATTTTTCTGTATTATTTACAATCATTGTCTTTCTCATAAAGTATACTAATTAAATGTATTTCTTGGCGGGTTTAGTTGGCGAGTATCCTTAATTATCGGATCGTTTGTAACACAACCTTTACGATGTCGAACTTAGTTGGCCCGAGAGAGAAGATTTCCATTGCCAGCAACCCTGTTAAATACATAAGGGTGACTTCCAGCAGCCTATCTCACGTACGTAAACTTTTCTTATTCCTGTACTGCTTTCAAATTGTATGACAAGAGAATGGTTTTCAACTCGATTTTCGTGTGTTTGCGCAGGCTGTAACCATGCACATGGTTAGTTATGCAGGCACCGCTGACATGCAAATCTTGGTGGCCAAAGATGTGATACCGGACCCTAAAGTTCTAGCCAAGTGTTTGGAAGATGCCTTGGTGGAAATGAAAGAAGCTGCTGTCAAAACGTGAAGGACTGTTTCGAAAAAGCAAAAATTTGTTCGGAACTTGAATATTTATATCACCTATCAGGTCTACAGAAAACATCGGTTCGGTTTCGCTCCACCACGATCCACATGAAGCAATGTTATTCTGTTCTACAGGTATGAAATAAATCATGACAGTAAATGCTATGCCATATCGGGTAAAATACACTCTATGTACACATGGATCCCACTTAATATTCACATCAAAGAGAACTTTCCCAGTATTAGCAAGGGATTTTGTTCTCGATATTATTTGCCATAAAACAGATTGAATAATGTAATTACATATTTCGAAGAGTGTTAACATTGTTGACCATGTGTTGTGTGTGATGTTCTGTGTGTGATGCTTCTGTGTGTGATGTTTGATGTGCAAGGGATTTTTATCAAGTCTTTTTTTAGATGTTCTGTGTGTGATGCTTATTTTTGGTTTTTTTTGTGCGTAAACTTTGATTTGGTTAAGCGTTAGTTAAAATTACAATTATACTATTATTATATACATTTATTGATGAATTTTTTTTATATTCATAAAATAATATTTATTTTTAGATCTTTTGATCCCATTTTTATATGTATTTTCAAATTCGGTCATAATTTTATCTATGTTTTTAATTTTCAGATGACTAGATCACTCATAATAAAAAGGTATTGAATCATGTGTATGTTAGATATTCATAAATTTTAGTGGTGTTACAAATCCAAAATATATATAAGTCTTAAAATTCAGCAAACAAGAAATTCAATAGACAATATTTCAATAGATCTTTCGTGCATATTTCAGAAAACCTCTTAGTTTTTATGGGTCTACCGAATTCTGAGAAAAGAAGCATTTAAGAATAAATCTAAGATCTCCACTTAGTCGTATTGTTGGCTGATCTTTGATATGTTTCCAGAATTAATGAGAACCAATACACAACAAATTCGATTGTTAGATAATGTCTTGGTAATAGATACAAAAACATTGTGGTCGTTTAATGTCGGTGCTCCAAACATTTATTGCTCCATACTATTTTGGCTAAAAGACATATCACATATGACATCCAATACTATTTCTATTATTAACTCAATACAATTAAATTATAGTCGTTTATATGAATATTGAAATCTCTTTATAAAAGATATTCACAAGATTCAGGAAACGCACTATAATCTACAATATGTTACATCTATGATATGATATTTTCAAGAAAATTCAAGCTCAGTTGATATTTACAAGCATACACATAAAGTTATATATGATCTATTTTGAGGATCATATGAGTTGAGTTTTTTGCTCAAAAGTATATCAAATATATATTGTTTCAAGCGGGAGTTTTGTAGCTGACAGAAAGTATCTTTTTGTGCAAATTTATTAAGTTGTATAAAAGTTGATATTAAGAGTTTCAGTTAGACAGTTGCTAGTTTTGTTGAAGTGTGTAGTCGCAATCTTTGTAACTATTAAATCCATTAGTGAAATCCTTGTGAAACATAAGAAGAGGAGACAAGACGTAAGACATAAAAAGAACTTGTCATTCCAAAATTCCATAAACAATTTCTTATGTAATTTATTTTCAGTTGCACAGTCATTTCATAATGGTTCACTAAATTCAGTCTATTGATTTTGATAAGTATTTAGTTCACTAAGTTCGGATGAATTTTTTTTCGTACTGATTATTCAAGTTGTCTGATGAACCTATTAAATATAGATTTGATCTTGACTGTTAACACTATTTGAAATTTTAAATTATTTGACAGTGATTTGGATCGATCACATGTTTTGAAATTTGTTTTGAAGCTTGTTCGATTCATGAATTTAGTTTAGGTAAATCTGAAATACACACTTAACTATAAACTATAATTAATTTCAAATGCATCAAGAAATAACGCTATTTCATAATCAAATTTAAAATAATTTCTCATATCCAAATCAAATTCATCCATTCAAAAACAACTATACGAAATTTTCTACGTTGAAAAATATACATAAATAACTAATTTGTTATGACGCAAATGAAGCCACAAACTTGTAATAATGCTTATGTATGCACCCCAATAATCAATCCCACCAACCTGCAATTGCCACTTTTACTTTAAAGGATCGAACAAACATACTAACAAATATATGCTGTCTATATATTTTATAATTTGACTGTCGGTGGGCATCGAACGCATTCCTTCCACGATTTGCTTTTTTAAATTATGGTAACACGTATTTCATAAATATTTTAAAATTTAAATATTATTTATTTATATACAAAAAACGATACTTTATCTAAAATGCCAACTTTATTCAGCTTAAAGTCAAGGTTCCATCCACTCCAGAGAATTTGAATATTTATTATTTTAATTTTTTTGAGAAATAATTCGTATTATTTAATTGTAAAGTGATTGTTTTATTATGCTACTTTTAACAAAAAGTAGGTTTTTGTGAGATAGTCTCACGAATTTTTATCTGTGAGACGGGTCAACCCTACTACCGATGTTCACAATAAAAAGTTATACTTTTAGCATAAAAAACAATACTTTTTCATGAATGACCCTAATTAAGATATGTGTCTCACAAAATACGACTCATGAACCGTCTCACACAAACAAATTTTTGCCATTAAAAAATTTGCCGTTCAATAAAATATTTACGCTTGTTTATTATTTTGTGCATGGAGAACAACCATCGTAACTTCTCAATAAATTAGCGAGTTCTTTTTTTAAAAATAAATATTATAGATTTAAAAATAATAATGGAAATATAAAAATTTTACTTTCTAAATATATACGTCGCTCCTCCTTTTTGTGAAAATTACGAAACCATCTCTTCTTTCCATGAAATCCACCGCCAAATTCATCCTTCTACACCCTTCCGTCGCCAAATCCGGCGGAGGTTGGCAGACGCCGCCGTCCCACCGTACTTGGCTCGTGATTTTTGTTCTTTTATTCTTATTTTTTGCTTTCATCATCATTACAACCAAGGACGCCGTCGTAGCCGACAGAACGACAGGCAATGCCGCCGCTGTAATCCAAGACTCAGCTACCCAGGTACATCTTCGATGCGCTACTCCAGTACGCCTCCGATAATGGCACCGTCTCCGGCCGTTTATCCTCAACCGAGCTCAAATCAGTCGCCTCCGTGCTTCGCACCTGCACCACCCCTTGTAACTTCCTTGTCTTCGGTATCACCCACGAAACCCTCCTCTGGAACTCACTCAACCACAACGGCCGCACAGTGTTCATCGATGAAAGCTCGTACCATGTGTCGAAACTCGAAGAAAAACACCCCGGGATCGAAGTGTACGACGTGCAATTCACAACAAAAGTCAGCGAATTACGCGATTTAATGGAGCATTACAAATTGCGGGCGAGGAGCGACTGTCGCCCGGTTCAGAACCTCCTATTCTCGGAGTGCAGACTGGCACTGAACGACCTGCCGAACCACATATACGACGTCGCGTGGGACGTGATTCTGATAGATGGGCCTCGAGGATATTTCTCGGAAGCGCCGGGGAGGATGGCGGCTATATTCACCGCCGGAGTTCTGGCTAGGAGCAAGAAGGGCGGCTCCGCCGGGACACACGTGTTTGTACATGAAATTGATCGAGAAGCGGAGAGAGTTTGCAGTGAAGAATTCTTGTGTGCAGAGAATTTGTGGGAGAAGAAGGATTTGTTAGCTCATTTCGTGGTAGGGAGAATGGAGGCAAATGGATTCAATTTCTGCTCCAATGTCGATTCTTTGTCTTCACCCAAGTCAACTTCGTCACGTTGATCGGATGGAAGAAGAAGAAGCATCGCCTGTAATTTTACTTTCTTTTTTTCATCAATTTTTTTTAAAAGGTCAAAAATAAAATTTGTAAATTAAAGATTTGTAGTTGAATTATATTTTTAAAAATAACATAAAAAACAATAATTTTTCATGGATAACCCAAATAAGAGATCCGTCTCACAAATACGATCCGTAAAACCGTCTTACACAAGTTTTTTTCAATATAATTACTGATGAGTTAACATTATAAAAAGAATAAAAATTCTTTAACAATAATTTAGTTAACATCCTTTTCAATGTCCAACTCCAAACATTTTTATCTTTGTAATATATGGAGTTAGTAAGCGTCCGATGTATTTTTGTTCGTAAGATTCATCAACAGTTTTTATATTTAAGATTATAAGTAATAATTTTGATATAAAAAATAATATTTTTTATATTATATAAATGAAATATCTGACTTTTTCCTTAACCAAAATTTGAGTGCTATTGTTATATATATATACCGCGCAGTCTCTCTCATTCCAAAATCAGAACTTGATTTCATGTAATTAATTATTTTCTTTAGTTCCCAAATTAATTGTTTAGAGATTTTACGCTTTTATATTATTATTATTATTAAATAGTTATAAGCAACAATCAAGAGTAAATGAAAAGTATAACTGAGCACGATAGGCAGTGCCGGTGAGGAGACAAAATCCAATATTATAATGAAAGGACCGACAAGAGGAGTATATCATCAGGGTTTGTGCCCAACGCCTACACGAACCATGTCATGTCTTCTATATCGACATGACTTTACATTGCCATTTCATCAAATTTATTTAATTATTGTACTTTTATTTAATATATATATATATATATATATATATATATATATATATAACATTTACCTATTATCCCCTATTATCCCAATAAATAATAATTGATTCAATAGATACAAGAGGACCACATCATTATTCATCAACGTTATGGACAGTCACGGATCAAAATCCTGGTGAACTTTGGTAGACAATTTTGTCTTTATCGATCCGATATTCGACGTACTTAGATCGTGCTCGTACAGTTACTCACAATTCAAACTTTTTTTCAGTAGTAAATCGGGCTCATGATTTACAATATCTGTGCGAGAGAAAGTCTTTTGACCATTCATTCTTACTATTTGCAGAAAGTGTAACTCAATTTAAGCTCACTAATGCTATTATTATTTCTTATGTGAGACATTCTACACTCACCATCTGCTTGTCAAAGCTTTGCTTGTCCAATATTCCATTCAAAATGAACAAACCCAATAGGCAAAATGTTCTAAGCCCTACAGAACATGCATGAACTCGGACATTTTCAATAGAATTGTCAAATTATATTCTGCCCAATTTATATTATTTTCAATCATATGAACTCATATAAAGTAGGCATTTTCAGTGGCGTGGCCACATAATATTCTTCCTAGTTTCCAGTATTTTGTTCTGAAATATTAATTTTATATGGAGGAAAATTAATTTTAACAAGGCGTACGTACTGATATAGAAAGTAAAATTTAAGAGTTCGGTTCGATGGAGGAGTCAACAAATCAATTTGCATGTTTAGGTATTTACTCCAATAAGTAAGGCATTAATTCAAGTACAACTACATTTTTAGTTTATTGAAATTTCATATGAATTTACACTGCTATAACTACGATTGTAGTTATTGGACACAGCTGGAGTTTGAGTGTGTGTCGTACGATATTTTATTGAATATATATATATATATATATATATATGAATAGGATTAGACCCTACCGGATTTATATATATAGCCTTCTGATCAATCATATATTAACGCACAACTACATACAAAACTGAAAAAAAAATGATATTAAATGTATAATTTGTGAATGTTAAAATAATATAGAATATACAATTATTAATTAGCAATGTGCGGAAGAAAATTAAGTATTACCTCAACCATGAAATGATTTTCAAACCGTTCGTGAGCTATTCGGAGCTAGGTTCGATAAAAAGTTCGTTGGAGTTCGTTTGTTAATCATATCTAGCCAAGCTCGAGCTCGATTTCAATCTCGACAATTTAATCAAACCAAGTTTAAGTCTAAGGATATTCGGATCGTGAGCCTGCAAATATGTTCGTTAATAGGCTCGCGAGCTCGAGCATTACTTGTTTAGGTGACTCGTAAGCTCAAGCTTGGCTAGTTTATATATTTTTAGTTGTTACGTTTGTTGTTTTGATTATTTATGAATGAATTTAAACTTTTATGTCAAATGTAAAATTAGTTCATAAATATATTTAATTTTTAACAAGCTCAAACTCGAGCTCAATAATATGCTTAACGAGCTCAAACTTTGAGCTCAAGTGAGTCTTGTTGAACAGATAAACGAGCTATCAATGAACTAAGCTCGAACCTAGTTTGATTAACATGATAAACGAGCTTTTAACGAGTCGAGCTCGAACTTTTCACGAACTTAGTAATTTCAAGACAAATCGAGCTCGAGCCTGATGATAAAAGCTCGAATCGATATCGAGCCTATATCAATCTTAAACGAGCCAAGCTCAAGCCTGATACTGTTTAACTTGGTTTGGATCGTTTACATCCCTACAGTTATACATGCATACGTTCAGCACAAAATGGAGACTGTGGCTACGACAAGATTTGTAAAAAAAAAATCAACCCTTTCTTACATATACGTATTCTTGTTTGAAAATTATACTAGTTTTTGTGCTAATTTTAGACTAGGATACGAGGATAATGACTCGATAGTCGCTTCATTTGTTCGCGGCATTCATATCCCATATTCTACTATCTAGTGTCGATTTAGGACATGATATAACTATTAATCCAACTGAAAGGCCAAGTTGATTCCACTGCAGTCTCTATCAAGTCTGTGAAACTAAAAGAACAACTTATCCACAACAATATAGACAAAAACAAACCAAAACTCTGCTCGAAAGAAAAAATAATGGTGTATATTAAGATATGAGAGTCCATCGTGAAACAAATTTTACAGAGTTTACCTCCACATGCATGATGTGTAAAAGAACCAATTTTTCCACTGGTCCCATTAATAGCAGGCAAGAAGACTAATCGATTCCAAAACAAAATATAAAATCTCACCAGGCGAGGAGACTCTTATCTCAAGTACTTGGAAGCCAATACGTCTAAACTTCGGTTTATCCCAAGGCCACTCTGAATAATGCCACATACATTGTCAACAAAGCCTCAATCAATGCAATGACAATTGAGTGAGGGAAGAAAGAAAGGAGCAAGACGATACAGTAAATACACATTCAGTCCAATACCTAAATTTATACCTTATACAACTCAAGGCCACGTATAAATTTCAAATCTTCCTCGTAATGAGCGCTCAGTTTTTCTTCTATCCTTGAAGGATGTTTTCCATCAACAGATTTAGGAAGGAATATTCTATCACCAATGTTCATAAACTTTTTACTTCAAGTTCCCTCTGAACCTGAAGCAAATATAAGGTAATTAAGAAAAAATGGCTCGTGAAAGATTGAATAAGCAAAAAACGATTGAAATAAGAACCTGTCTCAAGCCAAAGAGCTTCTGAACAAGAGACCTTGGGAGATATGGGCAGCACTTTAGGATCCATTTGAGAGCCGTCGTGGAGGGTGAAGCGGCAGAGTCCTATTCTCTGCGGTCAGACGTTCGGCGGGAGATTATCTTTCTGATTTCAGAACCACCGGCCAAGGGAGTGAACGGGGGTAGAACCAAACATTTACTGTCGGTCTCTTCTTTAGAATTTTCACCATCGGCAGCCACGGCAGTGTTACTGAAGTATGGATGCTGACAAATCAGCACCGTTAGAGTTCCTCTCGAGCCAGCCGTGTCAGTGTTCGTCCTTAGAAGACGAAAAATTGAGCGGTGGAGAACGCGCCCCGCCACCATTTAGGGTTTATAGAATTAGCAGCTTCCAATCAGCTTGAGCGAAACACAGTCGACTTCATTTGACACTTTAAAAAATTAATTTTGTGTTTGTAGAAAATCTATCCAAAAGCTAAATCTATCCAGAAGCATCTCCAACGTGAAATTGATAGTCCTTTATGAGTAGAATTTGTTAGCTCAATTTGTGTAGTCAGTTGTTCTCTGAGCTTATTTCTCGGATCTTCAGTTCTTGGTTTTGTGTTTGTTCCTTCTTTTGTGTGTTACTCCTGTATATATATAGGTGAATTATCAATAATATGGGTAGAATTTTTTTCTCAAGCATTTCTTCATGGTATCAGAGCAGGGAAATAAAACCCAAACACCATGACCAAAATTGGCCAAGCTCACGCATATACCACCACATCTGATACGCAATCATCTACCATGACCAACTCAAACACAGCTGATTCCTTTTCCCAATTTGTGACGAATCACAAACTCAATGGCCACACAATTACCTTGCGTGGTCTCAATCCGTCTTGATGTTCGTACGCGGCAAAGGCAAAGATGATCACCTCACTGGAACAGCGAAGGCTCCTAAGGAAGACGATCCGAACTACAGAACCTGGAAGACCAACAACAGCATGGTCCAGTCATGGCTCATCAGCTCTATGACAACCGAGATCGGAGAGAACTTCTTACTCTTTGCCACGGCTGCAGACATTTGGGAAGCCGCTAAAATAACCTACTCTAGTACCGAAAATACCTCGGAACTATTTGAGACAGAAAGCATCCTTCATGAGTTACGACAAGGTGAGTCTACGGTCACCCATTATTTCAGCACTCTGACTCGGTTATGGCAGAAACTCGACCTCTATGACAACCATCAGTGGACATGCCCTGAAGATTCCACACTCTACAACAAGATCGTTGAGACCAAAGTATTTAAGCTATTATCCGGCCTCAACAAGGAGCTGGACGAAGTAAGAGGACGAGTCCTTAGTATCAAGCCTCTTCCCTCTCTCTGAGAAGCTTTCTCAGCAGTTCGGCATGAAGAGAGCCGAAGGAAGGTAATGATGGGCGAAGATTCACCAACGTTGTCAATCCCTGCAGAATCATCAGCATTATTATCTGCCGAACACATTCAGCTCCATGCCGCTAAAGTCACCTCTGACAACAGACCTCGGAAGGCTCGACCATACTGCGACCATTGTCGCCGTCCAGGACACACTCGGGAGACCTGTTGGAAAATCCATGGAAAACCACAAGACTGGAAGCCATCATGCAACTTTGGAGATCAAGAGACTCGTGCAAACACTGCATCTATGCCACCATTCAGCAAGGAGCAACTCTATGTCCTCCACAATCTCATCAGCAACGCACAGCCACAATCTGCTTCTTCCTCCAGCTCAGGCAATATCGCTCAACGAGGTACCATCTCTCAAGCTCTTCATGCTCAGGCAGATCACTCATCATGGATAGTAGATTCAGGTGCATCCGACCACATGACAGGTAACAAATCAGTGTTCTCTACATACACACCTTGTGATCAAATCATTACTGTCACAATAGCAGATGGATCACAAGCAACTGTGGAGGGAATTGGAACTGTCCAAGTCACTTATAACATGAAACTTGAGAAAGTGTTTTACATTCCACAACTTAATTGCAACTTACTATCAGTTAGTCAACTAAACAAGGACTTGAAATGTTTAACAATATTTGATGATCATTCGTGTATTTTTCAGAATCAGGGATCAAGGATGAAGATTGGGTGTGATGAACTGTGTGCCGGACTCTACCTTCTCGAAACAACCCTCAACACAAGCCATCATTGCCATCTGCCTTCTTCACTACATGCTTCTAGTACATTTTGTTTTCAGTCAAATAAACACAGTGATATTATGTTGCTTCATTACCAATTAGGTCATCCAAATTTCCTATATCTCAAACGTATGTTTCCCAAATTGTTTATCAATAAAAATGTTCATGATTTTTCATGTGATATATGTCAGTTGTCTAAACATACTCGGAATACATACTCTCCCCGACCCTACACTGCATCCAAACCGTTTTCAATGATACACTGCGATATATGGGGTGCCTCTCGGGTCCCAAACATCAATGGTGCTCGATGGTTTCTATTATTTGTTGATGATCATACTCGTCTAAGTTGGGTATACCTCATGAAAACAAAATCAGAAGCGAGCAAACTGTTTAAACAATTTCATATGATGATTCTAACTCAATTTCAATCACAGATACAAATCTTTCATTCGGACAATGCCGGAGATTTCTTTAACCATGAACTTGAGCACTACTTCACATCATACAGAATCATACACACCAGCTCATGTGTCAAAACTCCTCAGCAAAACGGCATTGCTGAACGGAAAAATAGGCATCTATTAGAAGTTGCTCGCTCTCTCCTATTCACGTCAAATGTTCCTAAATTTTATTGGGGTGAGGCAGTTCTCACTGCGTCATATCTTATCAATCGTATGCCCTCTAGAAGTCTCAAGTTTGCATCTCCTTGCCAAGTCTTAAGTCAATCATTCCCCACCACACGACTTATTTCCAACCTCTCTCCCAAGGTCTTTGGCTGTTGTGCGTATGTTCACCTTTACAACCAGGGCAAACTCGATCCTAAATCACTTAAATGTCTATTCATTGGCTATTCTCCAACTCAAAAAGGCTACAAGTGTTATTCCCCGAGTCACCGCAAATACTTCACCACCATGGATGTATCTTTTCAGGAGGCCAGGCCATATTATCCCACGTCTGAGCTTCCAGGGGAGCCATACGATGAATCCCGGACTTGGTTGTTCTGGCTATCATGTGACACTGGAAATAACCACTCTGAACTTGACCCAATTCGGGTACAAAACCAAACCGAGTTATCCCATGATGAATTTCAACCCGACAGCTCACAGATTCACACCAAGATTCAACAGATCCCGGTCTGCAAGAACACGGTAACATCTTTCCTTTAAACATTTCTACTTCTGAGCAGTCTGAGCAGTCTGACCTTGATCTTCCTATTGCTGTGAGAAAATCCTCTCGATCATGTAAACCTTACCAGATGCAGGATTATGTTTACTACGGCAATCTCTCTGCAAAATATCGGGCCTTTGTATCAACACTAGATCAAATTCAAATACCGAACTCGGTAGAAGAGGCTCTCAAAGTACCCGAGTGGAGGAAAGCTACACTTGATGAAATCCGAGCATTGGAGAAGAATGGAACTTGGGACATCTCTGAGTTACCACCAGGGAAAAGAACAGTGGGTTGCAAATGGTTGTTCACAATCATACACAACGCAGATGGATCGGTTGAAAGGCTGAAAGCGAGGCTTGTTGCAAAAGGATACACTCAGGCTTATGGTGTGGATTACAGTGAAACTTTTGCACCAGTTGCCAAACTCAACACAATATGTGTATTATTATCTATTGCCGCAAACCTAGACTGGCCATTGTTTCAATTTGACATAAAAAATGCCTTTCTTAATGGCAACCTCGAGGAAGAAGTATATATGAGCATACCTCCAGGATTCAGTAACAGCATAAACGAAAACAAAGTCTGCAAGCTCAAGAAATCTCTATACGGCCTTAAACAATCTCCCCGAGCCTGGTTCGATAAGTTCAATCAAGTGCTCAAGAGACATGAATACAGACAGAGCCATGCCGATCACACATTATTTACAAAACACTCTACCCGAGGGAAATGCACCATCCTAAGTGTTTATGTAGATGACATTGTGATCACAGGTGACGACTCAGACGAAATACAAAAGTTGAAGAAAGTTCTTGCCACAGAATTTGAAGTCAAAGACCTTGGGCAACTGAAGTATTTCCTAGGCATGGAAGTGCCACGATAGAGTAAAGGAATATCAGTTTCTCAGCGGAAGTACACAGTGGATTTGCTCAGAGAAACGGGTATGCTGGATTGCAAACCAGTAGACATTCCCATGGATCCAAATCTCAAGCTTCAAACTAGAACCACTGAGGCTACTGTAAATAAGGGAAGATATCAAAGACTCGTCGGCAAATTAATCTATCTGGCTCACACCAGACCCGACATCTCATTTGCCAGTTAGTATGGTGAGTAGATTCATGAGAAACCCTTCCGAGACTCATATGGCCGCTGTCACGAGAATTTTGAGGTATCTTAAAGCATCTCCAGGGACGGGACTACTGTTCAAGAAAACTACGAGCAGAGGGATTGACGTCTTCACTGATGCTGATTGGGCGGGATCTATCACAGATCGAAGGTCTACCTCAGGAATGTGTACTTACGTATGGGGAAACCTAGTCACTTGGAGAAGTAAGAAACAAACCGTCGTAGCTCGAAGTAGTACAGAAGCCGAACTAAGATCCCTTGCTAACGGAGTTTGCGAGGGAATATGGCTTCGACGTCTGCTCGAAGATCTCAGAACCACAGTAGATGGTCCCATAAAAATGCTATGCGATAATCAGGCATCTCTCAGTATGTCAAAAGATCCCGTACAGCATGACAGAACCAAACATATCGAAATTGATCGTCACTTCATAAACGAGAAGATCAATGCCAAAGTTATCTCCATGAACTATGTTCCTTCTCGACACCAAGTTGCGGACATTCTCACAAAACCCCTCCAACGATCAAGCTTCTTGGACTTATGCAGCAAGCTTGATTTATTGAATATTTACCATCAAGCTTGAGGGGGAGTGTAGAAAATCTATCCAGAAGCTAAATCTATCCAGAAGCATCTCCAACGTGGAATTGATAGTCCTTTATGAGTAGAATTTATTAGCTGAATTTGTGTAGTCAGTTATTCTCTGAGCTTGTTTCTCGGATCTTCAGTTCTTGGTTTTGTGTTTGTTCCTTCTTTTGTGTGTTACTCCTGTATATATATAGGTGAATTATCAATAATATGGGTAAAATTTTTTTCTCAAGCATTTCTTGAGTGTTTTGACTTTATTTTGTTATATTTTATTTTTAATTAAATAAGTATATTTATGAGAGGGAAAAAAATTCAGTATGATTTGGAGATGAAAAGTAGAAGATTTCCCGTATTACCCAAACTCCGACACACTCGACGTTTTGCATGTTAGATTAGATTAGATGACTAATCTTGGATTATTTAAAACATGGAAATTAGAATATGGTCTGGAAACAAACAAATTTATTGCAAAAGAAATATTCCAATATTTTATTCGTAATAATCATGTCAAATTTATTTACGGAGGACCCCAATCATAACATTTAATTATTATATTTAGCTTTGTAATCACTCCAGAGCTGATCCACGGTCTTTCCGAGCAACTCCACAAAGAAATTAACGTTGTAACCATTTCTCATCTTCTTGTTGAGCTCCGCAACAAACCCATTCCTCAGACCATTGCAATAATCCAGGAACCTGGCCGTGACATCGTAGCCTTGGTCCCATCGGTCGCCCTGTCCTGGTCTGACCCAGTGGCTCGGAGCATAACCCGCCCTTAGCCGAACGAAATCAGCAATCCCTTCGATCAAACCTCCGGGAGTTTGCCCGTTCCCGTTCCATTGCCAAATGTGTGTCATTTCGTGGTACAAAACCCCGGTGAACTCCCTTTTCACGTCACCTGAGTAGCCTTGGATGTACCTTGCGCTTACGTGAATTTCATTATTGCTTGCATACGCAACACCGTCCATATCATCTATGAACAAGCTCACTCTCGCCACATCTTTCCCCTCCGATGGGCCGTTCTGTTGGAATGTTCTCAAGATGAAATTTGTGGAGTCCACCATAGTCTGCAAGCTGTATTGAGCACCGATATCCGTGTTAAATCGAATCCCACCAGGCGTGTTGCCGGCGGTGTTGGCGACGGAGTATACGACGGCCATGCATCCTTGCATGGCCGATAGAATGGCCAAAGTAGAAACGATCAAAGCTACGTTGGTCATTGTGTTTTTTCTTGATATTGTCTTTTGTTTTTGAGGTTGTTTATTTGGATTGGATATGGGATTTATAGTCGGCCTTCGTATCATAAGGGTTTGACTAAGTCAATTAGTTAGTATAGAATAAATGGAGGTTTGGAAAAGTAAAAATCAAATTAGGCTACGTCAGGTTGATCGATTGCTCGACTCCAAATGTCATTGATTTGATTTTATTCTTAAAAAAATGTCATTGCTTTTTTTTTTCAAGATCGAGTAACGACAACCACAATTTAACATCCATTTAACACCCACTCTCCAATGTGAGTGAGCGTTACATGAGAGAGGGCGTGGGGCGTTCAAACAATTGAACGCCCATGTGTCAGTTTTTTTTAAACAATTCTTTTTTTAAGATGAAGTTTTAAACAATCAAACAAACTGTCGCTGAACACGAGCCCCACACACCTGATGAAGTTTTCTTATTTTCATCATTTACAATTCTTTTTTTAAAAATTTCTAAAATTCCTACTTTGTTCCGAAATGGACGAAAATTACCGAGGGTTTTTTAGAATAATAATAATAATTCAAACTTTTTAAAAAATTTGAAATTGAATATATTTAATTTAAAGTAAGAATAAGATGAATAAGTGGACAACGAGACCTACAAATAATGATTATGAATGTTAAAATGAATGTGGGAGAATAGATATGTTAATGTAATGTGTATGTGCCATGTGGACCCTACTATTTTTGATGAGAGGATGGGTGTTATAACAACCGCCAATACGAGTGCTCTAATCCATATTTTAGTTGTTGGATTCGAGTCAAAATTGATGAACTATTCTGTCTAAATCTTAACCTTATCATTTTATTTAAAGGAGTAAAAAATTGTTATTTATTTACTATTAAACCAGGGAAATGAGAATTTAATTTAAGAATAATAAGAGAAGTGTATTGTTAGACCGTCTCACAAATTTTTATTCGTCAGACGAGTTAACATAATTCATACTTATAATAAAAAAAAATATTTTTGACATAGAAATAATATCTTTTTATAAATTGGATCGGATTCAAAATTCGTCTCATAAATTTTTTTTTGTCAAATATTGACTTGGTCTAGTTTAGGAGGGGGCCCGGACCTTGCTCTGTCGATTAGTCTTTGGCTATTTATTCATTTGTCTGGCTCTTTCGTACTCCATCCCATACCAATTCTATTTGAAATTATTCGAAACCAAAAAGATGTCGAACTTTGTGTTATCAATATCATTAATTAAAGCTACTATCCCCATAAATATTTCATTTTTGATATATTTGTGAAACTTTTTTATTATTTCAAAAATACCATTTAATCACTCAACTCTATATTCTTTTTTTTCGTTTATCATCTCTCATATATTTTCAATTTTAAAAATTGATAACTTTCATTTTAAAATAATTAACTAATTTTGGTGAACCTTTTCTTTATTTGTAAAATTAACCCTACACATTTGGATTTAATGCATATAGTTTTATTTTTGAATTGACTCTTTCAAGAAAAATAAGAATGAATGTATCTAATATGTTAAATTATTGTTTACTTAGTTTTTTTTTTTTGTTAGTATAAATAGTATGCTTAGTTTTTATATTTCATAATTATAGAAAATATTCTTTATAAATCGTATACATTTGTAATTTTATAACTATCATAACTAAATTAATTTGAGATACAAAATATGTAAGGTACATAAATAATGTATTATATTACACACAACATGCATGTCCATTTGCTAAAATTAATTAATAGAGAGATCCTAATATTTAAATAATTTGTGAAGCCTTTTTTCTTACCCACCCACATTTGGCTCTAATGTACATAATTTTATTTTTGAATTTGGCTCTTTCAAAAAAATGATTTTATTTAATATATTAAATAATTGTTTACTTCTTTTTTTATTCATACATTATGCTTAAATTTTCATATTTCATATTTATAGAAAGTCTTCTTTCTAAATTTATCATATTTAATTTTGTAAATATCATAACTAAATCAAAACTTTAGAAAAAAAAAAGTAAAATACATAATATTCATGTATTATATTACACACAACGTATGACACCCATTCGCAAGTATTAATTAAGGTAGAGACCCTAATACTTAATTAACATGATGCCTTTTTAATTCCGAAATCATCCACCCCTCACGCATTTGATTATGATGTATATAATTTTTTCTTCAACTTAACCCTTCAAAAAAAAAAATTTATGTTTTATTTAATAAATTATTGTTTTATATTTTTATTTTATATTATAAAATGTTCTAAATTTTCACATTTCAATAGAAAATGCATTTTACTAATCTCGTGTCATATTTAATTTGTAAATATTGTAATTAAACTTGAGAAACAAAAAATGTGCAACGCATAATATTCCGTATTATATTACACAAACAACGTACTTTTATATATAATTAAAAAATTAATTATTGTATGGGACATGGTCGAGAATTTTGTGTCTTGTTTGGACACGTGAGATCGGATTTCTTCGTTCAAAGCTTCTTCTTTCTTTCTTTCTTTCTTTCTTTCTTTTTTTTTTTTTTTTTTTATTACACTAGTGGAACAATATTTTCTCTCTATATCCGTGTCGTCTTTAAAAAACATGGACTTAGTGCATTGATTGGTCAATTACGTGAATGATCGTCAATCCTTTCTTTATTTTTCGTTTTTGCAATTATTTGGTTAGTTAGGATAATATTTAAAGAACATCATAAATCGTAATATTTGATACGTCGTAACTTTAATATTCTTTACAACATTGAACATGCTACGTAAATTTATAAAAAACAAACATTAACTTCTCTTTAAAACTATAAAATACTTCAAACACCGTGTTACGATCACTTACAGAGATAATTCATCTAATTATAACGTAGACGACGGACAAAACGTATGGAGATGGGGTGGTATGAGCATGATCAAAGAACACGTTTTTGTTAGGCAACAACTTTGAAACATACATCCAGACGAGGAATTGCATCTATAACTATATGCATTCTTTCATAGATTTAAGTATCACATTCTCGAGTGTTTCTCTTATGTTATAACCATTGAGTGCTTATTCATATAATATTTGTGAGGTGTTTTGTTCTCCTGTATTAAAAGAATGTGTGTTCTCTTTGGAAACACAGTGAGTGGTTGTACACCATAAAATAATATGATGTAATTCTTTTCATCTTGTCTGTATTTTTTATACTAATAATTTTTTACAGTTTTTCCACGTAAATATCGGCGTCCAGTTATTTTCATATTATTATCTCAAGTTGTCGCACGTGAGACCAACAAGCTGGTATCAGAGCTTTGATTTAAAATTTCTCAAAATTTTGAGTAGATCATGTGGTTGCAACTTAAACTGATCTTCGTGTAGAACAGTATTTCTTCTCTTTGATATCCTGGAAACGCATGGACTTGGTGCATTGATTGGTCGATTACGTGACTGATGATCATCAATCCTCTCTTTATTCTTCGTTTTTCCAATTTGGTTAGGATAATACTAAAAGAACATCATAAATCATAATATTTGATGTGTCGTAGCTTTAATACTCTCTACAAAATCGAATATGTTACGTAAATTTATAAAAGGCGACATCGACATCTCTTTAAAACGTACTATATAGTACTTCAAATACCATGTTATGATCACTTACTGAAACAATCCATCTAATTATAATTAGAAACTCGCAGATAATGTGACAGTTGGATCGAATTTTTATCGTGTTAAGAAAGTTATGGCTAATTTTATCAGAATATTTTAAAGTCAAAGAAAATGTCTTAATTGCTCTCCTTGGTGTGATCGATAGGTATTGTTTCTGGGAATATTCTAATTATTCAATCTCATTGATTACTTGGTCAAGACTCGAGATATTAGGATTAAACTCTAAATTTTATATTGATTTGATTATTCGTTTTGCTACGATTAATTCCATTGACTTGATATTTTGGGGGCGGCTGAAAATTTAATACAATCACCTTTTGATTTTGTCCTCTCGCTCAGTTAGGTCTAGGTAAGAAATTTTAATTAATAGTTCTTCATATATCATACTAAAATTAAACGAATCTTCATAAATTTTTTAATAGAATTATTTTTTTTTTATAAAAATAATAATAAGAAGAAGAAGAAGAAAGTTTTCATAGATAAAATTGAACTCTCCTTATGTTTACAGTTGGCCATGCTTAAGTAAAAATTCAGGTTGAGGCCCAGAAAAGATAAAGTTCCAAAAATTTCTTGACATGTCAATTTAGGTGTATTTTCTTCGTGGAAATTTGCCAACTTTTTAAAGGCAAAAACTTGTGTAAGACGGTCTCACGGATCGTATTTTGTGAGAGAGATCTTTTATTTGATTCATCCATGAAAAAATATTACTTTTTATGCTAAGAGTATTACATTTTATTGTGAATATCGATAGAGGTTGATCCGTCTCACAGATAAAGATTCGTGAGACCGTCTCACAAGAGACCTACTCTTTTTTAAAATGACAAATTTTTGTGAAGTTGATATATTTTTATTGAATTTTATAGGATCTCATGGCGTTTTAAAGATTTTCATGTACTATTTGATAGACTTAATTTAATTGTGGTGATGATAGTCAAAACCAGTAGATCGCATTAGTAAAACCAGAAGGTAATATAAAAGCAGAAGTTCTCGTATCGCCTTAACAAAGCTGTACTCTTCGAGTACTTATCAGCTTAGATAAACAGAAGCAGAACTTGAATTTTGCTAAATCAGAACCTATCGATCATATATTAAATGTTACCTTTACTTTACCAAGTACGAGTATTAAATGCATCATTAATGTTGAACAAAGTCATTTAATACGTTTTACCAATTGTGGTATGAAATAAGACTGATTGTTCTGAAACTTTTTGCAGGAACCTTTTTAGGTAATAAAACTGATTTTATCAGAAGTTAAAGAAGCCGTTTTGTTTATAGACGTTGGATTCAAGACTTCTATAAGTATAAAAGATCAACGACGTTTATAGGTTATCCAAAACAACGATTACATTCTCTAATATACGAACGTCGATTTGAGTACTTAGAACTACTTATCATCTTCAAGCTCAATATACAGAAAAGCAGCGCACGCTTCACAATAGTTATCTGATCTTTTGAGATCATATTGTGCTGACTATTTCTTACTTTCTCTACAATCATATTCACATTACTATATCTTTGAGAGGAGTTTGTAATATAGAAAAGAGTCTTTTCCAGAACTTTGTTGTATTTGTTTTATTGTGTTGAGAAACTAAGAGTTTCAGTAGGCAAAGGATAAGTCCTATTGAAGTGGGTGTGTACAAGTGTTGTACTGTAAAAACCAAAGTCTTTTAGTGATACCTTCTGGAAACAGAAGAAGGGGAGATGTAGAAGATTTCATCTTCGAACTTCCATAAACAACCATTGTCTACTGCCTACTGTTTTATCTTTATTCACCCTTAAACCATCAGATCATTTCCGCACTATATTGTGATCTGCTTGTAATATACTTGAACAAGATAAGCTATAATCTCTAACAGGATTCTAGCACCATTTGCAAAAACGACTGTCAAATGAACGAGTTTATTCACCCTCCTCTAAACTCTAGCTATATCGATCCCCAACACTATTGTAAATATATTTTGCAGATCTTTCATGCATGTTAGTAAACTCTTTTATAGAATTATATGAATTTTAAAATTTATAGTTATAATTTTTTATTTCTTTTTTTGAACTAGCATTTGAGTCTGAATAACTTATATATATTTAAAATATTGTTATTTATCAATATAAATAATTTGTACTTTCTTATTGATTTAATTTATGAAATACAATAAAATAGTTAGTATTAAATTTATTTCAATTTCAATTATTCAAGTCAATTCAACATATTTAGTTAATTGATTAATATTTTTTAAAAAATATGTAACAATAATTTTTTAATTTAATAAATAATCAAACTTAAAATAATTTCATTTATTTTAAGCAATTTTTTATGGAAAAATATCTCTGTTTTCTTTTTAACAATATGTCTTAACAAAAAATAAACCAAAAAATTATATGTACCTAAAAATCTAATATAATCATGTTAAAATATTTGCAATTGTTGTGTAGAAATTTAATAAATATGATTTGAAATCTTATGAGGTTTTATAATAAAAAATAAAGAGAGTAGCCTAAATAATTTTGATTTTAAAATATTCTAAAAGGCTATTAAATTAGCAATATAAAAAACGTGTTTTGAAAAGTCTAAAGAATATGGAAAAATATGGAGAATGAATTAACTAGTTTTTATATAGATATTGTTTTCGATAGAAATGAAAACGATTATCTGAGTTTAAGAGATTTTTTTCATCCAAATGTTTAATTAGGCTGAATCCATGATATTTTTTACATTTTACAGCCATACCGTACATTATGTTTTATATCTCCTTACATAATAAAATTTCATAGAGTCACTAAAAATCTAATTATATTTTGAATATCTCTAAAATTTAGTAAAGATTTTAAAAGTTAATTTTGAATATCACATGTTTTTTTGAAACTATTCGAAAGCTTATTTTGAATACCACTAATTTTTTATAGAGTGCTAGCATCACCGCACATGTGATGCATGTATATAATTTAATTTATTTAGCATTAAATGTTATTTTTAAATAATATACATTTTTAAAAATTAGTTTTTTATGATTTTTATATATAAAAATAATTGCTCAAATATTTGATTTAATTATGGACTTTTTTTTAGGTTAAGCATGCACGATTGAAAGTAACATCGAGATGGGTAACCTCCTAAGAAGTTCTCGTGCGTCAAATTGCTGACGTTGCATCGCTTGCTCTTGTTGACTAGGTGGGCTGTAAAATAGTGACACCATATCTTAATGAGTAATCTTATCTTTGTTGGGGACATGGCCGAGAGTAGGGAAAATGTAAGATTGATCTTTAAGGGATACGATACACATCAATATATAGACACGTACCTCCCGCCCTAATGGACCTAATAACCCGAGCCATTAGCACCCAATTAGGTGCACTGCGCACTGCCATAAATATAAGAAAACAAAGTTTTACTTTGGTTAATAACTATTAGCTTATGGCCTAATTGTAAACATTTGACCCTAACAACTTGTATCAGAGCGAGGTCATTGGTTCAAGTTTCCCAAGAGCATATTTTTATACTTCTTATGAGGGAATATTAAGTTAAACCTACATGAATGAGAGTAATATCGCGTTGGGTGACCATCCTGGGAAGTTCCTGTTCCTCAAAATGCCGACGTTGCGTCGCTTAATCTGGTAAGCTGGGTGAGCTGTAAAAGAGTGACATCAAATCTTAACGTGTAATACTATCTTTGCTGGGGACAGTGCTAGCGGTAAAAAGGGTAAAACTGATCTCTATATGATATGAGACAACACAATAGATAGACATGCACCTACCGAACTCATGAGCCTAACAAGCCGATCCATTCACGATAAGTGCAAGTTTTGTACTCAAATTACCCAAAGAATTGACATGAAAGTGTGCGGTTATCGAGCGAATTTATGTGTTTTTGGCGTTGTTTATGTCGATGTAGGAATCAAGCATGGGCGCATAACTTGTGACCAACAAGGAATAAATTAAATTTTGAAACGGAAGAATGAAGGGCCGAGCAAGAAAGCAGATGAAGGGAGAGCGAAAAAAATTTAATGAATAGTACCGTGCGTGCAAGCGTGCAACGCGGCCGCACATAACCAGTAGCTCGCACGCGGCTGCGCAAGCGCAGGAGAGGTGAAACGCAAAATTTGACGAGCTTTTCTTGGGCTTTCGCAATCATTTACGCATTTATAAAAATTTAAACCCTAGACACAGACAAAGAGAGAGCCGCAATCACACACAAAAATCCAGAGAACGAGAAAGAGAGCGAGAGAACGGAGACGAAGAGCGCATTTACCGGGGACGGAGTCGCAACTCTGATTTGATTCTTCTTCTCCTCTTCTTATTTAATTTTATTCTATTAGTAATGTTGAAGAACATGAATTTATTTTATCGTTTTTCATTTATGAGCTAATTTATTAAATCTAGATTATGACATAGTTTGGTCGGATCTTTATTCATGAATCATTGATTTATTTATGCGAATTACTTCTTTGTTTATTTATATTTGCTAGATCTTATTGCTTTTAGTTACTTGATCACTAATTTAGATTGTTATATTTATTTGAGATCTATCACTCGGGAGAGTGGATTTTGAACAGGACATTATGAAAATATATCGTCTGTGTTTATAGAGCTCAGAAGGTCTTTAACTCCAACGAAAGGCCTATAACTCTGTGATTTATATGCATTACTTGGGAAAGGGAGTAGGAATAGTTGAGAATTCTTGGGTAGTAAACGGGTTGAAATTATAAATATTGATGTCAATGATAATTTAATATAGTGGAGACCAAGTGAAATTGTACATATATATTCTTATTCTCACCGATTTAAAAGTGTTTGCGTATTTTAATTAATTTTAGTTCATACTCAACAACAAACATTCTATTAACTTTTTTAAATAAATTCTGATCATTTTAATTGTGATAATTAATTTATAATTAAATTGCGTTCCCTGTGAGATCGATATATGTGTTCTACCGAGTACTAAAACTTGACACCGTATACTTGCGGGTATTAAATATTGCAACAATTAGCACCCAAATAGGTACACTCTGTGCTGTCACGGGTATAAGAAAATAAAATTGCACATTGGTTAATAGCTATAGTTTTTGGTCTGGTAGTAAGCGCATAATAACAATTTTATATCTAAAATAATATATAATAAATTTAAAATTTATATATCTTATCTATAATAATTATTTGAGAAAAATATGATATAATTCGATAAAAAAATTGCTTATATTTACTAATATATACGTAAAATCAAATCTACGCATTTATACAATATAAGAGAGATTTTGAACTCAACTATTATATATACTAGTGTCTCTTTACTTAAAAATTTTTTGGTATTAAATATTTTTTTTTTTGTAAATTTGAAAGATTATATTAAAAAATATTTTTCAGTATTTTTTATGTCATGAATTATATGATTATTTAATTTAAAATTCCAAAGTCTAGATAAAGATAAAAAAAAATTTATTAGGATATAGTAGATAGATAAGATGCAAAATTACTCGAATGAGTTAAATGACAATTTTATTATAAAAAATATATATTTTGTAATTTGAAAAAAATTTATTTTTGGTTTATAAAAAAACATACCATAACATCGAAATTAGTTACTTTAGACAGTTTCAAACAAAATCGAAATTAGATATCTATATTTGATGGAAAGATTGATTGAGAGACTTGAAAATGAAATAAATAAACTACAAACAAAATCATCGCACAATTAGTTTTCTTTAAAAAAAAAAAAAAACAGTTCCAATTATATAGTCGGTTTTATGAGAAAACAAAATACGACAATATAGAAACTGAGACACTTTGAGGGGAGAAACTCATTTAAACATTTTAATTCTATTGTATGAGATACACTTCAATATTAAGACATATATGACCTTAGGAGGTCTGAGTTGACGGAATAGATTGGCAAATGTCTAATAGTCGTGAGTTCGATACCTCTTATCAAATTTTCTCGAGCGACCCTTTCAAGCATTTGTAGTAGTCTAACCCTAACTTCCAATTCATTCGGAGACTCAAAAAATTATAGAAGAAATTAGTTATGTAATGTCCCGATCCGATGATTGTCTCACCGTATCAGCACGAATTTTTCTAACGTGCTTATGTTCTCACCTAGATGTATTTTGAGAAACTTCTCAGGAGTTACTCATCCCAAAATTACCTCGAGTCAGACAAACTTAACTTTGGATTTTTTTAAATTATGAGCTCCCGAAAATATATACATTGTTGGTATGAGAGATATATTTCAAATATTTTTAAGTCATCCTTAACTGTACAGTCTCATAGTTACTCATTCTTGAAATATCTATCACTTCTAATTCATATTCCTCTTCGCTTAGAAGCCTTTCAGGAGCCGCTCCGTGCAACCTCTTGACACTCGAGATCATTTATCGCTCTCTTCGGCGCCAAGTGTTACATGCTCACCTGCTTCTGCTTGGTTCATCCACGAATCACACATTACTCTAAGAGGTCGACTCTGATACCATTATGTAATTCAACGACTGTTCTCACTGTACCAATAAACTCTTTTTAGCGTTTTTATGTTCTCACTTACATGCACTATGAGAAAATTCACAAGATATCAGTTATCTCATAATTGTCTTAAATCAAACAAGCTTAATTTTGGAGTTTTTAAGTTATTAGCTTATGAAAATAATACACATATTTTTTGTATGATGAATAACTATCAAATATTTTTAAACCATACTTAATGTACAATGTCATACATACATAATCTTATAACTCTCTTATTCGTATTTTGTGAGACGGATCTCTTATTTGGGTCATCCATGAAAAAATATTACTTTTTATACTAATAGTATTATTTTTTATTGTGAATATCGGTATGGTTGACCCGTCTCACAGATAAAGATTCGTGAGACCGTCACACGAGAGACCTACTCTTCATATAATATTATGTCCCCATATTGGTTTAATGTAGATGTTTGAAATAGTTTATAAATGTTACATAATTAGTTTCCGTAGCAACTTGAGTTAGCCATGCAAAGTGCAATGACATGTCTAGATTTTTCATTTTGACGTATCGATGAATTATACCCAAGAAAGACGTAGTTCTGTCAGTTTGAAATTATATAATAATTTGAGATAATCATTTTTATAGTACGAGGACGGACATGAAGTAATTATCAGCGAAGTCATTATACTGTCATGATCACGTAGGCTTGGACTCAGGCTCGGACCGCAAAAATTAATGAACAAAATGCCTACATTATTTGCTAAATGTATGTCATAGCTCACTGTGCAGCCTGGGGAATGACGGAGAACAAAAATTTAAAAAAAATAAGAAATCAAGAAGAGTGGCTGAAATTTAGTTGGTTGATAAAATTGGAATCTTGGGGGAGCATTTCTCAATCATGATCCAGATAAGGCGATAATAAAAGGTTAGGCAAGCAGATATAATGGCGGGCAATACAAACAAACTGGGAGGCATTGATCTGACCACAAATGGAAATTGTCCAACTTTTGATTGCTTTCTACTGCTCAAATTAAGATGACACCCCATGGTGGAGCTAAGATTCTTAAGCAAGGGGAAAACTAAAAGTTTCACATGAATATAACTTGATTCGACGTTACCTTAATGCCACATCTTATTTCTTATGTGGGACTATGCATTGAAAAATTATACGTGATTCGTTGCAAGTAATTGTTGGGTAGCCATCCAATAAAACCAACTAAACCCATAAAGCCAAGCATCACTTGGTGGGACAGTGAACAGAGAAATGAGTGATTACACTGTCACACATTTCATCCATCTTCATCATTCGATATGTTAGTTCATAAGCTCAAACTCAAACTGAAAATTGTCAATCTTATTATTAGTCACTCTTTATTTTACGGTGAAGCCATGTCATGCAATATGTATTCCATCCCTCGAGTAAATAAAGGGTTGAACTAATCAAGTCTTTTTTTCCACTGATTTGAGCTTTCAACACCAAGAAGTAACTAATAGTCGAGAAGTAATAAAAGTCTTCCGAAGATGCTATGGAAATAAGCTGCTAGAAAAAAAGAAAAGGAAAAGATGCAGAGTGAAGAAAGTAGTGACCAAAGGACACTGCAACAGAAAGAAGTGGAATGGTTGAATTTGAGGCTGGGAAGGAATCCATGCCAAGACGAACCGCTACAATCGAAGCCTATACCCGCAAAGTTCTACTCTTGCAACTTCTGTATGCGCAAGTTCTACAGCTCACAAGCATTGGGGGGGCACCAGAATGCCCACAAAAGGGAAAGAGGTGCAGTGAGACTCCATAATTCCATGATCAGATCACTAGGCGTGCGAGCTCACTCCCTCGTGCACAAGCCAGGCACAGATGGAACCGGAACTGTCGCAAGATTCAACGAGGGGAATGAGAGCTTCGGGACAGCATGGCAGAGAAACAAAATGAAGGAAGCAGCAGATTCCGTGTGGCCTGGAAGTTTCCGACTGGATGAGCAGCCGTCGAGTCCACAATCATTGGACCTGAATCTCAAATTGTAACCAGCTTGTTCATCTAGAATCATTGGTTGTATCATACTTCGTTCTTCTTCGTGATCAACCAATCTGTTGAAAAGTTGCAACTCGAAGCACACGACAGAATAAGTGATTCGAGAACTTTACTTGTCCGGTTGTAATCTCGAAGCGCATGATTGAAAGATGCCTTTACTAAGACAACTATCAACCAAAAACCATTCGATCATCGGACACAAAGGAGCCTTCATCAAATCTAATTTGAATCCTAAAGTAATGAGTTCCAAGGGACATCAAAGATTGAGGGGCAAAATTTATTAATTCACTTTTTTCTGGTTTTTGAGGGGTGATAACATACGCCAACTGATATTAGAAACAAAAAATTTAAACAAATCAAGAGGAGTTTTCTAGCATACGGTGATTCGCAAACTAAGGAAAGCGGGGATTCCACGTTTTCATCTAATTTTGATCGTTATAAGATCTCTTCAGGTTAAAACTCATCTACTAATTTGTTTGTCAGCGATCACATAAATCTATTGCATGCCAGAAGCCGAAAACACGAAAAGTGGGAGAGTTGTTCGAGCTTATTAGCCATTCCATATTTTTAGCGTAGAGCTGATGCAGGACATAGAACATCGGGAAGACAACGCCTGCGGCTACCAACCTTGGACGACTTTCCCTTGCCTATATCCATTCATATCTATTCATAGCATGCACCATAGTCCCAGATATAACATAAACACGGATCTTGGTAAGTGTGGTCGACCAGCAATATGACGAATGGTGGTGGATGGATGGATATATGAATAAGCTGGATGCATTAATTTTGTTACATTTTTCGTCTACATCTATCAACAAGAACAAAGGCAAGTTGGCCAGTTCGTATGAATAAGAAGTGTCTCACAAATAGTTAATACCGATTACGCAACTCAAATCTTACACGTGGGACGACACAAGGTCAGCAATTATCAGTCATACACACAAAATTCTGTCCCCGAGAAACGCAGTTATAGTATTGAAGAAAGCAGAGAGAAAGATGCTGAAATCAATTGGGTGGGAGGAGTTTTAGTTTTAGTTACTGAAGGCCAAAAGGCAATATTGGATTATTTTGTTTTTCATTTACATCGGTAATCGGTTGAAAACTTAGAACCATGTCCTCTATTCCATGATCTGAGTGGCAATTTTATAGTTGTTAGATACTAGACGTTGTAAGAGCAGAAAAATGTTCGAAATTGAATGCTTCGCTCGACCAAAAATGTATACTATTTCACAATTGTCCCTCAATTTCATATGTTACAAACTGGAGTATAAGCTTCATAGTACTGTAGTGAACTTGGGCCTTCATGCATGATTTCTTAAAAATATTTCCTTCTTCAGTGGAATCTGTTCAGTCATTTCTTGAGGAATTGTCATTCACTATTAGCTTCAAAATAGCAGGCAGGAACTTTTGAAGGTGGATTCAATGACGCGACACATTTAAACTGTTTCAAGGAAATAAATTGTCAATAATCTGATGCCAATCAGTTTTGTTTTCAGAATATATGAAATTTAAGTTGGCAAGAGATGCTCAGTAACACAGTAACTTCTGATATCATCTGTGACAACATTGAATTCAATATGGTGGTACGATGGTTGAACATAATGCAAAAACTAATATATGAAATAGCAGAATCGCGATACCTTGTGGTCCATGTATTTCTTCCTAACTGCTTGAGCCGATGTTTCTGCTCTTAGTTGCAGATAGTGAAGTGCAAGGACACATTCTTTCAGTTCAAATGGCTTATAACATGTATACTGTTGCAGCACCCGGCTCTGCAAATTATGTAAATAATTTTTAGATGATTATTGACAGACTGTATGGATGCAGGTTATACGAGAGAAAATATTAAACTGGTGTTCATGAAAATATTATTTCATCAGTCTTCGATGTCTACAACTTACAAGTTTGATGTGGTCAATAAACATTTTGCCATATTAACACTTCCCAGTGAGGCATATTTAACATCTCAACAGAATCACAAGTCTAAAAATTGTGCCAGTAGCCAGTATCAGAATAAATTTTAATGCAAAGATCTGGCTTACCCATGGATGAAAATTTGGCTGAAGAATAAATCTTGATAGAAAGATGGCTGAAGCAGCAAGTTTTGAAGGAATGTATTGGGCACATCGATATTCCAATAAACTTAGCTCGGCAAGATAACAACAAAGAAAGTCGAATTGGAGATGTGAAAACTGAAAGATGGAAAACTTGGTTAGCCTTGTATTAAATATAACAAACCAAAAATAGGATAAAGCGATAACTGACGAATGTCAAGATTCCAACCTACCATGTGTTCATCTTGAGCCACCCTGGTAAGAATTCTGCTCATTCAACAAAAAATTAAGTTAGAATGTATAACTTACTCAACAGCTTGTCGGTACGTCACAAAAACACAATGATGAAGATTTTAAACTAAAATCATCAGGGGGAAAAAATTTAATAATTGGATACTAACCTGAGAAAAGTTTTAATCGTAGGATTACCCATCTCAAAATCTAGAAACTTTAGAACGCTTCTCTCCATATCCACTACCTGTAAATAGCCTAAATTTAGATCACCAGAGTGCAACAATGCCAAACAAGGAATCGGAAACACACGACCGACCTCTTCTTTTGTGTATGTGTTATCTGTAATATAGCAAAAATCTTCAATATGTGGAGGGCTGATTTCTTCAAACTTGCTGCCATTTTCATGAACTGTTAAAAAAGAATTTAAGTACTACACAGAAAACACAAGTGAATAAGTGCTTACGCTGCAATAAGCATGCAAGATACGCCAAGAATTTGAAGTTTATTCCTGTTAAGGTCATGGCAGGATAGATATCTATCGATGTAGTTTACAGTGAGATAAAGAGTGTCTGAAACAAATTTGTACTCTTCCGCGACCTCCACCAACCAATCAATTAAAACTTCACGCATGACGGGCTTAATATCCTTTTGAACCTTTTCCATATAATTTGACAAGGGCCTCCTCTTCACCTCCACCTGATAAGTATACCTTCATCAGGTAACAGTAAACATTTCAAGCATAAATAATACTCCTATCAAGAAGATAAACACCGCAAGATCCTTTTTCTGTCTTCAATTTTCTTTACAAAAATGAAATGATACAAGTGTGTGAAAATGAAATTGGACAGCGTGTTGAGAGATAGAGTGGTAGGCATCGATTACACCATACCGGAAAACTACTCCATGTGTAACACGATGTATGAGTCACATGTGAATATCCGCGCATTCAAGCGCATTCAACAGTGTACACTTCATTGGAAGAGTATGTATTCTTGTGTAACATATACCAAATCACAGTAAAGACGCATTGTTGACATTAAAAGGTATTTATGCCTATCAAATTGAAACAACTGAAAATGGAAACATACCCGGCAACATAATGCACATTTACAAAAATCATATATACTGATAACCAGTTTAATCTAGTAGTCAAATTAAAAGAGGCATCCTATAGCTACATAAATTCAAGGGCTCCTGCAACAAAAGAGAATTGAAAAAACATATCTCGAGATCTAGTGTTAAATCGTATATCGCTCTTGTATTTTGTTTGAATTCGCGGCTTAGGGAATTTTATTTTATTATTATTATTTCTTTTGCGATTTCCACAAACTCCGCTTGATTCCTCTTGCGGTCTCACACCCAATCATGATCATGGTAAAATAAAATTTGAGCAATAAAATAAGCACAAAAATACCTCCAAAGAATGCAAATGTTGATATATAAGCGAAGCATGGGAAAATATCGGCAATTCATCAGCACCCGTTCTAACACCAACAGCAACAACATTTACTCCGATTTCATCATTGACCTTTTCCTCGGCCACAACTCCAACCTTGGGAGCAGGCTCGGGCTTCCGTTTCCTGATTTTTCCAGGAGCTAGATTGAGATTCAACGCATTGTTTGTGAGGTCCCCCAGCACGGGTCGGTTCTCTGTCGCTTTGGGATGCCCTTGTGTCGATTCATATCCTCGTTTGCGAGACTCTGGTCTTCTATCGCACAACTGGTTTTCCCTGTCAGCCATGGAAGCTTGCCCCAACATTTATCTAATCTATTCGATTTGGAAGAGCTAGGGCTTCACTGATTTATTTATTTATTTTTTTGAATGGATTGTTGCCGCCATTACTTGGATTTCGAACAAAAAAATACGTAAACTGAAAATATGGATAAATGAAAATATAAGAAGTTATATTTGAAGATAAATTATTAATTTAAGAATATCAATAAATTCATGACGCACACACCAAATTTGAACAAAAAGAAGTTACTATTTACGGAACGTCACATATTCAATATCAAATTAAATTAAATCTCATAAAACTCCAAATTATTGTTAATGTTAAAAGTAAAAATTTATGATAAAAAGTAAAAATTTCAAACTCACAAAATATATTAAATCATACACTTTATAAAATTTTTTCTACTCAATTATGTGTTTGCTTCACAAATTTATAGAATTTCTTTGGAAATAATCCGAAAATAAATATATCACTACATACATAATCACACACATTTTCAATATTTACAACTTTTATTTTTCAACATTCAATAATTTCAACACATGTATGTAAAAAAAATATAATTATAAATGTTTAAGTAATTATTTTAAAATATTTATATAACAAATATATTCAATTATTATATAAAAAAATTTATACCATTAGATGATATGATAGATTGTAGTGTTTAAAAGTGTTCGAATAAACATTAGATATAATTTACTTTTTTAAAATTAATTTAATTAAAATGACAACTGAATTATATATTCTCAATTGTCAATATTTAACTCGACAAACAAATGAGTGCAGAAAGAAATATAGTCAAGTTGACATACTAGAATAAATCAAATAATGACTGATTATGTAAAGTGAAAAGGGAAGAATATGCATGTTTGTTTTTGGATGTTCGAAGAACTCAAGCTCATACGTGAGTCACCTCTTCTTCCTTATTGAAGGCTCGCGTTAAAAAGCTTTGGATAGTGCAAATAATTTGCAAAATTTAAGTTCAATTTGTACTTGAACACCGTCAAATTTTGAAACTCACTCGATTTTTCCATTTGAAAATAAATATACTAACTTCTTAAACTAAAATTGAAATACATATACAAGAAAGAAGAATTAGGCATTGTCTTGGTTAGCCGAGCTTCCATCTAAATTATGCATTTAAATCTTTAAATACGGAACCTAGTATTCTTATACCCATCACTGTCGCACAGCCTGCACTGTCAACCGCCCATACCGTTAATTGAGTGAGATTGCTGAGCGTAAGGGTGTGTTTTGTCATGGTCATTGGGTGCTAGAAGATTAACCTACATGCACGCTGAAACGGGTCAAATTTTCTGGAAAAGAATTGGAACATAATACGTCGCATTTGGAATAAGTAACAGATGAGAAAACAACATACACAGAACTAACCTTGAAGATTTCTGAATTTGAGCTTGGACGTACATAAGCAGCCAAAATACTCATGTTAAAATCCTGCTATCAACAGCAAGAAACTGGTTGTTGAGGTATGAGATGAAACTTTTTAAGCCATGAAGTGCATCAAGAAGGAAAACCTGTGCATTGCACAGCATAACAAGTTGCAAATTGCGAAGAACAGACTGTCATATCACCAAAAAGGTAACTTAAGGAATCTTAGTAGTTTTGGAATGATTACCACAAGCTAGGTAAACACAAAACCATCTTGTTGTTACACAGAAAAAACAAATGTCATGCCAGCATAAACTTTTGACTTATAATATTCAGAACTCCGCAGTACAGAAGCACAAAGGATATTGTTGTGCATACTTGAACTATCTTGATAATTAGTTGGAACTATCACGAGGAGAAACATATCTACTGAGATCAATCATGCATTTGGGTATTAATTTAAGTGTTCGCATTGTATTCCAAACTTTATGAAGCTAAGGAATCCAAAGCATTTAACTTGATGTTGAACTTGAGAATATATGACCTGACTTTGATGAAGTAAGGAGACAGCCTCAAAAGACACACACACACACACACAAAGGGGTCGAAACAAGAGAGAGTTGAATTACCCTGAAAGGATCGCCTCTCAAAGATTGCACAAACATCGATGTCCCTGCCCCTTTACCCTGAAGAAAATAACAAATAACTTTTATCAGATTATTCATGATGGAGGTGGTGGTGTAATGCGATAAAAACCTTAGGGACACTAAAGAAATGATAATAAAATCATCAGATAGTAAGTATGCCACATACTCCATGTAATTGAAGTATGAAGCATGCAAGTACCACTTTTCATACCTCCAATGATACATCCCTAAGCCGCCTCCCTGTCTGAGCACAACAAACCCGAACCACATGTTCATCGCAACTTCCACTTATTACATAATCTCTTCCATTCATGTAGTAAGATCGAGTGTAGTTTTGAGAACTTCCTGTAGAAGCTATACCAAAATCCAGATGAAGCCTCCCATCAACAGCTAGCAGCTGCTTTACCTAGCAATAGAATACAACACTTATAATTAACTTGTAGCAGAATTGTAGGTCACAAAGTGTTCTAATACTGATTGTGGCTGTGAATAAATGCTTCTGAACTTTCTTTAAGATAACCAAAGAATAAACAGGTGACATTTCCACTTCAAACTTCAAGTAGCATTTATCTTCAAATTGCAATAACTGGCCAACTTATTTGATTCTCATGCTGTTGTTTGCATGCTGTTGTTTGCACACCGAATCCATATTCTCAATGCATTTGAGCTTCAGTTACTCAAATCTCATTCCATACCGAGACAGCATTTGTGTCAAACAACGATAAAGGCCTTCTAATAGTGCCATAAAGTATCTGTCAATCAAATAGGAATTCATGAGGGGCACCTAAACTCAAAGCCACTCCACTTAATCCAATCAAAAGAACATTTGACTAACCAAATCTCCAAAATTCAGAGACCCTCCAGTTTAGACATTTCATTACTAAATAATCTCCGCAGCACTCTGCACATTCCACCACTCTAACTATAGAATGAAACTAAATAATTTAAGACATAAAAAATCATTACCGACTAGCAAATACAAACAGATAACACCATACTTCAAAATCTAGGCCTAAGGTAGCAGCTCCATCTCTATTCTCTCTGACCATATGCATCTGAAAGACAATAATCATTTCAATTACTAGTTCTGATGCTATATTCTGTGTGACAAGAAACTTAGAAGCATGGAGACACTTTTCCTTTCAATGCTTTCTTTATCCAAACCCCCAAAATCTTGGAAACACGTACTTAATATGCCCTTTAGAATTTTACTTGTTTGCTATCAGACAATATCTTCCAATCTATTCACGCAGAACAAGTTGCTGCTTTAGATATCAATATATCTAATGCACTTTAAATAGCGACAGCAAAATGGATTCAATTACATTGTCTCTACAATACTGTATGCGAAATACATTGTTAACAAGCATGCAACATTAGTCTTCCACCACCTAATGGCAATAAAGTTACCTCATTGTCAACAGCCGAAACTAGTAGATAATGATCATCTGGAGAGAAGCAGACCATTACATTCCCCCGAGAGCTTGAAGCAGTGTAACAAGGTTGATTCGGTCTCTGTCTCAAATCCCACATCTTAACGTCCTGATCAAAAGACGAAGTGGCAAAAAGATATGGGGAATGATTTGAAAACTTGACAACATTAATATGCTCTCGATGCATATCAGCAAAAATCTGTATACGCCTTCCGCTGCTAATATCATATAAAGCGACATGTTTTGAGTATCCACTTGCAAGAAACAATTCATCTGTTGAGTTGATGTTAACAGATGTCAACTGGTCAAACTCATCAAACATGACACAACCACGACTGTCATAAATGCCTCCACTTGTGATGGCCATCCTTTGTACGTCGTACAATCTCAACGAACCGTTATCAGAACCAGCAATTAGCTGACATGTAAAGATTCATTTTTTTAGGTGAGGAACGACAATAAGGACGCTCAAGTATGAAACTCAATTTGAAGCCAGCAATAATTTACGTCACGCAAGTTAAGGAATGAGTGTCACCAAATGAGGACCTCTTGTAGATATAGTACGAATTTTCACAAAGTCCAAGCACGTGATGAATCTCTTCAAATAGTCAAAAAACATGAATCCATAATTGGCTTACAGACCATGAAAAACAACAGCGATTTATCACAGTGGGAACTTTGCTGGAGCAAAACAAATGTAACCTCGTCAGCCTCCTCTAACTAACTGCTTCCTTATAGTTTCAGATATAGAAAAATTATAGTATATTACATTTGATATTGGTTAAAAGATGCAATATATTGAAGATTAAATTACAATACAGCCATGAGTATGAAAAGGGCCATATGATTAACCAGAGAATCGGAAGACTTTAGAAATAATTTTTTGGAGGAGTAGATCTATTTTAAACTAATGTTAGCGACTGTAGCTACAGAATACTGAGAAGATAATGAATGACAGTCTTGGATAATGTTTTGTAGATGCCAAATGGCACTTTCAATGCCGAAAAAAATACGTTTGAAAGCAGATAAGGACAGTGACATGCCTTAGAAGGATAATTTTTTAGCCAACATATTCCCAAGACACTATTCATAGCTCCAAGTGATGGAATGTAACTGACAATCTTCTCACTTTCATGGTTTATAACAACAACTTCACCATCTAGGGTTCCAACAGCCATAAGGCTTGAGTCTGATGGATGGTACTCGAATTGCCTAGGACGAAAGTTTCTCCTTTCATCTCTGAATACACTGCCTGTAATGCAGAGTGGATGTAAGCTAGGCCATTTCGAAGATCCCATTTTAGCAGCTGATAAACACCTGGAATAGAAATACTGAGATTTTCCATATGATGAAGAAAACTTTTTTTTCGAGGCATGCGTACAAGGGAAATTTGCTCCGATCTCACGATTCCTCAACACACTAACAACACTTTCTTCATAATTTCGGTTGTACGGTAGGTATTCAAAGTGAAGTGTGAAGACGCCATGGGCTTTTTCCCTGTCTACCTTTCCAATAGGCAAATTATCAAGAACTTTCAGGTTTGGTAATGAAGCTATCATGTATTCTCTATAATGTTTCTCATAACATATTGGAGATGCATGACGAGAAACATATTTCTTTGGCAAAATACATGACACGTTTCTAAAGTTGACCGATCGATCAGATAACAGATCTTCATTCTGCATGTCCTGTGTGCCAAAGGAGATCTGCTATGACAAAAAAAAAACGCATTATGATTCTTTAAATATTCCCCTTTTTTAAACAAATACTGCTTTTAAATAATTTAAGTGCTTGAAAATTTTACATTATTTGGTGGAGATCATAAGGGTCAACAGAAAATCCAATTTTAATCATGATTTCTTATAATGCTAATCGAATCTTTGGAAGAGAATCAAACGGATCTATATTTGCAGTATAATAAGGCAATTTGAATTTGTTCCTTCCCCTCCCACAACTTAAAAAAGAAAGGAAACAAAAATGAGGTAAAATTACAAAAGGTATGTCCATTACTTAAGTAACACTTGAAAGTTTTCAGTACCTCACTGTGCATATCTACCAGATCATCCCACCCAAAAGGTCTATTGGGCAAGAGTTCCATAAAACCAAATTCCTGAGGATGACCTGAAAAATCCACTTCACTGTCATCTGAAGAATATTCATTCATGTTCCCTGTGTCCTGAATTATATAATCATCATCATCACTTATAGCTTCATCTCTGATATTTGATTGTAAATGTGGAAAAACTTCACTGCTAGGCAGAGGCAAGTTCATGTCAAGGGCAAAGTCCATGAAACTTGAACAAATGTCTTCATTGTTTTCATTTCCTAATGATGCATGAGAGCCCTTCGTGTCACTATAGGGGACACAATTTTGAAATCGAAGTTCAGCTAGGGAAGGAAGTTTGGCTAATGCTGCACTAGTTGTCCACAGGTTTGCGATTCTTGTCTCACACAATGAAAGAAACCTTAAATTTGGCATACAGGAAAAACAATCTTCTCGAAAACTAGTAAGTGAAGCACTGAAATCCAGGTTAAGCGTGCACATCCGCGTAAAGTTTCCAACCATATTGAGTTTTCTGAAATGGGATGATCTTAGGTTTAGGACTTGGCAAGCTAAGCCTCGCTGAGAAAGATACCTGGGAAAAAAATTTTATCATAGTGAAAGCAGATAACTGGAGCAACGAACCCATTTATTTAGCAGATAAAAAAGACATCTACATGGAACAAAAGAGTGTGCTCTTAGTCTCTGATTTCTGTGGGTGTAATGGAGACAGTCTACAACATGGGTGAAAATGAAATGCAGCACATGTAAGAAAAAACTACACCACTGAAAAATATAGATTTCCTCAAATAGAGAATAATGCAATTTTATATTTGTCACTTGTAAAGTAATTAAAAGAAAATACTGATATGCCAAAAATCTGTAGCAGGCTCACAACATAAACTACGTACACTACATACTTCAAAATACAAAACTCAAGCAACTTTGACAAGGTCACGAGAACGAGATGTGCTCTTAAAACAATCGCCTCAAATAGAAACTAGAGTTAATGACAAAAGGAACATCAACCATACATCTTACAAAAGATGGAGATCATTGCTTGGATTGATAAGACACCTACGGATTCTTAATCGGCAAGTGGTCCGGCCAGCTCAATTTTGCAGGAAAAATAACAAGTCTATAAAGTAAACAGCTTTGGATCAAGTTTTAGCATTTTTGTTTCTAAGCTAACAGAAAGATAGTCCATGCCTTGTCTCAATTTGTTGTCACACAATTCCTGGGGTAACTCCATTCGGCGTTAGTAGACGAGAGAAGGCAGAAGTGAATTCTTCATAGCATGAAAGTTGTGTTGATATTAAGTAGAAGAATAACCAGGAAGTAGTATAAAGAAACCACCACTTACAGCAAGAAATCCTTTCCAAATGATGTATCATGGATATCGACAAATCGAAGCTTTTTGTTGACAGCATGCAGCAATGGATAGACATATTCACCATTCAGTACACATGAAGGACTATTTACAAAGTCAACTACATCAATCTCAGAAGAATCAATATCTGTTAATAGATCAAGAAATGGGTAGAAATCGACATCCTTCAAGTCATCTATTGAAACCATGAGGCTTGATACCTCATGGCGGGCTTTCTTGATCTTGGCCTGCATTGGAAAGATATCATGACTGATCAGAATTAGTCTTTGACTGTCAATAATAGGAAAAATGAATAGCCGCGGAGTCCAGAAAATACAAAAAGTGAAGTATGGTCCATAATGATTAATTTTTCTAATTACATGATTCAAGTAATACATTTTTAAGATAGCTTACACAACAGAACATATATCTTTCTATAGACAAGAAGTTCCATGCATATATGAATAGCCGCGGAGTCCATAAAATACAAAAAGTGAAGTATGGTCCATAATGATTAATTTTTCTAATTACATGATTCAAGTAATACATTTTTAAGATAGCTTACACAACAGAACATATATCTTTCTATAGACAAGAAGTTCCATTATCATATGCATGCATTGACGTTGTAAGAGGTTGCAGTAGTCGTGTTAGGAAGCTTTCAGAAAATCCACATAATGAATGAAATAACGCCCTTCAGTCAATTTATCTTATACCAGGCAATAAAAAGCCTATCAAAGCAAACCTTCCTTTTAGTTTTGGAAGCAATTCTGAATTTCCCATCTCATTTTCTCCAGATCCCTCTAATTAATCAACAGACACAAGAAGCATAATTTTGTGTAGCTAAATTTCGTTCAAAGAAAAGCAAAAGACGACTTTGAAAGTCTTCCTGAACTTTGACATTAGCACATTTGCAGCTAATGAGCGGCTTGTAAAAACTCGATTCACTTGAAGCTTTTAAATACGCTAAATCTCCATCATTCAACATGAGACAGACAGATAATATGGCATGGCGAGACTGCCACGGGTTATGAAATCCCACTCTTTCACAAAGAAGCTCCCGTCCAAAAAGAGTGGTATTTGAAGGGATTTTCCGTGACAAACTAACATCCACAGGAATATAGACATCAAATAAAAACACAATGGTGCACCAAAAAAATAATAAACCGCAGTTATATAAGACCTTGAATAGCGCTGCCACGACTGACTTGTTCGGCGGAATTTCTAGCCTCTTGCAAGCATCGAAGTACCTGAAAATGGTGCAAAGATACGAACTTTACAGCTCTATCATGGAATAAAAAAACAGTAGAAGCACCAACAGCATTTTGTTTTTCCCGGACGATAAATTGCTCAATCGCAGTCTTTTATGTATGCACAACAAATCAGGAAACAAATACGTAAATAAAGAAGTTTCATAACCTGTAGATTAATCAACTCAAGTTGCAATTTTGGGAAAACCACTACCTTTTCTCCAAGGTGCCAATATCTGTAGCCATGGCGATGTCTGAGAAATTATTGAAACGAAAACGCACTTGCGATCATTACTAAGACAAAGTCCTAATTGGTTTCTGGGCGATTCTTGTATTTTGGTTCTTCAATTGGAGTGATGACAATTTTTAATGGAATTCTCAATTACCCCCTTGTGTTATTATTGATATGGTCTTTAAGTCCTATAACTATCCTAAAGTTTAATTTATAATACATAAGAAAAAAAACACTCTTCTAAGATTACAAATGAATCAAATATCGATGCGTGTAACTAAGAATGTATTGTGGCTCCCATCGGACAATAGAGATAATTGATGTCGAATCAACCTCCATATAAAAAGCGAAAATATGTTGAAATAAAATCACTAATCTACAAAGAATGGTTCAGTTCTGTTCGAAAATTATCCTCAATGCCGATATAATTGGACAAATCGACCCACTGGAGTCTCCGATTAAACCACCAATTGCCAAATCGCCCCTAACTCCTTCGTGCATCCGTCTGTATTGGGTTTGTAAATGCCAGTTGGTGGTTTAAGCCACGAACCACCGTGCAATCCAGGACTCTGTTGCCGTGAACACCCACATATTGGAGTTTTATTTACTATATTTTAAAAATTTATTATGACACAAAAATTAATTATTCTAAATTTTTCAATATTAATAATATAATATAGACTAGGTTCATAACTTTAATAATATATATATTAAGTCTCTTGTGAGATGATCTCACGAATCTTTATCTGTGAGACGAATCAACCCTACTCATATTCACAATAAAAAGTAATAGCTCTTAGCATAAAAAGTAATATTTTTTCATATATGACTCAGATAAGATATTGTCTCACAAAATACAACCCGAGAAACCGTCTCATATTATTTTTTTCCTAATAGATATGGTACGGATAAAGTGTAGAATCCATGTAACTAGTTTTATTTTATACATAAGATTTTAAATTTAAATTGAATATAAAAAAAATGTATATATTTTTAAAATATTTTTATTTATAATTTTTTTAGGGAAATATTTAAGATAAGTTTTTGCCCACTTTTTTCTATTCAGGTCTTATCTGCTTCCACCGCTTTGAAAAAAACATCTCCCTCTTTGTATTCCATTTCCAGCGCTAAAAAAATGGCGATTCCGTTTGGTGCCATCTCGAGTTTCATCGCTGGAGAAACGGTGTCTTTTGTCAAGTCTTCATCTTCTGCGGTTGTTAGAACTTTTCCCGTTCACATGCGTTCGATGACGATTTCGGCGGCATCAAAGCCGGCTACGGGAACTAAGAATCCCGAGCCCAGGGGGATAATGAAGCCTCGCCGCGTGTCGCCGGAAATGCAGGCCTTCCTCGGTGGGGTCCCTGAGATTCCTCGTACGCAAGCTCTTAAAGAGATTTGGGCTTACATCAAACAACACGGCCTTCAGGTACGTACGCTTGTTTTCTCCAAAAAAATGGCTGTTGGTAATTTTGCTAATGTTGATAAAGTTTGTGTTTTTATGCTTTAACATAGTTTATTGGTTCGGTGGAGAATGGAACCATGGAGATTTTGTTTTTGGTGGTGCTATTACTATCTTATGATTTGTGTATAGTATGGGAATCTGGAGTGTGCAAGTTCTTGTGTTTTCTTCAATTGTGGTGTGTGAGGTGTCTGTGTGACATCGATTACATTATTTCCTTCTCTGTTTATGCATCGTTGAACAAATCTTGCCTAAACTATTTCCATTTGCAACTTACACACCGATGGCAGCAGCTGCTGCAGATTATAGAGCGCAGAAAAAAGTTTGATTTGAGTAGTTTTTTTGTTCTGTATTTGGCAATTAACCATGATACATGGCAGTGACGGAGCCAGATGGTGGTAGGCAGGGTGACCGGCCACATTTCTCTTTTAATTTCTTCTGTACATTAATTCTTTCATGTATTATATATTCACGAGATCCATATACATGATTTCACAGCCCTTCAACTTTTTCAAGCTTTAGAGCTGTAGTTTTGCGGCTTTTCCCCCTATGTGAAAATTCTGGGTCTGCCAATGAATTATGTTGATATACTTGACTGATACTGATCAATTTAACTCTATCCTGGAGGTCTTGCAGCTGAATATACATATATTGGGCTCTGTTCATTTCTTTTCATTTGTAAGTTAACAACAGGTCCTTGTTCAGTTGAGTCAGAACAATTTCAGGATTTTTATCACTTTCCTGTTCGTGTCAGCGAAAAAAAGCTTAGGATACAATGCCCCCAACATAGTATTCATCTATCAGTCTTTTTCCCTGGAGAAAGATTAACTTGAATTTTCCTTATGCTAGCAAGAATTTAAGACTTCACTTATACACAAATATGTCTCACGATTCACGAATATAGCGATTTTGGATCATTGAGTTTTTAATTTTATGCAACATGAACTGAAGATAGAGGTTCATGCAGTCAATTCCTTATAGTTTAGAATTGAAAAGGTTGTTTGATGACAATCACACTATTTTTGCCCTGATAGAATTCTAGTTCGACCTGGATTTAGCTTTTATTTTAGGTAAAAGATGAGGAAACCATGTGATTTCACTTTGCACATATAATTGAAGAAGAATTGACTCGGTTTCTCATCTCATTCTAGGACGCTGCAGACAAGAAGGTCATTGTCTGTGACGATAAGCTAAAGAAAATTTTTGGAGGAAGGGATCGTGTTGGGTTCCTCGAGATTGCTGGTTTGATGAGCCCTCACTTTCTCAAGGGAACTACAGCCGATGGATGATTGATCTGTGTTTTGGTATGAAATCAATCTTTTTTGTACATGAGGTTAGTGGTTGGTTGGCGAATCGCCGTCGGGCAAGGCAAAGCACCAACACATGGCTTTTATAGACTAATCTTGTAGTACTCAAGATCAATGGACAACTGAAACCGATTCTCCCCGTGGTTTTTGCAATGGCTCGTTTTGTCATTTGGACTTGCTTGTAGGCTTTGAGGTGCAAAATGCATGTAGTTGCTGCATATATATATGCGTTTTTAATACTGGCTAGGTCTGCGCATGGATCGATTTTCCGATCTATGTGCTGTTTTTGCTATCCGTGTCTGACTTATCTTGATATCATACTTTAATCCGTTAAAAGGAGTTTGGATATTAATTTTTCAATCCATATCCACATATTTGGATTCTTTTTTTTTTTTTTTGGATTCAATAGTCGTTGCCACGGATGCTCGATCCTGCAAAATTTTTAGGTTCTTTTTTAAAACATTTAAAAGAATTATTTTTTTATGAATAAAATTAATTCTTGTTTTGAGAAAAGTTCAAAAATTAAATGCAAAAAATTTTGTGAGACGGTCTCACGGGTCGTATTTTGTGATATAGATATCTTATTTGAGTCATTCTTGAAAAAATATTATTTTTTATGCTAAGAGTATTATTTTTTATTGTGAATATCGGTAAGGTTGACTTGTCTCACAGATAAAGATACGTAGATTGTTTCACAAGAGATTTACTCAAAGTTAAATAAGTGGAAATAATTATAATATTATTAGTTTCACCAATCTTTAATCATAAAGATATAAAATTTACGTAGGACAGATAGATTTTATGGATAAGAAATTTCTAATTATACATAAAGGTGTTAGGACCTGCCTTCAACAGGCTCCACCTGAGGAACATCTGACGCTCCATCCATCACAAAATTAACACAAAATTGACAATCAAAATGAAAACTCGCCATTCACTCAGACAAACGACGGTGAAAGATAAAAAAAACAAAATAAATACTATTATAAGCAATTTTACTTTATGAGCGAGCGACAATATAAATGTAGTCGAAGATAACATGGTTCACCAAACGTTTTTTAATATCAGCTGTATAAAATTCAATATACTCTAAGAAAGATGGTGAATAACTTTTATTTATTTAAAAAAATTACTTATTGATTTTTTTATAAAATATGATAAAACAAGTCAGTACTATATTTATTGCAACTAAACTTAAATTATTCAAATCAATTCAACATACTTATTTAATTAATTAATATTTTTAAAAAAATATGAAACGACATAAAATATTTTCATTTAGTAAATTTTTGTATGAAAGATATATCAATTATTTTTTAAAAATATATATAACAACAAAATAAATAAGATAATTATTTGTACTTGTAAGTAGAGAAGTATATTATAAAAATATTATAATTTTTTTGTTATGTAGTGTAACAAATTTTTATTAAAATTTGATAGATATAATTTTAAAATTTCGTGAAGTTTTGTGATCAGAACTAAGAAAAAAATGAATGGTGTTAATAATTTTAATTTAAACTAGTGTTAGTAATAAAAAATATATATGTTTTTAAAAATTCCAAAGAAAAGAAAAAGAACATATTAATGAAAAAATAATAATTAATTAGTGTTTATATTGATATAATTTTAATATAAATGAAAGTGAGTTTGTGATATTTCTCAATTAAATATTCTTCCAAATCTTCAAGTTTTGAATCCGAACAATAGATACCAAATTATAATTATGAACGATTTATTAATAAATATATTAATCCATATAACTTTTAAAAAGTTTAGTTTTAAATTTTTTTTTATGAATTGTATTGTACCAGTTATTTGAGAAATTGATTGTAAACAACACTATTTCTCTTTAGATGTGATCAAGTTAGTGTAGTGTCACTAATAAATTTAACAACTCAAACAAAACACGTATTTACTCAATTAATTTCTACAAAATTATCGGAATATATAAATATAAATATGTTACAAAAGTAATATACAACTGACACATAAGAAACTTTTTCAAAATAAAATCATTACCTTTTGAAATTTCGGGTTTTTCTTGTGTAGAATGTTTGCGTTCAAAAATAAAAATTGTACGGAAATTTTGAATTTTTGATATGTTTTTTTTACATGTTAACACTACTTTTCGGTATCGGACTTAACACAATAGTTTGTAAACCACGTCAGTGGGGTTAACTGTATTAAACAAGTCTTATTAGACAAACTCGACCAAGAAAATGTTGATAGATGAAATCGAACTTGAGATCATTAGACTTCATGTTCAACAATTTTACCAACTCGAACACCTCGAAAAAGATAGTTTTTTTAAATCATCCGATTGTAAGAAAAGTTTCCCACTGATTTTAAAAGTATGTTTATAAGGTGCACGCTTCTTTTTCTTTTTTTTTTTTTGGCAATAAGGATAGGGATTAAAATTCAAAGGCGACAGGCATATAAAGCAAAATAAAGTCTCTTTGAGTAAGCTGATTCCAAGCAATGAGAACCAACGGTTCCAAAAGAAGATTTTGAGTATAATTAAGTAGCATACTTTTTTTTCTGTCATTAATCTTTAGGTGTCATTTGAAATTGACAAGGGATTTTGTACGACATTAGAAAAGCACTTGAAATCTTTATTAATTTCAAAGTGGGAATATATTTATTCTCACACAATACTTTATCGATATTAACGTGAATTTTAAAAAAACAAAAATTTGTGTGAGACAATCTCACGGGTCATATTTTGTGAAACAAATATTTTATTTGGGTCATCTATGAAAAAGTAATACTTTTTATGCTAAGAGTATTGCTTTTTATTGTGAATATCGGTATGGTTGACCCGTCTCACGGATAATGTGGGGACCCGGACGCTAATTCATTTCTTAATCATATTTGAAAATGATTAGATCAATTAAATAAACATGGTCTAAATTTTTTTTTAAAAATACAAATGCGGAAACGTAATGTAATCAATCTGATATACATATCAAAAGTAAAGTACATGTCTTGTACTCAATACATCAAACTCAAGCTAGGGTTCAACTACTACATATCAAGTGCTGAAGCCTATCTACTTCTGATCCGGATCTCCACGCTAACTTGTCCTCTCATTCTCTTCTTGACCATGATCATGTCTCACCTGTTGTCATGCACACATACAAACAAGACAACAGCCGGATAACTCTGGTGAGAATATAATCCCAGTATAAACAATATATACATGCAATCATATAACAGATATAAAAGCATGAAACACATATCAATAACATGTATCAAATCTGAAAAACATGAATCGATATAAAACTGTAAATAGACTCTGGACTCGTCATCTCAGACTCGACTCATTCCTAATCTAGGGATCCCGATCTAGCTCAGACTTTGGCATTCTGTATCGAATTTCTACAATAGAAGTCGATCTACTCTTATGCCACATCGATACACCAAAAGTCTAATGTCTTGGCGGTTTTGCCAAGGACTTGGCGGCTCTGCCAATGACTAAGCACATCTGTCTAAAATTCTATCTCATGCTTTGCTATAAATCAATAGACTAAGCATATCAATTTCATGAATTGCAAATATCAATGCAATAAATAACATATGTGGTTTTTGGGAAACTCTAGTCCAATTTGACTCGAGTCAACCTCCCGGTTAACATTGATTTATACATTTCTCTTGTCAATCTGACGAAGTCGATGTCTCGAATTCGAAGCCTATCAATACTCAATCTAGCAATGACAATATCGAGGAGTATAATATCAATATACCACTCAAATCAATACTGGTTATAATCAGAACCCAATCTAATTATGTTTTAACGGCATAACAGCACAATCCCAATATACCCAGCAATACAATATCAGTCAGATATCAATCTCAACATCTCATAATCAATAACAACACAAATCTGATATCAAATCTCAATCAAATCAACTCTTGAAATCAGAACAATTTCATACGGTATCCGTTCTTCAATCTGGTTTCGATTATACGATGTCTACTATATCAAGAACATCATATATGAGTCTATCTGATTCCTTCAACACTATAATTTCAAATCATATGAAAACGTAGTAAAACTTACGTCCAGTTGAAGTCTTTGTCGATAGGAACACAGTACTGAAGTCGGATTGAAAATCTGACGGACGGATCTTTCGCAAACTTCAAATTTCTACAATAAAAGGCGTAAGGATTTTCACGATATTCTCTGAAGCTCTTCTCGTTTCTGTGATGCTACGCGCGTGAGGTTCTTCACAACTCTCTGCCATTCTCGCGCACATGCGCGGGGCCAGGTTGCGCATATGCGCGAGGTTCTCTGCCTGCCTCGCGCATATGCGCCCCTTCCGGTCGCGCATATGCGCGAGGGGTCCAGTCCTCGCACATAATTCAGGCTTCTCCGGTCTTCCCCGGTCCGATCTTTTCCGTTTATAATCACATCTCAATTATCAACAAATCATATCAGATTACAATAATCAAAATCTCGGGCATTACAGATAAAGATTCGTGAGTCACAAGAGACCTTCTCTTTAAAAAAATCAGAATCACCTCAAATTCGCGCATCCAAATGCATTGAATATCGATCTTAATTTTGTTTTTTGTTTTTTTGAAAAAATAAGCATTTTATCAATTCAACAAAATGACTAAGCAAAAACATCATAAATGAAACCAAGGCTGTCATAAGAATTAAAAGGACTAGCGTATGGAATGATCGCTCTAACAAGTGTATGAGCAAACCATATTCGCTTATTTTCCAACGAAACGAACTTCGTACGAATTTTCTTGAGATAGAATGGAGTAACATGCAGCAACCATCTATCCAAATTCTCAATGATCTACCGACTTTGAGGCCATAGTTTGTTTCGAAGATATTATCTTGCAGCTCCAGGGAGACCGCCCAATGGATGGTATCTATCGAGCAACCATCTTAATTTTGTTGCATAATCAATTGATTGTTTGTATTTCCCCCCAAAAAATAAAATAGTATAAAATAAATTTTAGATTCTTGGCATGTTTTGAGATTTATTGACATGTTAGAAATCATTGATCTTACGTTATTTTAAATTAACAAATGACTCTTCATAGATTTTCCTGCACCATTTTAAAGGAAATTACACAAAGTTCATGGGCAAAAACTTGTACGAGACGGTCTCACGGATCGTATTTGTGAGACGGATCCAGTGGACTACAAATCCTATACAATGACCGTTGTCCTGGCTCCGTTCATTCAATCATTTAATCATTCATTCGGTCATTCAATCAATAATAGTCGATCGTAACCAATAAGAAATTAATAAATTCATAAATTCAATATGAAGTACAATATGATCAATAAATAATAAATGCATGATATAATTCAATATATAGAAATCAAGCAGTAGTTATGAAACTATACGATAAATTTCAAGCCGAATGCCAAATATGTCATAAAATCAATAATAAACATCACCTTTCTATCTTACACATTGATTTGCTTTAGTAATCCAATTGCTTCAATATTTCTATATTCATTAATTTTGTGATAATTCATGTGTTAGTAAGATTCTTCGATAACTAATTTGTCTAAGTTCATATTTTAATTAAATTTGGTGCTTGGATTACACTTTAAATTTACGAAAAAAATCATACTAATTTGAAATTAATTCCAAAAATTCTGAAATTTACATAGTAGGTGTATTTTGTAAAATGCTATAACTTTTGTTTAGAAAGTTTTTCTAATTCCAAACTCATTCTACCCAGATCGTAAAATTTCAGGCTGGTTGACTAGTGTTATTTCCGGCCAGAAAAAATGAGACTTGCGCTACTGTTTCTGGCCATTGATTGAACCTTGAGCATACTTGGCATCATGTTCGATATTTTCTTTTCTATACTCAGGTTCAAAAACAGTGTGTATGATTGAAATCCAGAAGCCTCAAAATTGAAGATAACCATTCCAAAACTTTGTGTATCTTGATTTTGTTTTTCCTTAAAATAATTCATAAAAATTCATAGACTAGTCCAAAAGTTTTGAAATTTGAAATTATAGTATAAAATAAGTGGAGAAACCTTTGGACATGGAAATTACGGCCATCGGGGCGTCGCGTGCACGCGCGGCTGAGATTTTTAGGGAAGACTCGACTCGTCAAGATCTACAACTTTTGTATACAAAGTTTTTTGAGAAAAACACCATATTTGCCCAGAATTGGAATTTTAAAAATGGATGGCTAGCAATTTGCTACCAAAAAATAATAGCTTCCGGTGAATTTCTGGTCGATTTTCTGACATGTCTAAATCTACTCAAACAAAGAACAACATTTATGTTATAACCAAAACCTAAGGAAAGCGTTAAGCAAGAGTTTCAAGTACATGAACATGCAGTCAAAAAATGTTATTTCTGAAAATATACCTTTGTAAATTTTCACGGTTTTTGATTTTTTTAAAAAAAGTAATCAGTGAATCTTTTTGCTACATCTCCTGCGTCAACTTGATTCTGGGTGTGATAGGAAGTTTAGGTAACTTTTTCAGAATTTTTCGACGCTGATTACTAATTTTCAAGCATTTTCCTCATTTATTGTCATTTTCTCACCCATTTTATCACTATATGATTTAAATTTATTACTAATAATAATTATATTATTATAATCGGGTTGTTACAAATAAGCTATTAAATGAATGTTTTGGAGATTACCTAGCTTAAGCTACCTTAGCATTTTTATTTTATTTTCTTGAAGTGTAAGGTCCAAAATACGATAACATTATACAACTGCATACAAATCTAGGAAAAATGGAAAATGCTTAAATGTAATTGCATTGATTAAATGTTGTAGGAATGTTTATATGTTAAAAATATGATTTTCTATTAGAATGCATAAAAATGTATTTTAAAAGTTACTCGAGACGTGATCGAGTAACGTAAACCGGGGACCGTAAAGAGAAAATATTTTTATTAAATAATTATTTTTAATCATTTAATATATGATATATTTAACGTGTTATTTTCAAAAAATGGTGCTTTTTGAGATTTATTTACGTGTTGAGTCGTATTTTAAACCGGTAATCGATTTTTGACGAAAATAAGAACCTTTTGGGAACTCGGCTAATATTTTTGAAAATTTTCCCAAACGAATTAATTTTTCTAATTTCTAATGGGCTTAATATACTATGATTATTGGGCCTAAACTTGTACCATATATTTTATATTAAAACTTGAGGTTTCAAACCCTAAAACAATTCATATCACACGCCACCAAGCTTCAAAAGATTCATAGTTTTCTCTCCACCATCACACGGCCACACACCTCACATTTTCAAGCAATTCACGTGAGTCTGAAGAGATTAAACGCAGCAAGCTTCCTCCCACATCTCTCCGCCAACGTCCCTCACGTCTAAGGATGGTTTTTCGTGCGTTGACTTAATTTTCCTTCACTCATCGTTCATACCATATTATGCGTATTTAACATGATTATATGAAAAATATGATACACTTTTTTATATTTCGTTTTTACGGCAATACATGATCAAAACTTGAGTTTTCATGCTTTTAAATCCATGTTTATGTTGCACAAGGGGCCTGCCATAATAGGAATATGGGAAGGGACATTTTTCAGCATGATTAAGGGTCCATAAAGGCTAGGCTAAGGGCTGTACAAGCAAGGAAATAAGCTGAACAAAAATTAGGGTTTTAAAAAGCTAGGGTTTCGATTTTGAGGGCTAGGAAGGAGCAGGTCGTGTGCTGCTGTTGGATCACATCCAGGGGTCCTAAGGGGGTCTAGTCATGGTCCTAGATAGCTTGAGGGAAGACTGGTGCAAGTAGGAAGGCCATATGTTGAAGCTTGGGTCGCGCGGGTCTTGTGGAGTGACGGGTTGAGGGCTATGCAAGCTAGGTTCGTTAGGTCTGGTCCAGTAGCTTTTCAAGGGCTCGAGTATGGTCCTAGGAAGGTTCCATAGGGTCTGGACATGGTGGTTAGGGTCTAGGCTTGAAGGAACTCATGGTTGTTCAACTCAGGGTTTTCGAAACTAGGGCAGAAAAATTCAGTAGGCTTCTAGGCTTGTTCAAGGGTTTTAATTGGCTTGATTTGGGTTGCATAGGGTATGGTTAGGTGTTTATAAGTTATGCTTAAAGTTTCAAGGCGATTCAGGTTAAAAATGGGACGTAGATTCAAGTTTTAAAAAGAATTGAGAAATTAGTCGATGAGCTTAAGTTTACATCTAAGAAATGTTTATGGGTATATTTTAAGATGTTATGTTAAGTTTGGATGGATTTGGGTCGTCGTTTTAAGGTCCAAAGGTAATTTGGGAAAGTTATGGTTTCAAGGGCAAAATGGTCATTTTACACCTGAAAAATGTTAGACATCCTGACAGTGCCCTGAATACTGTAATAAATGTTAAAATGTTTATTTTGAAAGTTTATGAAATTTTATGATACAAAACGATAATGATAAAAAAATGTGTTGCATGCTTAGTTTAAAAGAAAATTGTTATATGCATGAATTTTTATAAGTGATAGATATAATGAACGGAATTGAAGAAGGTGACTTGATTGTGACTCCGAAAGGATACGATGATATGTAAGGTCAATGCTCAGTTGACGGGTGAGAGTATCGGTGATGTCCTCCGCCGCCTGACATCATGGTTATACACTTAGATGGATCCATCGACTAAAAGATGAAACGAAAGTCACAATTAATTATCTGAATTCAATAAAAAGAGAAACATATACGTATATGGTGAAAGGAAAAGTATATAATGAAAGAAAATGATTTAAAGTTATGCATGTTCATGAAAAACTATTTTATTAAAAGTATTTTCACTATTGCATGTGAATATATATGTATTACTTGCTATCATGGTTAATGTTTGCTGAGTCATTAGATTCACTAGGTGTGATCGATGTAGGTGAGAATGATTTTGATGATGTTGGAGGACTTGATGGTTGAACTAGCTGGACTGATGGTGCACATAACCCGATGACATTTGTTAGTTTTTTCGTATTAGTATGATTTTAAAGATTTTGATAACCTTTATGACTTTTATGTTTTGGAGGGGTTTTGGAAGGATTTAAGATGCTTATACTTTATTTTGAAAAATACTAGTTTTAGTTTTGGTTGCCATCTTAGATTTTATGTTTTGTACTGCCTTCATTTGGATTTTTAAATAATAAAGTTGGTAGGTTTATTTTAATAGTAGGTCTCTTGTGATACGATCTCACGAATCTTTATCTGTAAAACGGATCAATCCTACCGATATTCACAATAAAAAATAATATTTTTAGCATAAAAAGTAATAATTTTTCATGGATGACCCAAATAAGAGACATATATGTCTCACAGAAGTTTTTGCCATATTTTAAAGAGTGCAAATATATATATGTGTGTGTGTATTTAGGCCTAAAGGTATAAAGAAAAAAAAAATTCTATTATGTTTCAAAGAAAAAATGAGTAATAAATGAAATTTCAGGAAGAGTGTCGTCAATTATGACCAAGTAATTTCCAAGAAAGAAATCGGTGCCAAAATTACTTACAGACATTATTTGATGCATAAACTGTTAATACGAACAGACACGTTATTTAAATTTTTCAATACCAACCATCAATCTCATAAAGGATACGTAGAAGGACTAAAATTCTATCTCGAGTTTCGGGCGATTTATTGTGCTTTGACTCGTGACTGAAACTTTTTTTAAAAAAAAAACATGTAATTATAAAAAAATAAAAATTATATTGTTCGTTTAATGATATGATTTTATGTTAAAAGAAATAAAATTGATTGAAAGAACATAATGAAATAATTATTTTCGATTGAAAAAAATATAAATTTAAAAATATCACACATCAATACATATAAAATTAAAATTAACGTTTTGCCAAACTTATATTAGGTGCATGATAATTGAGATCAGGTGTAATATCCCTGTCGAACTCGTACTGCCATAATGACACATGAAATATGTTAAAAATTAACTAAATAATTGTGCTCCTACTAAGTTCAAATAACAAAAATAAAAAAAAAAGTAAAATACATGTGAGATCCATGGGAAAATGATGGATTGTGTGAGATTCTTAGATAAATGAATAAATTTGAGTTATTTATCTTTTATAGATTATTTTGGTATTTTTTGTTTAAAATATGATATAATTTAATTAAATTAGTCACTTTTAATTAGTTATTTTTTCGTTTTCTTCAATCATGTCACCATCTTGACTTCGTCTTTGAAGCAAAACGTAGAGAACACATACGAAGAGGAAACAAGAAAGGAGAGAAACAACCTAAAACTACCAAAATCCTACCAATAATCAACTCAAAAAAAGGAAATCCTACCAAAGTTAAGTGAGAGAAGATTGTGGCCTTGGTCTTGGGCGGTGAATGGATTCCATTGATGATCTGGACAGTTCACTGTTACTGCACTCAAATATTCCTCCTTTATCATCCTCTGCAATCATGAGGGTGAGGCATCTCCATAAGAAAGGTGACTCGATTGCTTGCCTTTTTAAACCTTTTCTCTCTAATTGGGAAAATTTTCGGACAAGGGTTGTGAAAATCAGTGACTTCGTTAACCAGCGAAAGGAGCCGAATAATCCAGAGTTTTCATCTGGGTTTTTCCCTTTTTCTAATATTTATGTTGTCTGAAGTTGGGGCGGATTGAATGCAATTGCAGCGGGGTGTAGGTAAAGATACAAGAAAGCTTAAGCCTTTTCAATCTTGGCTGTAGGATTTTCAAAACTTTCTTTGTTTGCTCTCCTTTTTTCCTCAATAAAGATCGAAAAAGGCTTGATCTTTTATCCATATTGCCATTAACTTTCGAATCACCATCTGTATCAAACCTTTTTATATCTGTTTAATTCGTTCCTGCAGTTGTTGTTCTACTTTGTTTTATCTCCCGTTTTCTTTTCATTGTTAATATCTTGTGCTTGGAATCTGTTCAAGTTGTAGCATTCCATCTGTTTCTTTCCACCGGGTTTCTGGTTCGGCTCAGCTTGACGAGTCTAGGCCTACCCCATTTATTTAATTAGTGCTCTGGTCATAATCCAATTTGACCTTTACCAAACTTGTAATTTGATTGTTTTTTTTCCTGGTTTAAACTCCAACTATGCTTATCCTAGAGGATAATAAGGGAATCCAAAAAAAAAAAGATCTTGCTGATATGTTATAAACTGGACCCAATTATTTCCTTTTTCAATCTTGGAGGGCATTAGAGCATACCGTAGTCTGGTAGATATTTTGGTCTCGGTTCTCCCTTCCACAGTTTATGAGCAAATGAATTTTTTTTTAATCGAAATAAAGTATTAGTGAATATGTGTCTTCCTCCGATCCAACGATCAGGGACGATATGGACTGCTTTGGCACACATAATAACTGCCGTGATCGGTTCCGGGGTACTTTCGCTGGCATGGAGCATGTCACAGCTCGGATGGATTGCGGGTCCATTGACCATGTTGGCATTTGCATCAGTCACCCTTACTTCTGCTTTGTTTCTCTGCAATTGCTATAAACATCCAGATCACAATCATGGACCTCACAGAAACGGTTCATACTTGCATGCTGTGGGGGCAATTCTAGGTGAGACTTAGTTTACAAATCGTGGCTTCGGGTGCCCGAATTCTCTCTCTTTGCTGGTTTTTACTTGTGAATGTTTAAAAGCTTGTTTTGTGGTACTTTAGCGTCTGACTGCTTGCGGTATGAAACAATTGGCTAGTATGGATACAAATAATTGGCTTTTTCAAGTGTTTATTTAGGAAAAGCACAGGCAGAAGCGTAGAAGCAAAAAATTAGAGTTCTTGAGAAGTGTTATTACAGCGTGAGTTTCTCTTACAAAACACTAGTTTTTTTCATTAAAAGTTTTTGTTAAAAAAAATAAAGTGTTTTTTGGGGAAAAAAATATTTCTTTTCCAAATGCACTCCTCCGAATTTAGCATTCATTTGAGTATGTGAGTTTGCTTCTAAAGTCATTGAATGTTATCACTGGTTAAATAATTCTTTATTCTTTGAATATATATTTTGTGCACTTTATGTCAGGTAAGAAGAATGCTTGGGTGTGCGGTATCATAGTGAGGATAAATTTCATCAAGGTAGGTATTGTTTATACCATCACATCCTCCATCAGTATGAGGTACGTTGATAAGCTTATGTTAATTGTTGCCTATTCTTTCCCGGGTGGGAACATAGCCCATCTTATTATGAATTGATTTCGAATGATACAGAGCCATTCAGAGATCGAATTGTTACCATTACGAAGGGCATAAATCGGCCTGTAAATATGGAGACACTTATTATATGATCATTTTTGGAGGAGTTCAAATTATCTTATCCCAAATACCTAATTTTCGGAATATTGAATGGCTTTCTGTCATCGCTGCGACGATGTCTTTCATATATTCTACCATTGGAGTCGCACTTGGCTTGGCCAAAGTTATAGGTACGAATGTTTAAAAGTGTTGTTAACTGAGGACAGTTGAATCTATTTAAAGTTTTGTGGCTTCCATTTAATTTGTCTTGTATTTCGACTTTGGAACCGGATATTTATAGAGAATGGAGAAATCAAAGGTAGCATTGCTGGAAATCCAGCTTCTACCCCTGCCAGCAAAGTATGGGCTATTTCTCAAGCACTTGGGGACATTGCCTTCGCTTTCCCATTTTCCGTGATATTTCTAGAAATAATGGTAAGGGGAAATAAAAAATTTGTATTTTTTCCTAGAAAACACTGGTTAATTATTTGATTACTAAGGGATTGAACTTTTTGAATATGTGAAGGATACTCTGAGGTCCTATCCACCCGAAAAGGTCACCATGAAGAAGGCATCCATTTTGGCTGTCATCACCACAACTTTCTTTTACTTGTGCTGTGGAGGATTCGGGTATGCAGCATTCGGTGATTCCACTCCCGGGAATCTCTTGACCGGGTTCGGGTTTTACGAACCATACTGGCTCATTGATTTTGCTAATGCATGTGTTGTTCTTCATCTTGTCGGAGGATATCAGGTATGAAATTTCATCGACGAGGCTCTTTTTAAGGTAACGATTCCACATTCTTTTAAAATATTCGTGCATGATTAGGTGTTCAGTCAGCCACTCTTCGCAAGTGTTGAGCAATGTTTTAGGGAAAAATATCCGACAGCAGATTCGTGACAGGTGATCTGAAACAAATATCGGCATTGAGACTGAATCCTTTGAGCTTGTGTTTCCGGACCGCTTACGTTGCATTCACCATGGGATTTAGCATACTTTTTCCGTATTTCAACCAAGTCGTCGGTGTAGCAGGGGCGATCAACTTTTGGCCTATTGTCGTGTATTTCCCCGTGGAGATGTACTTGGCACAGAAACATATCGAACACTGGACGAAAAGGTCGGTTTTTTTAAGAGTGTATTGTTTTGTTACGTTGATTGTGATACTCTATGCCTTCGTGGGATCCATTAAAGGGTTGATAGCCGCAAGGTTTAGCTAGGATGGCAGCAGATTTATGCGTAAAAATTCTTGTGTTGTTGATTCATGTGGTATTTAAATATGCACAAAAACTCCTGTAAGACGGTCTCACAAGTCAATTTTGTGAAACGAATATTCTATAAGGGTCATTCACGAAAAATTATTACTTTTTATGTCAAATATATTAATTTTTATTGTAAATATGGACATGATTGATCCGTCTAACGAATAAAGATCCGTGAGACCGTCTTATTAAAAAGATCTACTCTTAAATATGTCAATTGAGAACATTTTGTATGCTTGAGAAAGGATCATTGGTCGAGTTGGATACTGTAAAACCGGCAAATTTCAAACTCGATGTATTATTTATGTACTTGAAATTTTGTATTAGATTATCAAAGATTGTATTTAATAATTATCCAGATTATCTAAAGTGATATGTGATAATTAAATATTTGTGTACGAAATATGCATTAGTTCAAATTTAAGAAAGATAATATGCCTATATTTCGATTTTTGGGATATATAAATATAAGATAAATATATAAGATAAGTGATAATGAATATATGTATATTTGGATAAAAATAATGAGATAGATAAGAGATGATAATCTATTATAGATATAAAATTTAATTCAAAAGTTTAAATGAAAAGATAATACACGATGTGAATAGCAGTCAACTCTCTATAAATAGGAGAAGTTTTCATTCAAAATTTACACCTCAATTTTCGAGTTTTGCTTTCTATATTTTCGAAATTCTTCTCCAAAATTATGCTGCATTCATCAAAGTTATGTCCAAGTTCGTAAAATAATTTCCCTTGCTCAGGTGCTCGGGATCCAATTTCCACCGTTCAGGATATGCTTTCAAATGTTTCGAATAACATATCCAAAATTCGGCCAAATCCAACGGTTAGTTTTTCGTACATAGTCTTCGCAAGAAAACTACTTAAATTCTAGGCGAGAATAGCATACCTACGGTTTTTTGTCCATAAACAGGTTAAAACGATTTCCAAACCTGATCTCCATTGTTCATAATTTATTTGACGCACTTTTGAACGTACTGTGAAAGTTTAAGCCTGATCCAACGGTTCAATAAGACACGAGAATTTTGCAAGACGGCTGATTTTTCGGTCGATGTGCTGCTGCGTTTTCGAAGTGCCGATTGCATGATTCTTCTATGGTTTCAAATTCTTCACATTTTCTTCCGGATCTAAGGTAAGTGGGCTTGTTTTAAAAGTATAATTTCGTTTATGAATTATTTCATTTTTCAAAAATTACGGTCGAGTGCAATTCTTCTTCTATCATTTCTTGATATGATTATCGTATATTTTATGTTTTGTCACCGTGATATTTCAAGTGGATATGGGTGGAAAATATGAGAAATGTTTATAGCCCTTACACAATGGGATTACAACCGTTATACGGTATCGCTCCATTAGAGAAGTAAAAATTAAGGACTGATATCAGTAAACTATAGAAAGTAGAGAAATCTCAGTGCATTGGCCAAAATTATGCTTATGGCTATGATGATGACATGTTATGCATGATATGACATATAGTATTTGAAATTCATGTGTATTTGTTATGCATGTGCTCGAACGGCCCCCGCTTATTGAGTAACGATCATATCACTCACCATTCACCCTGCCCTTCCCAGATAAGTTAGAAGAAGAAATAGAGGAAGAAGAGTCAGAGATCAGTTTTGGGAATGATAGTGGACACATAAATAAATTTAATTAAGTTTATGTTCTTTTGAGTTTAAATTCAAATGGTAAACGCTTCCGTATATCTTTTTATCATTTTCAGAGTTACTATTATAAATACGATTCAATTTTATGATATTTATGAAATAAACTGTTTTTGGTTTATACTGTACTACGAGGCTTGTTGTTTAGCAATTATGTTATTGTTGAATAACGTCGGTGTCGATTAACCTCAGTCTCGGGACGTGACAGATACGATTGAAATACGAATATTAGGTATATTGGATACTAGCTTGTGGTGTAGAACCTCCTAGGAATATAAGGTTTTCATGAGGTTGATTTTGAGCTGCTATTTAAGCCTGAATATCTTCGTGTAATAAAATATTTCTTGTGTATAAAGTCTCAAATTCAGGATATTTTGATGCGTGATTTTCATGAGAAAACGAAGTAATTAGGCACGTAGGTTCAGAGACAAATCGACTACTCCAAGAGCATTCATCCATAAACAAGTTACTGATATAAATAATATAAAAAATGCAATCAACGTTTGTTGAAAAAAAAACAACCCCAAAATATTTGAGACCATCTTCCTCTTGAGCTGGATTAAAAGCACGGAATGTATTTACATCATCATCATATTTAAATAAAGTATTTTCTACGGTAGCACGAATAGCACGTAACAAAGCAGCGCCCGATACACCAGCAACTCCCATAGTGTGAGATGAGTTTAGTGTCCAATTATTATGAAATCCTTGAAGAAAAAAAAGATGAATCGAAATATAACTGTCACAACAAAAATAAGTGCAAAAAAACCAACCAGACTGAAATGCGTGGTCCATAAAATAAATGGAGAAAACAATAGTTTTTTTTTAAAAAAAATTTAAAATGAAAGTTATACATCTTTTAAATTGAAATGATTTTTTAAATTAAAATTTAAATGGGTAAAAATATTTAATATACATTCATGAAAAAGAATACGTGTAGTAGATAAGCATGCATGGGAACAGGGATAGTCAGACTCACGAGACGAGACTCGTTTAGGTGGATCCAACATTTTCACTTCAATCGTGACTCGGAATTTGAAAGTGTCAATTTAGTACGTAAAAAAATATTTGAGTAGATTCGATTAGTGATACATACTCCATCAATTAGGTATTTGAGGGTAAAAAGATTATTTGACCGGTGATACAGTACCACATAAATTTTATATGTTAAAAATGACGCAAACGTGTATACTACCAATATTGTTTTCGTCACAAAAATTGACGTTTCATATTCTTTTGCTTCCTGAATTTCATTTGAGCATCGTTAACGTGACATATCATCAATTTAATTACTGTTAAATAAATAGTGAGTAAGCAAACTGAAAATCATAATATTAATATATATATTTTGTCGTGGAAGATTCAGCTAGCGATTCAAGATGGCTATATTATACAATCTTATCTAATATATATATATATATATATATATATTCAGCACAAACTCATCATCCACCTAAGTATCACACACACACACACACACACATATATATATATATATATATATATATATATATATTATTTCAATAAATGATTCAGCATAAACTCATCATCCACCTAAGTAGCACATTGGTCCAAGAGGAATGCAATTCATTCTCTCCGTTTACGTGTCACCCTAAATATTCGGAATTCATCTAATCCCGCCACGTACCCCTCCAACAATCTCAGCCTTACGCGTGTCGCCGTTTGCTGTCTACGAGAGACACCGAATTTGCTTCTCTCACTCACTCTCCCATGCACACTCTTTCTATATGTGCCACCGATCTCGATTATCATGTACTATTTCTATCCGACGGGTCTCACATTCAGATTCCAATTTTAAGTTTGAAATATTAAGTTCGAGATTCAATCGTAACAATTCGTCTCCAATTTCACATTAAACACAAAAACTCTTTTGACTCGATTTCACATATGAATTTCGTGATACATATATATATTTTATTTGATTCACCGCTGAAAAAATGAAAAATATCGATTTTTATTATAAATACGAATAACATTAACTGATAAAAAATCCTTCTTGGAATTTGGAACGTATGCACCCACGTCAATGATATTTATTATGGGTATTTAGGGAAATTTAACATTGACTTTGCGACTTGGTATGGCTACGGGGCTGGAAGAGAGTTCCATAATGTTCTCGAAATGACAAGAATGTCCCCGCTACTAACAGACGTGTCCAAATTAAGGTTGCTGCCCACCAAAGGAGATATCCTAAAGCGAAAGTCCTCTGGCTGCTTCCCCGGAGAACTTTGAAGAAAGTCGTTTCAGATAAAGTTTTTACCTTATGTTTTCCCAAAGGGTAGTCGCTTTTTATTGGAGTTGAAATTCTACGGACATTATAATTTTAATTTTTTAATTTTTTTAATTCATAATATCATATTAAATTACCAAAACTTAAAAGAGCTGTGTTTATTTTACTTGTTTCGCTTTGCAACTCCTACGGCTGATCCTTATCGATAAAAAAAAATTATTTATTCACCACGTGTAGTAAACCTCATGCAATAAAATAATATTAAGTTCGAAATTTTATTTAAATTAAACCACTTCAATGCAATTACCCCTAAAAATGGGCATGCATGCAAATATATTTTATTACGTTTTACAAAATCCATAAATGTGTTGTTATTTCGAATATTTTTGTTGTAAAAAGAAAATCCGGATATTAAATAATACGAAATCCTAAATATAAATGTAAATTTTTATTGATTATAAAGTCAATTAATCAACAATGTATCGATGCGTAACGCGTTTGATATAAGGTATGGAAAGTAGTTTACAAGTTATATTTGGTCGACTTGATTCAAGAAAGACTGTGTACAAGTTAGCTGGCTTAATATGTGAGGAGCTCGATCTTTTGTTCACTCTACTTTACAACTCTCTATTTCAAATTTATTATTATTTATATATATATATATATATATATATATGTGTGTGGTTTTTGGTATGTTAATAAATGATTATAATAAGTAATTATCATTTATTTATTTTGTATATAAATAATAAGATATGATGTTTTGCACATGAAATAATTTGAAAATTGTTACCTCTCATTCAAGGCACATTGTTTGCTTCTATAATATAAAAACATATAAAGAACATCAATTTGTAAAAATATAAAATGAAATAATCAATTTAATAATAATTATTATTAAGAAATAGCAGATCTATGTGTTATATATTAGGCAAAAACTTATGTGAGACGGATCTCTTATTTGGGTCATCCATGAAAAAAATTACTTTTTATGTTAAGAGTATTACTTTTTATTGTGAATTTCGGTAAGGTTGACCCGTTTCACAGATAAAGATTCGTGAAACTGTCTCAAAAGAGACCTACTCTATATATTATTGAGAAAAAAACTAATTATTTCCTAATGGAATGATATTTTTTATTGTTAGATTTATCTCACTCGTGATTTTTGAAATCAACTTCTTTTTATTGTATGAGATGATTACCATTCACATAATTTTTTTTTGTTGAAAGTTTACATTAAGATAAGTTTTGGATGCCCTTTTTTAAATCGAATTAATGTTGATAAGAGTGACACAAAATCTTCTTTTTTTTTATTAAATGAAAGTAGACTTTATATTGAGTAATGAGTTGTACATATGTATGAATAAAATCCACCGCCATTCCCCACGCAACTTCTAACTTCCCCAAACCCTTTAAATACACACTTCTTCCCCAAGCTTTCCTTCACATTTCACTCAAGTCTTTCCATACTCTCTGTTTTCTCACACGTCACACTATGGCTCTTGAAGCTCTGAACTCTTCCGCCGCCGCCATGCCGCCTGTTTTGACTCGCCGGTTTGATGACTTTCATGATGGAACCGGTGGTCCGGAGACACCCTTCAGAAAAGGGAAGCGCGCGAAGGGACAAGGGTCGGATGATTATTGCCAATCAGATGAAGAATACTTGGCCGTCTGCCTTGTTATGCTCGCACGCAGCGGCGGCGCCGCCACCACCTCCTCCGCCGCTCGTCCCGTGTCACCAGAAGTCAAAGGCGAAAACTTGCCCACCGACAGTACTATCGCCACCGCCTCGGCCTCGAAACGGACAGAACAGTCTTCTGCTAAGGCGGCGACTGCCCAGAACCAGTCTTACAGATGCAGTGTTTGCAGTAAATCTTTCCCGTCGTACCAAGCTCTGGGCGGCCACAAAGCCAGCCACCGCATCAAACCACCGGCCGCCACCACTTCCTCCTCCGACAGCAATCTATCAACCTCGGCCTCCATCCCAGCGTCGAACGTATCACCTCTAAACCCAACTGGAAGGCTTCACGCGTGCTCCATATGTCACAAGACCTTCCCCACCGGCCAGGCTCTCGGCGGCCACAAACGCAGGCACTACGAAGGCAAAATTGGCAACGCCGCCTCCAAGAATACCGCCGGCTCAAAAAGCGTCAGCGCCTCAAGTGACATGACTACATCTCACGGCGACGGAGACAGCACCGCAGCCCGCCGGAATTTCGACTTAAACCTCCCGCCATCTCCGGGACTCGAGTTGAACTTGATGATTGGTCTTGGAGAAGTAGAAAGCTCCGTATAATTAATCATCTGTTATTGTTAAAAAAGATACGTATTAAACTTAGATTCATTTGAGTTTACTTCTAATATTACGTACTTGTTATTTTCATGGATTGAATTTGAAAAGAATTACTTACACTTGTAAATGACAATTGATTGATTCTCTTTATTCTTTGAAAAATTTGTCACCATTATACTGATAATTTATATAAATACATTAATTTTCTCAAGATTTTGAGATAACAAATTCAAATTCAATTATTATTATATATTTCATCACATTTAACATAAATATCATCTCAATTACATTAATATAAATAAATGTATTCATTTGTGGTCAATCGTTCAACCCAATTAACTTTTTCAAACAAGTCCTTGCAAGGACCGGTGTTGATTATTTCTAGGGAATTGTTATCTCCTGAGACGATCTCACGAATCTTTATTTGTGAGATAAGTCAATCGTACTGATATACACAATAAAAATTAATATTCTTAGCATAAAAAAGTAATATTTTTTCATGAATGACATAAATAAGGAATCTTTCTCAAAAATTCGATTCGTGAGATCGTCTCACACAAGTTTTGTTATTTCTCTCAAACCAATTATTCGGTCTTAATTAACAGCTTCGATTTCTTAAAATTTTACTGATATTATAAATTTTGTAATCTAGGTATATATGTGATATCTTTATTTCAGCCGACACAAAATACAATTTCATGTATACACCAACCTATATAATTAAAGGAATATTATCGGATCATAATACTTAACACAGAAAATAAAATTAATAAATAGTATAAAAATTCCATATAATTATATAACCATTTTAAAAAAAAAAAAAAAAGTTGAGTTCCACTTGCATGCCAAACAAATCATACGATCTCCCACGTTAGCCAGATAGTTTGTTATATGTTTAATAAAAAAATAACGGTCGTAAATTTTATCATCATAAAAAAAATATCATGATCTTCTTTTTGATTGCTTATCTAATTCGACGCCACGTAGGAAACTAATCCAACATACGTACATATTTATTTATTTATTTATACGTGCCTAACTGGGTATTAGACCACTAACGTTTTCTGTAGATAAAATAACAACGTGGTCATTAAGTCATATATTTGGGTAGCTCCAAATTCATTATTGGTCAAATCTTAATACCAGAATGTTCAAATGTTATTACAACGATATTCTTCTCTTGGTCAACGATTCACAATTTTTTGGCTTCCAAATTTATTGATTGAGAAGATAGACAAGTCAAATTATTAGAAATTGAGTTCCCAATATATGTTGTTGGGTGCAATAATTGTCCCTGCTTGGTGGAGCGATCGAACCGTGGTGCTTGAGCTGTTGTGCGGTTTAAAAGATTTGAGTTGCACCATTACTACTAGTTATAGATTTTGGTAAAGTGTTACAAGCACTCGGTCGTACATACATAGAGTTCGGTAGATTTTGGTAATGTCTTCTCGTGCATAGCTCGTTTAGGCATGGAAGAATCAACGATATGCACTAATCTAAGAATTTTTTCAAGTAGAACTAGGAAAAATCTGATTTTAAAAGATATCGTCTTACAACCCGTTGTAGAAATCATTGACGACACAAAACATATAGCTAGATTGATCGAATCAGTACTTCATTTTTTGTGATGGATTATAAGAGAATAAATCGATGATCAGTTGCTGCATTTAATGTGGGGATATATTTGTTGAATGAGCGATTGAGCAAGATCTTTATAAGCTTCTTGAGTCAAATGAATGCCATCCCAATTCAAGTACCTTTGGGGTTTAGCACATACGGGTACTCCATGGTTACCACACATACTCCCCATGTTGAAATTGTACATTCCTCCAATTCCACAGCACGCCTTTTGCAAATTATTCGGATCAAAACCTGCACGTTTTATGATTTAAATTTAATATATATTTAACAGAAGCTTGATATATCATGTTACAAGATTTTTTTTTTCTTTTTAATCTCGGGCAATTATTTTTGATGCGCTCTGAGTAAACTCAAGTGCCAACGCAGTAACCTACAAACCACGCTCAACGAACAAACCCTTCACAACAAGCTCAGCTGAGAAGGCAGTGAACATGGAGATTCAAACCCTTGACCTCTCGGCCAAGAGTGCACTGCCCTTACCAACTCCACTACCGGGGGCGGGGAGAGCTAAACGACTTGTTTGCAGGTGATAATGCAAAGTTACTGATTAAACTTACCTAGTTTTGATGCATCACGCACAATAGAGAGGTAGGAAGTGTAGTAATCCCCGTAAACAAATATCACATTTGGATGCTCTTTTTTCACCTCCTCGATTGCTACTTGTAATATTTGATTGTGATACTTTGCTAAATCGTTGAACTCTTTCAAGCAATGGTATTCATCGTATGGGCCTGTAAACTTTGTGAGGAAAGTTGTCCCACACCCCATCGGGAGAACCCCCGGAACAACGATTCGAACCGCCCCGAATTCTATGACCCTCTACAACAAATCATATAGAAACGAGACGCACACAAGGAGTCATTGGTTGCATACATGAAACATGAAGAAGATATAGAGATCATAAGTTGATTTAACTCACTCTAATGGCCTTTTGGATAGCAAAAACCACATCACGGACCAAGCTGGTTGTCTGTTGAATTGTTTTGCCTTGGAGTAATGCAAATCCATAATCATTGACGCCAATCTCCCCAACAACGAAGAGTGAGTTTTTAAGCAATTCTATGCAATCTATGGGATAAGAAAATATCTCAATAATTAGTGGGAAACCCAAAAAAAAATTCTGGAGTAAAAACGTAAATTATTAGGGAAAATTACATAATTGTAAAAATGCACGAATGAATCTTTGTAACCATTCCCCAAAATATAATCGAAAGATTAAATTACCTTTGGGGCAAATAGAATTGAAGTGGGTAAACATCCAATCAAGTTGTACATCAAGAGAGGTTGATGTAAATGGAGAAGAAATGTTCTTGGCTTTCAAGAATTCTACGGGTAGAGCGGTGGCCCCACTCGTAGCAAAGTTATTTCCTTTTCTGAAGTCTGCGTCTCTATTTTGGTAAGGATTCAGGAATGGCAAACCAGATGCCATGGCTACAAACATATAAACAACAATCAAATCTCATATAAGGAAAATAGATTTAAAAATATGAATTAATATGAAATATGAAAAACCAGTACTATAAAAAAATAACTCTACAACTTAATCTAAACTCGAAGTTATTCCGGAATTTTTCGTTTACCAATGTAGTCGATTATAAGAAGACCATTCGAGCATCGACCGGTTGGCTTCTTCCCATAGAAATCTTGGCCATAAGGAAGCCTTGCGCATGCACTTCGAGCGCCTCTGCTGCTCTCACGAATGTAGTTCCCAGTATCCGACAAAGAATCTCCCAGTTGGTATATCTTATCGATATAGCATCTCTTCAAATCAAGTGCGTTAATGCAATGCACAAACATTAACAAAGCAAAAGTGAGACCAATAAATTCCAACTTCGACATTTTCTCCAATGAAAAAAATCAAGAATTTGAGGTGAGTTATGCAGTACTGGTGATCTTGTTCAAAACGTACATGGATTTATACCAAAATTAAGGCGGCAATAGGGTCATTTCATTATTACAATCAAATTCTTGATTCTGGTTCATATTCAAATATAAATAAACATCAAATTAATGTTATATTTATTATATATGTTAATATATTTAATTTACGAGGTTTTATTTCCTTTAAAACTTATAACAATATTAACAGTTGCAATATTAGATACTCTTGAATATATTGTAAATTAAAAATATTTGATGGATATTTTGTTCATGAGACGGATAAATATTTCTAATATTTGTTGAAGGATATATAAATATATATATGATTTAGTTAAGTGGTGGAGATTTGGATATAAATTTGCGCAATTTAAAATATATGATTTGGTTTGAGTCAAAAATTTGATGGGTTTTGCACGATTTTAAATAAATTATTAAATTTGAGTAATTGATATTAGATATCTATTTATTATGCAATGTTTAAAAATGACTTCCGAACATAAAGACGCTGAATCAATTATGCTAATTTGTTTTTTTCTCACAACAACTTGGCCTCATTGATCAATTATCTCGCAAAAATATCAATTTTATATTAAAAATATTATTTTTTATTATAAATATAAATAGATGTTGAATAAAAATTCGTGAGACTGTCTTATAAGATATTTGTATTTTTTTTATAATTTCTTAACACAAAATTGGCATGCCCACGTTATACCCGTGTATTTGGGGATTTGAAATGACTGGAATTGGAAATAGTTGTACAGAGAATGAAATTTTAAAATGAGATTGATATTTCATTGGATGTGACGATATTTGTATTTGAATTGATGAATTTTAAATTTATAGATTTGAAAGATATTTTGTAATTTTAGAAAGTAAGACATAAATCTCAACTTCACATATTGTATATTTATATAGTATTTCATATTAGTTACGATAAATTTCAAGTTTACCAAATAATTAAGATATTTGAAATTCAATTCTACTTTCTATAATTAATGAGTAAATAATTAAGATATGAATTTAAAATTATATTTAAAGTTTCATTGTTAATCATAAAACTATAATTAATTTTTTAACATTAAATATTTTATAGGAGTGTTCACACAAAAATTATTTTAACTTATAAAATATTATTTTCTCCAAAAATCCATACTGACTCACACGTTCTTGTTCATATATTTTGATAAGTTTATTCAAATCAATTAAAAATATTTTTATATTAAAAAATGCTATAAAATATTTATTTATATATAGAAAACTCGGTTATTTTTAATACCAAAGTTACATTTTCATAATTTGGGCTGTTAATGAAGTTTATATTTTATTTCGTTAAATAATATTTAATAAAGTTATATATTTCAAAGAAATCTTTAATAAACAATATATGTGAATTTGTATAAATGTTATTATTAAATAATGTATTTAAAAAAATAGCGAAATTTTTTAATGTTCCATAATTTATTTTTAATTGTGATATCAAATTTCAAATAGCATTTTGAACTTTTACCAAACACTACAATAGTTTCTAAAATTTAGATTGTATCTGAATGAATGAATTCCAAATTCATAAATTTCAAATGTATTTATTTTATTTAAAAAATAAGATCATAAACTCAAATATATCATATTCATGTTTATATAATATTTCATGTTAATCAAGATGAATTTCAAGTTTACTCACTAATAGTGTCATTTGAAATACATTCTATTTTGCCGTATTAATGTGTGGATTTTAGATTTAATTTATCACTTCGTTGTAAACTATTAGTTTATAATATAAATCCATAAATTTCTATAAAAAACAATCTTAATAATGTGTTTGGTTCAATATTTTTTGTGTAATTTGGTGGGATTTTGAATTATAAACATCATTTGATTGTTTGGTATAATATAATTTAAAAAGAGCATTGATATTTGGTGAAATTTGCTGAGATTTGATATAACAAAATGAAATCTTAACAAAAATAAAAAGATTTAATACGAATTGAGTTATATGAACAAATTTTTTTAAAAAACTAATTAAAATATCATTTTCTCAAAAAACAATATATTTAATTAACTCATACTTACAATTTCAAAAAATTATTTTGAAATTATTTAAAAATATTATTTAAATTTTTGATTAATTTTTTATACTAAAAATCTAATTTATCATAATTTTGACAATTTTATTTCATTTTTCTTTTGATAAACTTTTTTTCAACATTAAAAAATTATTTAATAAAAAAATATACTTTTCTTTTATAATTTTTTTTGTATATCTACATATGAAAGCATCCATAAATTGTATCTGCCTTCTTTTCTCCAACAGAGCAAGGGTTTGTGCTGTCAAGAGAAGGAGGCTTGTGCAGGGGTTATAGCATTCGGTTCTCTCTTTCTCTTCATTCTCCTTCAATTCCAGCTGCTTGCTTTCCTTTTCTCCCATTGTTCTTTCTCAATCGTTTCGTACGTTGTTCGGTCTCATTCGAGGTTCCATCTTGCTGCCATCGTTTCTCTCCACCGTTCCATGCGTCGGTCGATCTTCGGAAAGCATCAACCAGGTGCGCGTTTCCCTTGGATTTGTTCGACTCTGGTGTTCTGCTGGCACACCCCGTCTGTGCAATTAAACTTTCTGTTTGATTTTTTTTTTTGAATGGCTCGTTTGTTGTTCCCGATTAACCATAGGACGCCTGGTTTTAACGCTTGTTTGCCCGTGTTCTAAGGATGTGGATGATCATATTGATTTCGGTTTGCTTTTGGCCTCACGGTGTTCTCTCTTTTTGGGCTCCGGCAGATTTTCCTAAGTTAGTTCGCATTTGTTTTTTTCCCTCGGTTTTTTTTCGTTTGTTACCGGTTTCCTGCATTTTATTTGTGGTGCTATCATTAACAACGTGAATAGTCAGTGATTAAAGAATATAAAATGAGAATAACTGAAAACTAATACAAATAAACCATATTTAGGACAGAAGACCACAGAGACGGAAAACCTTGAAGTTAGACACCAGATAAATTTTCCAATCAGGCATCTGAAAACATTTAGGGAAACCCGCTTTTTCTCAAACACACTTTTTCTATCTCAAAGCTTCAGATTAGGATGATCTACAAAAGCAGTGAGCAACTTTTCTCGGGAGTTAGGTGTTTAGGTTTGGTTTAAACAAGTGGGTTTCAATCATTTCCTATTAAATCAATAATGTGATCCAACTCACTTCATTATATCATGCGATAAATCAAGCACGCGGTTGAAGCCACAAAAGCTCATTACTCCTTGCTGGATTAGGTTATGCAATAATGGGCAAAATTAGATGAACAGAAAATTTATTTTGGTGTTTTCACAACTATACTAATTTAGTATCTTTTTTTGGGTTCTCGGTTTCTGCCTTAATACTGAATTCAGATAACTAAAGGTTTTAGCTTGCATTTGATACGAGGGATCTAAGATATTTGTTGTGCTTGTGAAAGGGTATTAAGCTAACTGCCGTTAATCGAGAAAATTCGTCTTTGTTCTATTCGACAAAATAAATCATTTAAAATATTTTATTACCGTTTGTTTTGCACCAAAAAAGTGCAACTTTTTCTTTGATAGTGCCAACTTGCTTCTACAAAGATCGGTTTAGAAACAGTCTCCTTCAAATCGATGCTACTCTTACAGGTACTGTCAGTCAACTAAGAAATTTTTTGACTTCGAAACAAACACAAGTTTTACGTATGTCATCTAGACTAATCAGTAAATAGCAGCTATATGACGCAGTGTTCAAAACATTTATTATCAAAAAAGAGATAACGTTGCAATAAATCGGCAAATTGTAAAAAGTTAACAATTACTTTCATAGACCATGCATTCCAAACAAAACAACTTTCCTACGAATTATGAATATGCAATACTAAACCTATATGTTCAGATCTTGAAACCAATATTCGTGATGAGTTAGGTTTTTTAGGAACATCTTAGATTTCTTGAATATGCAATGGTGATATTAGAGTGTTTGAATGAATTTTTTTATTTGTTTTGAAAAAAAATATTTAAGCCATTTTGTCCTTAGTCAAATGCAAATATGAATATATAAGAATATTTTAGTTTAGTGTTTTTGCTTTTTAATTATTGTATGTTACATATAGAATCAGGAGAATAGTAAAAAAACATTTTAACTGCTTAAAAATTGTAAGGAATAAGAAAATATAGAATTGTTTCTCTTCCAAACGCAGATTGTTTTGTTTCTTTATAATTATTTAGATGCTTGTTAACAATAGAAAAAAAATTGACATTGTTTATGTGATATCCCACAACTTAGCATTTTTACTGACACAAAGACTAGGCTCGAGTCATGATTGAGTATACCTTAGGGTAAGGCGGCAAATATTTTCAGCAACTCAAATTGTTTTTCCACTTATATCATATGCCACTAACCCATAAACTTAATTACAAATTCCATAACAACTTAATTATACATTAGTACTGGCTTGTTTTTTATGTCAATACTCACTCCATTGACATTTAAAATAAACAACTAATGTTTAACTTTTCTAAGACACTACACTTGGCAGGAATATAATGAATAATATGATGACTAAGCTTTATATTTTAAAAGAGTACATTATGCCCTGATACTTGTCAACAATTAAAAATGCTTAATATACTTGCATAGAGGTAGCCAAAAACAATTATAATATGTGTCATAAACAATCTGTGACTCACCGTACTTCATATGACATATATAAACTCATCTACCTTCTTCTATTTTACGATTAGTTATTTAAACGTTTGAATACTTTTCCTTCAATATCTACACATACTGTTTCTAAACCAAATCTAATGGAAAACAACCTTTACTGTGATTGTATTGATTGCAGCCAATGTTACTACAACTATCTATTTCAGAAAGAAGTCGAATAATTAATAAAAAGATTTTACTCAAACCCAGTATGGGCTATCATATTACGAAGGTCACTTAACATGGAATCAAAGCTTTCTCTTCTGTTAGACTACGCAGCTAATATCGAAACAGAGCTAGATATCAACATTATCCGACCAAATCAGTAAGTACATTAAACGGATAATAAAAAAGTTATCTTACCGTCTTGAAAATTTTTAGCTCAAAACCAGCTAATAGTTGATGTATCTATCTGGTTTCCGGATTTGGTCAGTAAATGCTATATATATCCTTTGAATTGTGGATATGCTCAGTGAATACCAATAGATAATGTAGTTTATCCGAATTTATTACTGTTTGTGGTTGGCTACGATTAATTGCTTGTCTTTGTTATTTGAAGAAAGCAATTTGATAAATTCTAACCAGTTTGTTTTCACAAGTTGTTTAGTTTTCAAAAAATTAAGATGATATGATTAGATTTTCTTAATAATTTTATTTTCAATTAGTTAAATTTCTACAACTGGATACCGATAAATGTACTAGAAATTAGCTCACCTTATTATGGGATTTGTTTTCTTCAAGTTCAATCAACAGTCAGAAACGAGGATTAAAGTGAGCTTGTAATAATGAGTACTTTCTAGGTATTTACTACCTGGAAATATTACATGGAATATATGTATATTATCCTGTTGTTATTATGCCTAGAATTTGTTAATGTTTTGATAGCAAGATTGAAGCAAAATATAGCTTGTTTTTAAGCTTTAACAATAATGCCAATATTCACCAGACTAAGAATATGATAATTATGGTTTAAAATGAATGAAAAATTCTTTCAGCCTCTACATACTTTTTTATACAATTCATTATCTAAAACAACTCAAGGATATCTATTTTTTTAGAAATATAAATGTGAGAATCAATTTTAAAAAATCGAATGTATACGTAAAACTTACCTATTACTAATATATCTTTGAAGTATAAAAAAACGATTATATGTGCAAAAAAAACTGGGTAAACACCTCAAAAATTGAGGTGTCTATACCTTGTTTTATTTAAACAAGCAAATTCAGAAAATTAGAAACCCTAAACCCCAAATCACCAACATCTCCTTGCGCGGGTTTTGTACGCGATGTTCTCTGTTTGTTTGTTTTTTTTTTTTTTCGTTTTCCGTCGATTAAATGCTGCTTCAACTGTGTGAAGCTTGTGTTCGAACCTTAGGACATATCTTGACAAAATCCAGTTCGTTTCCCTTCGAACCAGCTCGAGCTCAATCCCCTGTTCGTGATTTCAGCTACGCAAGTTCGTTCCTCACTGTTTCCGGCCATTTGACGATCATTTCGGTGATTTAAAGACTTGGGTATGTTGTAATTGAACCCTAGACTATTTTTGAGCTAAGCCCAGTTGTTCCCAACCATTTCCGGCCTGTATCCGCCGTGTTTCGAGCTTTTCCGGCGAGTTCCTGTGTGCACGACTACTGATTGAAATCCCGGATCGATTTTGCTTCCGTCTTGTGCATTTTAGCTCGAGTCCCAGCTCAATATCTCGAGTGTTACAGGCTGCCTAGTGGGTAAAGTTTTTCCTCTTCGATTTAATTTGATCTCGACTTGTTTATTGCCCTAAAATTCAATGTCGATTATTTGTTTTAGGTATCGGAGTTGGGCTTTCGAAGGTAAATTTCAGGAAGATAAAATACTAGTCGAATTAGTTAGTGCGATGTTGTTGATGTTTTGATGTTGTGGTGCTTTACGATTAGAAAGATTTTATATTTTTTATAGTTTTATTAATTATAGTATATTATTGTCTACACCGATCTAGACCTGAATCGAAGTTAGTAATTAAGATTTTACGATGACTCTTTGGGGATAGTGGGATGTTTGTGTTATCAGGACCTGTGTTTTGGGATAGTCAAAATACAGTTGAGGTGTTGTCCTTTGTCATTTGGATTTTTTTCAATTTTTCTAGAAATTGAAAACTTATACCTTCTTTTAAATGCTTCAAAGTTTCCCAAAAACATGTAATTATTGAAGTAGGAGACCCGGCGTCCCACAATGTGCTAATATTGTGAAAAAAGATTGAATTGAAGGCTTCCTTATGTTTTTGGATTTAGAATCGAGTTAATCATATAGCTAAAAAAATGCTTACACGCTTGAGAATATAAAGCATGCATATAACTTGGTGTGAAAGAACAAAAGATTTGGTGTTATCTTACTGTTTTATAATCTATCTCTCTTGCTTGATTGATGATTAGGTGTGAGGAAATGGCATTGAATGCAGTAGAGGAGGAATCAAAGAAAAAATCTGAACCTAAATTGGTGAAGCTGGACAGATCATTCAAATTTGTATGCTTTCTTACTCTGTAACTGAGGGGGGTCTTTTACATGGCTGGCATGAGAAATCATTTGTGGAAAATGATTTGCTTACGAAATAACTTTATGAAAGCTGCCAAAATTGAGAAGTTTATAGATTTGTATTTTTCATTGAGATTTGAGACATTGGTCTCCTCAGCACCTTCCATGTGCTAGCCCGATATTTAAATTCATTTATTTCCTGCATACTAGATTCTTGCCGTAATCCAAAAGTGCACCATAGTTGCCGTCAAAGATTTCTTTGCGCTACTGGTGTGTAGTATGTGCAACATTATAGAAGTTCTCAATTTATTATATACAGGCTGAACAGTGGGTCAATAACATGAGTGCATCCTCAGTAAATGATAAATCTTCTGTGGTGGAATTGGAAGGGCGGCCTGCTAGGTAAGCACACATCTTCACAGTGAAACTTATAGTATAGCGTGGTGATTTTCATAAGTGTAGAATCACAGCTTTAAGAATTTTTAGGCTTGGTATTGGCGCGACAGTTCCTAGAGAGTCCAAACTTATGCTATCAAATGATCCTGTTGAAAGAAAATTGCTTGCCAAGTTAAATGCCAACAAAAGAAAAGTCATAGAGAGAGTTGATTCGGGGCCGTCTACAAGAAATAGAGATGTGGGTGAAGAAAGTGAGGAAGATGAGTCAGAGAGTAAAACCAAGGTGTTTCGGAAAAAGAGACCCGTGAGTTAACGTCAACCGTTATGGCAAAAGGAAGCACGTGCAGGCATAGTTGATAACTTGTGTAAGGTAGCAAACTAGCACGGGTTCCCGAAACTTCGGGTAGTTTAATTTATAGGCCTACTAATAGTAACATACGGCCTCTTTTTTCAAAATTTCCCCCGACATGAGGTGCTGACATGCAGAGCCGTACCTGTGGTTCACATGGCCTGATGCAATATCTTGTTGTGATAAATAACCATAAAGCTCATTTTGCAAATTAAAAATAACCAAACAATAGATATAAAAAAATATAATTTACGAGTTATATATTTATCTCTTTGTGATTTTTTTCTTCGTGCGCCACAAAATCAACATGGCTTTAACGTAATGCAGTATTATATGAATAATTATATTGAAAAAAGATTGAAATTGGCAAAAAATGTAAGATATGTTGCCAAGATTGAAATTTATCAATATAAACTATCAAAATAACAAAATGTTAAATATAATGAACCAATATTGTAAAAATATATGTTTTGTTTTAAATAATAAATATTATATTTTATTCAAGAAAATAGAAGATAAAGATATGTAAAATAGGTAAGTATCACAATTTTTTGTGTTTTATTCTTTGAAATGGGTCCAACTACATAAATTCAAGAAAAGAGGCCAAATGATCGACAAGTAAAGTATAAAAGTTTAACACATGAGTTTACACAAGATAAAATAATAAATATATTGGATAAACATTATCATTTTATGCATACAAAATTTTTAAAAATTTAATTAATGAGCCGTGTAGCTTTATTGTTTGATCTCTACATAATTTGATTAAATCCACAATGAACACAATAATCATATTTAATCATGTTTTCAATGGATCAATGTCCAATTTTTTTTAAATGTCAATTGTACATACTATTTAAGTGCATGCCTCAACAATATGAGACTTACGATTTTTTTTGGGCCCCTGTGAGGGTCGGGTCCTGAGGCGATGGCCTCTCTCGCCTCACAGGAGGTACGGCCCTGCTGACATGGCGTTGGATTTGGTGTGGGACGACTTGAACAACCACGAAAACACCTCTTTATTTTTTCACGGCCTTTAGAAAAATTATTTAAAACTGGTTCATTATGTTTCCCTATATGACATTATGGTGTGGTTACTTCTCCCATGACTAGTCGATGTTTCACATATTCGGATTAATCCACTTTACTTTAGGTTTAATTAACTCATTATTTTTATAGCTGATAAAATAGTTTCACGAGATAGACACGCTGCCTCCATATAATATTAATATAATTATTAATTAGCTTCAGAAAGAGAGAGTATTAAAAAGAAGAAGCAGAAAGATAGGGTAGATTAGACTTTAATTATAGTGCTAATCATGATCCATTAGCGTGTCATTAAATCGAAGAGTAGGTATCTTGTAAGACGATTTCACAAATCTTTATCTGTGAGACGTGTCGTGTCAACTCGGTCGATATTCACAATAAAAAGTAATACTTTTAGCATAAAAAGTAATATTTTTAGCATAAAAAGTAATATTTTTTCATAGATAATCCAAATAAGAGATATGTCTCACAAAATACGACCTGTGAGACTATCTTACACAAGTTTTTGCCTAAATTGAATTATTAGCATTAAAAACACTGAATACTTCATGCATATATTTTGGCACTTGCACTCGTATCTGTCTATCTATGTCTACATTTCAAAGGGTACAGGGGAAATTAATTTTTAGAATATTTAACTTTACTCTAAAATTAGCACTTGCGAAATTGGAAAAAAGTTAGATGAATAATTAAGCATTTCATACGCCTTTCTATTGATTAATAATTATGATACGACTTGATTCAATTGAAAAATTTAATGAATGTGAAAACCTATTTGGAATTGAAGTCTGATTCAGAAATATCAAGGTTAGGAACATTTTACTTTTTTTTTAAAAAAAAAAGATCATGATACTTGCAGTTGTTTCTCATCGATGTATATTGAATAAAACTCTGGGTTAATGCGGTAAAATATACTAGACAAAACATGTATGATGTGTTCATCTTAGAAGATGCTAGCACAATGAATCAAATTTATAATCATTTGGTCAAGCGTACATGCATTCTATCAACTCGAACACCCATGTTTTAACTTTCTATAACCCATGTTTAACTTTCTAACATAATAAATAGATGTATAAAGCATAAATATAACTAAATGATTAGTATTTAGTAATCAATTTAAGAACAATATTTTGTCAGATGATTAGTATTTATAATCAATTTAAGAACAATATTTTTTTCAGATGAATATAACATTCAAGGCAAAAAAACTTGTGTGAGACGGTCTCAGTTCTCACGTATCGTATTTTGTAAGACAGATCTCTTATTTGGGTCATCAATGAAAAAATATTATTTTTTATACTAAGAGTATTACTTTTTATTGTTAATATCGGTAGGTTGACCAGTCTCATAGATAAAGATTCGTGAGACCGTCTCACAAGAAAATTACTCATCATCCAAAAGTGATCATTCTTATTTGTATCTGGTGACTTAGCCTAGAGTATGGGCAAAATATAATGTTTATGATAAATAGGTGATATATATATATATGTGTGTGTGTGATAATGTTTGTGTCTAGTATTTAATTTGCTATAACGTTAAAATAAAAGAAACTAAGCAATTAATTTATGTATATAATTCAGTTAACTTAATTTAATTTCATTCATTATAATATAACTTAATTAAACATAAATTTATTTGATATATAAATGTGTGAATAAATGTATTTGATGGAATAAATAATTATTGTGAATAAAGTAACATAGATATCTTAAGAATATTCTTTTTTCGATTTTTAAGCTTAAAACAAATATGTTGGAGATGAATTTTGTATTTAATTTCAATATTTCATGATAAAAAAAAATAAGCTAGAATAGATATGGGGAGGTAAGGCCGTATGGAGAATTTTTAAGGAGGTGGTTGTCCCTGGCTGATTTTTACATTATTTGGTTAAATAAAAATATTTAATAGTGGTGATTAGTGACATCATAGGAGTAATTTTTTTTTTTATTAATTCTTGTATTATTTTTAAGAGAAATATTAGTTTTTGTTCTTAAAAAAATTTATGAGTTTTGTTTTGTATCGTCTCAATTTTAATTTTTTTCCTTCTATATTTTAAAAAATATTTGCTTTCATGTTTGGAGTTTATTATTTATGATTATATTTTTATCTTTTTTGTACAGATTCATTAGTGGACTTGAACACAATTAATCTTGATATTTAGTTAATAATATATAATATATTGAGTAATTAAATGTGAAATCTTAGTTAAATTGCTAAAATAGTGTGTGTGTGTGTGTCTATATATATATATAAACACACACACACACTATTTTAGAAAAAAAAAAGAAGAAGCAATAACCGATCTTATAATTTTATAATATATCACTATATGTAGTAAACATCAATGATTTTTTTAAAAAAAAATTTGTTACACTGAATAAAAATTAAGGTCGAGGAGTACCATTTTCCACAAATAAAATATATTTTTTATATACAATTGGTGATACCCCATAAGAACACAGGTCATGAATGACCCGGAATGCTAAATAAATAGCCCAAATCAGAGTTAATATGCAGAGTGCTTTCTTCAACAGCCGGACAGGGGGACTCCCGAGATATTGTCCCAGAGCAGTCAGGAGCCCGGACTCTTGTATAAGCTCCCGAGAGGCATTCTACCCGGGCTACCTCGATAACAGTACCGCACTCGAATAATTCAGAAAATAAGATCTTGTCTCGAGAAGCGTACCTGACAGAATCCTATTGATGTGACATGATTGAATAGTAGGGTGGCATGACAGGAAGTCAACATCTAGAATTATCAAGTGACAAGTAGGCACTGAAAACAATGTATTTACCGCATTTTCTCCTATAAATAACAGTTATGTTTCTCATTTGAAGGATCTTTTTGGATATACACATTCTGAAATTCTGAACTCTTGAGCACCTCACGTATATCACTACATATACAAGCTATTTCGTCCTTCTTCTTCACCTGCTGACTTAAACATCGGAGTTGATAAGTCGGAAACTCCTCCGACGTCCATTCACGAGTTCATTTTATTGTTTGCAGGTGACGGTAGAAACCTCATAGTTACAGAGATATATTTTTTCTCACAAGATACATCTGTACCTTACTCATTTTTCTTTAACCTTATCTCATCATCCGGTGGATCGCCCCGATTTTGCTCACCCGATTTACCCGGATCACATCAACATCATCAATAAAATATCTATTTATACTTGTTCAAAAAAGAAAAAAAATGTAAGAGATCTCAAAGAGAATATATATGGATGCAGGTCATTAGTAGATATCTGAATTTTGATGAGAGTAGATTCGAGATAGATTTTATAAAATGTATAATTCGCGTCCCTTCACGATCTATACTTAATTAAATTTGATTTAATAATATACATTAAAAGAATTCCATACAATAATAAGGATTATTATAGACAGTAATGGAATTGATCAAAATGAAATAAAATAAGTTGTACCAACCCAAACGTGCGAGGTGGTCTATTATTCTCGATCTCGATCAGGCCGCAACACTGCTATATGATTTTGATTAATATAATATATACACACACATATATATTTCATAAGTTGTAAGTCGTATTATATGTATATATATAAAATACTGTATGAGATTTTATTCTGTCACTTATATATGGCAAAGTGATCGTGCGTTGCCGGCTCAGATCTCCAATTATCATTGAATTGTCAGCCAATAATAATTAATAATAATGATAATAACAACGTAGGTACGATGTGATACCGTCTCACGGATCCTAATCTGTGAGACGGGTCAACCCTACCCATATTCACAATAAAAAGTAATACTCTTAACATAAAAAATAATACTTTTTCATGAATGATCCAAATAAAAGATCCGTCTCACAGATACGACCCGTGAGACCGTCTCACACAAGTTTTTGCCATCATAATTTATGATAGAGATGTTGTTGATCATAAAAGTATAGGAAATAAACATATTGTGTGTATCAGAAGTTAGTGTTGTGTTCTGGTGTTATCAATACGAGCATACAACATGCAACAGAAATTAATTATTGATACACAAGTATAACATGAATAAATAAAGATCAGATTTAAATTATTTACAAGTATAAAATACTTGTAAAACGCTTAATGACAAAAATTCACTAGAAAAATATGTAAATCGTTTGCACAAAATAATACTAGTGAAAATAACAAAACCAAATTCCTTCATCTTCCAAGAAATTAAAATGCATATATAAAAAACTCAAAATAAATACTAGATGCATGAAACAAAAAATCGCATTGCTTAGAACCAAACGAAACAACACTTCACCTAACACTCCACGCAGTGTTGTTCTTGAGTGTCGTCAACACCAATCAGCAATATGATGATTATGTGAATCAATCACACAAACTCTTCACACGAAAATATTCAATACCGAACTTGTGCATGTTCAAAAAAAACTCCAGCAGCTGTGCAAAGTGATCAACAGATCACACGAAAAACTTCAGCATCTGCACAAAGTGATAACCCGATCACACAAAAGCTTTTCATCAAAATAGGCTCAACTTTCGTATTTTTCTTCTATGCAAGAACTCCTCTGCCGACCTTCCCGAAGACCCTCACGAAAAGACACACACAAAGACTCTTCCACGGCTGTATAGCACTCCATATTTATACCCAATAATTGACCTAAAATCAATTCCATAAGAGAGTCCTAGAAAATATGGAAACAAGATTTTCATTAGATATAAAAACTCTTTTAAACAAGGATAAAATATCTTAGAGATAAAAATGATATTAAAAACAATCCTATAATATCTAGAGATAAATTAAGGAAGATCTTATAATCTAGAAATAAATCAAGTAAGTTTTTATAAACTAGAAAGACAAAATCTTAAATTGATAATATCAATTTAGCTAAATAAATAAGAAATAAAATATTCATTCAATTTAAATACGTTTTCGTGACATTTTTTATAATATGGACATTAAGTGACATTGAAAGAAACTTTAAAAGAGTATCTGTAATTTTATATTGGCAAGGACGCAAGATTGACATTTAAAAAAAGTTAAAACACATTCTTGTATATCAAATTGCAACTGTTTTTCACAAGTGTATCATATAATTTATAAAATAATGAAAACCCTATACTTTACAATTAACTCGTAAATATAGTAGAGAATGTTATAATAGAATTTTCTCTTGTTTACGTAACCACATAATTCATATGAAAATTTATTAAGCCCCATTAAACGATTTACGATTAAGCAAGCAACTGATAGATGAATTGCATAGGACACCTTTCTTAAATTTGAAAGTTATAAACCCCCGTGACAAATAAAAACAACGAATAAAATTTACAAAAAAAAATTCATGTGAGACGGTCTCACCGCTCTCACGGGTTAATTTTCTGAGACAAATATTCTATTCAGGTTACTCGTGAAAAATTATTACTTTTTATTGTAAATATGGATATGGTTGACTCGTATTACGAATAAAGATCCGTGAGATCATCTCACAAGAGACGTACTCTAAAACTTATCCCTTTATTTTGTAAAAAGAATTATTAAAACAAAATATTTATATTTCGAATATTAGAAATGCTCGTTCGATCAACGTTTACATATTTATATTTATTAAATCTATTATTTTTTTTACTAAAACCTACATAATTAATATCTTAAATCTATTTTATTAAGATTGAGCACATGATACTAACTACCTAGGAGGACACCAACTTTTTCTTCCAATATTACCTTTATATGATACTAATATTACATTTTTGTTTTTTGTTATTTTGTTTTTTTTTTAAATTTCAACACCAACTTTTATTTTTATTTTTTTATTTCAACAATTCAAATATCAATTTAGTCACTTCATAAATTGTCAAATTATACTTTAGTCCATCGATAATAATAAAAAAAATTTGTACACACACGCATCGCGTGTGCATAATAACTAGTATCTCTTAAATATGTGCAACCGCTAAGTAGGGATGAAACGAACCAAACCGTTTGTGAGCTATTCGAAACTCGATTCGATAATAGCTTGTTTGAGCTCGTTTAATGAGGCTCGTTAAGATAAACAAACCAAACTCAAGCTTTATAGTATTCGGCTCGTTAGCTCGTGAACATGTTCGTTGGTAAGTTCATGAGTAATCTTTTAGATGAAAAAATAATAGTTTTGATATTTGATTTATGATTTTGCATATTATTTATGAAATATATAGAAAAATCTATTAAATTTATTTATTATAATAAATTTACAAATTTTAATAAGAATAATATATTTTTCTTTAAATATATAATCTATTTTTTAATTAATTTAATGAAAATTTAAATGTATAATTCATATTTATTAAGCTTGTTTAGGCTCGATAAAGGCTTGAATAAGCTCGTGATTCCATGCATATATTCGTTAAATAAAGCTCGAGCTCGGCTCGATTATAAACGAACCAAGCTCAAACATACCAGAGTTCGGCTCGGCTCGGCTCGGCTCGACTCGATTACATCCCTAACCGCTAAGCTAACAACCAACTGTTTATGCTAACTAACTAACTAACCAACTCAACCATCTAGCTCTACCCATCTCTTCCGTATCGACACAATTTATTCGTCACGGAAAAAAATTTATGGCTAATTTACAATCAGAATAATTTTCTTATGTGTAAAATATTCCATTTTATATTACTCGGTTATGATATATACATAAACCTATACGATTATTATTTTATATTTATAATTTTTATTTGAAATTATTATATCAAATTTATTTTATTTTATTTTTTCAAATTCAGACACCACACAATTAGTTCGAGAATGCAATTAAAAATTCAATATAGTTTTGGCTTCGAAAACACATAACAATTCGCATATTTTATTTAACATATAATATAATTTTACCACACTTCGAGTTTTGTAAGCAATTCATTCAAAGGCAATAGGTAAGTGTGAAGTCATTTTCAGGTCCTTGATTTAGCATTGTCAATACGGGCCCGCATCCCGCCGTGTGGATTCATAGGTTGAGTTATTGTCCATTCAAATAGTTAACGAACAAAATCTAGTCAAATATGACCCCAAAAAAAATAAAAAATAATGCTCGAATTTGGCTCGAATTAGTTCTATTTCGAGTTCGAGCTCGATTCGAAGCTTAAAAATTTTAAATGTCTGACTCGAATTCGGTTCGAATTAAAACTCGAGTTCAAGTTTCGGCTCGAAAGATTCGAATATAGTTCGCGAAATATTCGAACTATTAATCGAAAATAAGTACTTGAAAAGCTCGAAATTTACTTACTTAATATATAATTGTATTATATTAATAAAATATTAAGACTCGCGATCAATCAAACAAAATAACTTGAGCTCGAGTTTGGCTCAAATTCGAAAGCTCAATACGAATCAACTGCTTTTCGATTTGGCTCGAAATGCTCGCGAACCGGTTCGATTCGTATACACTTTTACTTACAACATCTTCAAACATATATAATTGGTAATCTTCTTATGACAATAATCATCAATTTAATTCGGGAAAAAAATAATTTTTTTCTTTTTAAAAAAAGAATGAAATCCTAATCTTAACATAAAAATAATAAGGATGCCCTTACAGACTCGCTCGAGTGCCTTAGTTCTCGTCTAGTTGCTGCAACACGTCTTTAAAAAGAAAAAAAGGAGCATGTTTTCCTTTATAATAATGAAAAATATTCTCTATCGCCATTATATATATTAAAACCAACTTTATATGAATTTTAATTATATTCACAGCTCATGCATGTCAAACTAGTTCTAAGCTATAATTTACTATAAAATAATCACTAGAAAATCATCGCATATAATATTTGATATTTTGGTATATTGCATACTCACAATGCACATTTATATAATCATAAAAAAAATGTCATCTCATCGATGCTTTTATATATAGTGTCTACGGATTAACGAATTAATAATTAATAACTTAAATTTAAAAAAATTAGTTCAGTAACTTATAAATCCATTGTTTATCTTGTCATTAGTCGATTCACGGCTTTAATACATTATTTTTTTTTCAATTTTTTTCATTTGTTACCCTAATGCTGACATAGTATCAGAAATTGTTGACATGATACCGAAAAATGTTAATGTCATGCCTGCTTTTATTGACTAATCCGATGCTACATCTGCTCTTCGGTGAAAAATAGTAAAACTGAAAAAAAAAAAGTAATAGACTAAATAATAAATTAGCTAATAACATGACAAAAAGAAAAATATTTTTCCCCTTTAACAATAATAAAGTACTCTGATAATGACTTGGGTTTATCCGAGTAATGTGCTTCTTAAATAGGGATGCTAGAGGATGTGTAATAATGGCGTTATATATTGGTGTAGGTCCAATCCATTAAATTTTTTTTTAAGATACTATACCATTAATTATTATTACTTAATTAATAGATGAAGATGGTGCCTCTCTATTTGTATATATGAGTTCATTACTTAAAAATTGACATGTTATGAGTTTTGATTCTATTAATTTTTCAAAGTTTTGTTTTATTTTTTTCTCAATACCACTAAAACCACGAATACAATACAGTTTATTTCGTATCGATATCTCCTACATGACAAATATGACGAATATAAATCTCATATTACTCATATTTATATTCATATGATAAAAAAGAGAAAAATAATTAAAGTTTATTTCGTATCGATATCTCCTACATGACAAATATGACGAATATAAATCTCATATTACTCATATTTATATTCATATGATAAAAAAGAGAAAAATAATTAAAGTAACATGACTCCGATACTTCAAAATGGGAGGAAATTTTTTTGTTATTTTCCTTTATTCGTGTTTATGTATATTTTTATGTGCTTAACATAAGTTTTATTATTATCACATTAGCCAAGCATGAGAAAAAAATAAGTTTGATACCAAACCAAAAAAAATACACACTATTTTGCAATTTTTTTGGGAAAAAAAGACTATTATACATTATATTTTACATATTGTCATTATTTTATAATTAAAAAAAAATGAAAGGCTAATAATGCATGGTTTGATACATTAAAATTTTGATTTTTAAATATGTTAATAGTGATGATAAACTATGAGCACGTATTGCTTGTATTCAACAGCCAAGTAGTATAATAATTAACCAAATAATATATTTTTATCCTAAGTTAAGGTTATAAATAATGTCTTAAAATCCACCTCTTTAACACTTTCAAGACACCAAGCTTCCCTTCAGCAACTAAGAACCAAAGCGACCATCTCTTATTTACATTATTATATTTTTCAAGATATTTTAAAAAAAAATCTATGAAACTTCTTGGTGCAGTGTATGAAGGGGAATGGGGTTCATTCAATGGAACGTGCTCAGACGAAGGGATTTCATGTCGAGTTTACTTCGAAACCCCTTGGATCCATACGACATATCGGGTAGTTCTAACTTCTCGAACTCTTCGAGTTTTTGGCCCGATCAGAAGTCGATTAATTTGGCAGTTTCTGCATGGACCGATGATAGTGAAATAGACGCATCACGGGGGAATGATATTCTATTTCCCTTCTCAAGTTATGAAACATACTATCCCATGGGAATGGATTACAGGTTAAAGGAGAGTAAAAACGACTATTCCCGGTGTCATTCATTGATTTATAATAATGTAACGGAAGGGGATCATGGGTTCCTATACCAGGAAACAAGCAGAGACAGTATAGGACTAAACGAAAACCAGCCGGAACCGTCAATGTCTGAGCCATCAGAACAAGATAGATTCAGCAGCCCTAGGGAGTCATCCAAGAAAAGGCATAGAATGCCTACAGAAGTAAGTACCATGCATATATACACTTGATGTCACCTTTGTGTTTTATGATGATATATGAATCATTTACTGTTTGCAAAGAGGAGAAAGGAGGTGATCATTTTTATATTTTTGATTATCATTTCCATTTGATTACTTTGTTATTTAGGCCCACAAGAACAAGAGAAACATTAAGATGAAGACTCTTGACGATAACAACGATAATAATATCGTGCTTGTGAGGCACAACACAAGTAGCTGCAGCACCAAAGATGATTCAGCCTCTGGTTCACACGAACTAAACGGAGGGTTGGCTTCGAGTTCAGACTCGAAAGGCAGTGGAAAGACTCGGGCCACCCGGGGTGCAGCAACTGACCCTCAGAGTCTTTATGCAAGAGTAAGTATATTTGGAGTAATTGCAATGTGTTGAACCTTAAAACATCATTCAATAATTGTAGATGTTGTTTTACTTTATATTTTCGCAATTTTACAGAAAAGAAGAGAGAAAATCAATGAGAGATTGAGAGTCTTGCAGGGTCTGGTTCCTAACGGAACGAAGGTGAGAATTGTTGAATAAAACTGGTGTTACATTAATATGAACAGCCTCATGTAAATAATTCCCTGAAATTAAAATATTCAAAAAAATTATATAATTTCTAAAATTTATGGACTAAATTTTGAGTCCATGGATTCTTCTAGAACTAGGATCTGAGGACAAGATTCTTTTCTCCTTATATAATAGGTTGATATCAGTACTATGCTTGAAGAGGCTGTGGAATATGTAAAATTCTTGCAACTTCAGATCAAGGTAAGAAATATTTTCCTAATTAGCGTTTTCTTTCCTTCTTTTTTTCAAGTTTAATACATAAATTGATCAGATCTTAAACAAAGGCTACAATGCACTTGAATATATATCATGACTTTTTTTTTTTTATAACGTGGGAACCTACGGCCACTGCCAAATTCGGTGCGGACTGAGTAAACCCCTAGACTAACAGAATGTCTAAGTTGAATTGCCAATTTAATATATCATATATTGATGGATTCAAAGATCTAAAATTTGCATAACTTAGTGTGGAAGTTGAAATGTATAACTTTAGAGAAAAATCACACAACATATTCCACGATCTTTCAAGATATATATATAGATCTTAATATTGGCTTTCTTTTTACTATTTCTGCTGTAGCTTCTGAGTTCGGATGAACTATGGATGTATGCTCCCGTTGCTTACAACGGAATGGACATAGGGCAGCTTGATTTAAGGATCAAAGCATCAAAACCACAAGAATCCTGAATTGAATCGTTCAAAAGGCTGAGTTAAGGGAAAGAATTGCGAATATAATTAATTAAGTTTTTTTATTAATTAACTGTATATATAATTAATGATGATATAATAATTTAGCACTATCCATATATGTTAATTTGATCATCTGTATGATTTTCTGAATTATCTATCACCAAAATGTTTGATCTCTTTACCACTTAATTATTTGTTATTATCTGATTGGGGGCAATCAACATTTTTCCATCAATGCCTCAGAATAGATAAATCGGTCAATAATTATACAAAATTTAAGATTATTTTTTTTACCAATAATCATGAGTTCGATTTCTCGTACCAACAATTTTTTGAGCGAGCTTGTCATACACGTAGTTTGCAAGCTATAACATTAGCCCCGAAGGTTGTAATTTAAGCACCAGAAGGTAGTATTTGTTGCGGATTTCAACGTCTTTTAAAAAAATAGTGGATATCAATTATAAAGTGTGGGTTGAAAATCATGGAAAAAAAATTAGATTACATGTTTAGACTACAGTTTTATGTCTACGCCCATACATGGTCTGCACACGACCAGTACCATTTAATTAAATATTTAAATAGCTCATTATTATTTTAACCTCCATCTAAAAATTAAATATTTAACCTTCACTTTTAATAATATATATATATATATATATATATATATTTAACCTTCACTTTTAATAATATACACACACACACACACACATATAATTGTAATATATTTAATTATATATAATAGTAATTATTTAAACAAACTTATTTTAAAAAAACCTTGGGAACTGAGAAGCTAATACGTTTTTTTTCTTTTCTCTTTTTAATTAATTAATTCATTTTCTTATTGATCTCTTTTGGGCCGCAAGCCCACGATTGAGCATCTCTTCTTTGCTCTAAAATGGATTTTAAACAATCATGCATGAATCATCCTTTATTAAGAATTTGGGAATATTTTTAGGCCAAAAAAAAATCCAAAATAAATTTAATGTGCTTCTTTATGTAACCCAATATATCAAAATAATTATTTTTTTTCTCAAAATATTCTTTATCAACTTGATTTCAGTTAAATTTAAGTTAAATGTGGTGTTTTTAGAAATCTTTAAAAAACTTATAATTCAGTTTTAAAATATTTTTCAATTGTTTTCATTTTATTATATGTATTTTTTAAAATTTTAATTAAAACTTATTGTGCATAAATAAAATTACATATAAAATTGATAAAACTAAATATGAATTAGAGAATAAAAGCTATATCAGTTGACTTATTTATTAATTTAATATTGAGAATAATTCGTTATGTTAATTAAACCTAAAAAGTATGACCTAGGATGTACTAGAAACAACAATAATACATTTTAATATTTCGAATTTTCATATTAAAAATTTCAGAATGAATTTTAAATAAATTACAAAGTAGTAGAGTTCTTTTTTTTTTTTTTTGTTTTACGTGGAAATTTTTGTGAGTGTCTGAGTGATCTTCTCGAAGAAATTTAGCCGAGGGAGCTGTTGGAAATTATATAGCCTTCGGAACAATTCCGGCTAAGAAAATTATTTTCGATCAAATCGAAACACAGCGGAAGCAATTACATAATTTCATAAATTATAATCGAACATATGAATATAAATTAACTATGAATTTAAATAAAAAGAATTTACTAGAAAACTAACCTCTCGTAGATTTTCTCTTCAATGTAAATCCAATTTGCGTAGAAACCACAGCCTTCCAATACGATATTTTCTATCAACGGGAGTGTGTGGGCACTCAAAAACGCAAATGCTAGAAATCCAAATTTTTATTTTGTTCTCTACTTTATTTTCAACTAAAAGATGGAGAAAAAGTTGTTTTTAAAATAAAACCTAAGATCCTATTTATAATAATTCAAAACCAAGAGTCCAAATCTTATTTCAATTGGGACTCTCGATCAAATCATCTAGGATATACCTAGATTTGATTTTTTTTTTTTGAATATTATATTTTATATCCTTTTAAAACTATTTTAAAAGTCATAAGATTTCTAAAATCTTATTAAAATAAATTAGAATCTTATTCTAACTTATTTAGATGTTAAATAATATCTAAATTTTATTCACAATAAATTAAAGATATTAAATAGGATTTCTAGGATATTATCAAGATACATTAGAATCTTATTCTAATTTATTTAGATATAATATCTAAATTTTATTCACAATAAATTAAAGATATTAAATAGGATTTCTAGGATCTTATCAAAATAAATTAGAATCTTATTCTAACTTATTTTCAGATAGCAAATAATATCTATAATTTATTCATAATAAATTAAAGATATTATAATCAACTTTTGGATATTACCATAATAATCCAAATATATAATTATCTCATAATTATTATTTAATATAATTAATATCTCATTATCAATTATATTTATCTCCAAACTTTTGGAGTTATGGAAACATTTTTCCATATCCATACATGATTTCTAAATTGCATTTTTAATCCGTCATTAATTTGAAAGGCGTACCGGGGACCATGGACTCATAATTAGAAGCTCCAATAAATTAAATAAATAATTAAACTCTTTAATTAATTTATCTAATTTATTAATTCCATAATTACTCCACTAAAAATATGGAATTGCACTCTTCTTAATTATGAAATATCTTACTCTACAAAATTGAGCAGTCCATTGATATAATCATTACATATGGATTAATCCTCCATAGACAATTCGTAATTGAAGCCAGGAATTTTCCGTTTACCTCTTCAATTACTTCTTATCCTCATTTACCATTAATTCACTAGTGAGTGGTTCAATTTATAACTTAATTATAAATTAGTTGGGCCCAACACTCAGTTCTAGAATTAACAAATGAGGGAATCGTCTTTCTACTTCTCGCAAGAAGGAATGGATTCCATGTCTGCGAATTCATATTCCCAGCCATTCATTTCAAATATAAATCTAAAATGCAAGTATTAAGAATGCACAATCGCAAACTTTAAACAAGCAAATTAAGAATCATATTAAAATGAATAGGAGTTTATAATCACTTCAGGATTGAGATTTGTCCATATATGATCATCTTTGTGATTTAATTTGAATTTCATAGTAACAACGGAATTTATTATGAAATGACTAATTAAATCGGTCCAAGTCGTACATAATCACATTATATATAAATGCCCCCATCTAGATGTCCCAACATCGACGATCCGGATAAGATGATCACATTCATAATGTTCATGGGCCGCATTATTGATGCTTTAATTAAAGATTCATACTTTAATTAATTCATCACCGACTTAATTTAAGTTTATTATCCATAATTTTAATCCTCTTGTATATACAACTCTTATATACACTAAAATTATGGTTATATCTAATAAACTAGGGATTTTGCTATGATATTCATGACAATAATATTTTCATGCAAATATGCTCAATAATAAATGTCGTTTTCAAAAAATTAGCTTATTACAATGCTTTAAGGGCACTATCCCAACAGGAGCACCATCACGCAATTTTACACACAATTTTAAATATCTTTTCTCTTATTTCGAGGTTACTTCTATGTGGAGTCACAAGTAGGTATATAAAAATTCCTGCACTTGATGAACAAGTGTGAATACAACTCATTCTCAATTTTCTCAAATCTTAAAAAAATCAACAATATTTATGTTATATGTTCGATGAATGTTACATATACGGTTACACATTATTTTTGAAAGTACAAAATATATCTCAAATGTAATTTAGTGGAAAAAACTCTTTTAAAAATGCATTTAGATACCAATGATATCTTGACCCAGTGATAAGAATAAGACCTCAAGATCCTTATGGTCTTGGATTCAAGTCCCACTTACATGAATATCGGTCGAATTGACCCGTCTCACATATAAAGATTCGTGAGACTGTCTCACAAGAGACCTACTCATATAAAAATACGTGCATTTGGTTAGTTTTATAATTTCAAAAACAAGAATGAAAGAGGAACCAAACCATCAAACAAACGCAAAAAGACCTCTCTTTAGGACTGCTGCCCTTTGATTTCAATGAAATGATATCAGCGTAGAGTTACATGTACTGTGAGACCACAACATGAGCAACCAACTTGGAGATTTTAATTATCCGCATTTTCAATTCAAGTACACACTTGCCTCCTTAAAATACACTCCATAATTCATGCCAGCAGATGGGGAACACATTGCAATATATAATTACTGACCCTCTGAAAATTGTGTTAGATTTATTTAAATAGGAATATGGCTAGCCAGTATACATGTGCATATAAAATCTGAGTTACGACACAATTAAAAATAGAAATCTTGAATATCAAGAAAGCATGTAGATCCCACTTTCCTTGCAGACTAGTGGAACTGATCCATAGTATTTTCCGGTATTCTTTGAACTGAGTTTTATATATAGTTCAGCAGATCCAACTAAATTTAGTAATAATATGATTCAAAGCATAAGCTTCATCTGTGTCAGCAATTCTTGAGATCTATGCAATTTAATGCTCAAAACAACATTATCCGAATCAAAAAAATTCTCAAGCACCATCATTCCAAAAAACACACATGCTGTATATTAAAAGATATCAGACTTTGGCTCATCGATACAAATATTTGACTCTCACAACATGAAATGTGCAGTCACGACGTAGGACTAAGGGATCTCGAATAATTAAACAGGGCACAACCTGTCACATGATAAAATTTACAGAGTTATGACCTTTTCTTATACCCTAACAAGATCGTGATTTTTGGACATGTTCACTTATTATGAAACAAGTTTTACAAAACCAGATAATAATACCTTCAAAACCTCTCTAACGGGGACAAAGATCAGTCCTACGAGTCCCCACATCACCCTCGCAGTAGAATAATTGTTAGGATTCTGTTTCAAGCACGATTGTCGTTAACATGATTAGGAACTTCGTTTTGGCTGTCTAGAGGCATGTATTGCGCCATTATAGCCCTGATCTCCGAGTCCATATACATCTGAAAATGAAAAAAGGCAAAAGATGAGCTGATAAAAAAATGACTGGAGTTACAATTCCAATTAACAAAACCACCATCAATAGTGTCTGATGTTACAGAAATATTAAATTGAAAAGCAAGGGAATCCTGCACTGAGTGTAACTTCTGTCCTTCCACAGGAACCGTCGAAATGCAACAAAACTAAAAACAGAAGCACTTGAAAATTTGTCCATGCTCTGAAAACATTGAAAAATGAACTCAAAACAATCTTATTTAAGAATTAACATGGTGAAAGATATTTTCTTTGAATTATCAAATATGAAAATTTTAAAAACATAAATCATTTTCGAAGTTGATGTCAGACAGAAAGCAATTATTCCTCTAACATGTCATTCCTTCAACCATTCATCTTGTTTCAGCTTCTTCCCAAAAAGCCTATGTGCTATCTATATAACATGTTCGGAGTCTAGATGTCAAAATAAGGAAGGCCAGATTATTATAGAAAGAGATTTCAACTTTTGAGGTCAAATGGCTAAACTAGCAATTTAATTGAACATTGATGCATAGAAAACTCACCCTCAACCTATACTTGTAAATGAGATACGCCCCACCAGCAGCCATAGCCAATACAATCATAGTGATCCAAACAGCTGTCCAAGAAGACTTCACTTCTGTAGCCCTCTTACCTGCACAAGAAACAGAATAATAAAATATGAGCCTCAGACATGCACCATAGATACTGTAGAAGCGAGTGTCTACTGCTACACAAAATGACATAACATCATACAAGTCATATTTTAAAATGTACAGTAATCTAAACATTTTGTTTCAACCTAGTCCGCATAAAAAGCCACGCATCATAGCAAGGACAATTGGTACTTTCCTACGTACACACAGAGGGTGATGTATGTGTAAATGAACTCACTTATGCATGTATCATGGTCCCTGATATACAATAGATCCCCACTACAGGAACATTCGTAACTGCCCCACAAGTTCTTGCAGCTGCATTCTGGGCATTGACATGCTTTCTTTTCTTTACATTCATCAACATCTGTTTGTTATAAGAAAATTCAACGTGGAAGAGGTTAAACCAAGAGAATATGCTGGAAATAGACGCTAATTCAAAGTTTCAGAAATATAATTGACAATAAATGACAGGGAACTTATTGCCGGCTTGAAAGACGTATTCCTTACAATTTCAGGAAAACAAAATTCTAAAATTTATTTTTGCATAATATAATTCCACAATGTCCTTACCAAAATGTAATATATATTCCAAAAATATCGAGTGAAGACAGGTCCAGTGTTCATGCTAGAAAATGGTCTGCATGGCTTAGTATATGCATATTAGTATTAGGCAACAGAGAGTCGTGTCACTTTAAAAAGGAACAACATTGTACTAATATCCGTGTTGCATTGCGGTTTAGATTAATGAAAAACAGTGGATTGAAATGTACTCAAACAAGGATCTTATCAAGTAACAAATATAGGGTCATTAGTACGTGATATGAAAAAATCCTTACCCCCACATGTTTTAACGCCATCACCTTCAAATCCTGGAGGACACACGCATTTTCCCTCCTCATTATCCTACATATATAATACAGGGATTCTCCTATGAATCAATTTTTATCCCGTAAAAAATAGTAACAAAAATAAATATAATTAGAAAATTAAAAAAATACAAACCAAACAAGCAGAGAAAGTAACTCCATTTCTGGTTTCGTGCCAACAGCCTCCATTACTAATTTTGCACCGCCCAGGCCCACTTGCTGCATGGTGAAAATAGAACATAAGACAGTTTCATTGCAACGCTTTGAGATACTCATACAAGAAAGGAACAAATCAAGAATCAGAATCTTTTGGAATGGTCACAAATATGAGTCAGACCCTCAACCATCCAGACTCAAGGATAATGTTGTGTGCAATCAGAGGTGGCCTGAAAATAAGGCTCTTGGTTTGAATACTTATTTTTTGTCTCCATAAATTTCATACTTTGGCTATAAACTGAACTCATTTTATGGACGAATTCATCAATGAAGATAATTATTTTCTCCAACTCCTTCTCACATGATAGATTGATCTCTAAGAATAGAGAAAAAAAGCTGTATAAACACTGGGACGTGACAGCACTATCCAACTTCAGTTGCCACCTAGCCTCCTTGGTTTAGGTTCTATAATTCCATTGGTGAGCTAATTTTATCTTTATTTTTTAAAAGAGAACTTGAATCGCAAGCCAAGATAGAGCAATACCACTTTACTCTTGTATGCCCCATATTTTTTGTTCCTCTTTTTTTTCCTCTAATTTACCTTACACATACAAAACAACCAGCATAAAGCATCCATCTACAATCTGGAAGAATGATCACAAATAGATAAGCACCACATAGCTCCGATTTGTGGTGGAGAGTGGCATAACATGGAGCAACTCAGCCTTTTAAAACTATTTAACCTCATATCATCTTTGGGTGCCAAATTTTGTAGGGCAAACAATGGTGAAGATATACAGAGCAACCAAAATTCTGTGAAGCGATTACATGAAGTTGAGGATAAGGCGAGTGTGAATGAAATGTGCATTATTGATGGAATAATTGCATCACATAAAAAACTATAACATGAGCTTCATAATGTCCAAACTGCTTGAAATGCTTAAGCTAGAGAGGAGAGACAAATATAAGTTACACCTTCAATTAAGGGATTGTGACTCAAAAGATTATGACACCGAAATTAAATATCTTGTTTCTTAAAATTAGGGACTACATTTATTTTCCAGTCCTTCGATGAAGCCTGTGTTCCAGTGGAATTATTTTTTAATATAACTTGTAAGTATTTTATGGATGAATTAATATATGAAGAGGATTATTTTATTCAACTTTTTTCTAACAGAAATACATACATACAAAACAGGAGTGCACACAAGTAAACAATCAAGTAACTCTGCTAAAAATGAGAAAATAATTGGGAGAGATATGAGGAAGCAAGAACTGTTATTCTCGTGAGCGGCAATCAAATGACTCAATTTGTGTTATATGGTGTCACTTAAGGTTTATTTGAATATAACATAATTCTAATATGAGAAACACTGTCGGCTAAATAAAAGTATATATTAATGTCAACTCAGACGGGTCAATATATTTCTCTTTTGGTTCACTGTAATTCCAAAAAAAAGCACAAAAATAGTGGAATCATAAATTATATGATTTATGGGCTTCTAGATGCCCGGATATTTTTCAACTTTATTTCCACTTTATTTTTAGTTTTCAGCTGGAAAGAGCACAGGAGTGGGTTCTCAAGGCATTTCCATCAAAATTTTCTGTTGTTTGGACACTATTCCTCCGATTTGAGTCACAAAGAAGTAACAAGACAAGTGGAGAAAATATTGACGATGAAATCTCCAAGGTGGATGTGGACAGAATAAATTTCTTATTGTGCAAAATGACTCGTGTTTAACATACATTCTAATTAATGTTTTATTAATGTGAATCTATATTAGAAGCAAAAAGTCATTCTGTGGCAAAGTAAAGCATAATTTGTTGCTAAAAGTACTTCCAACAACTAATTCTTGCAGAAAGCACTTTCTCATAAAATTATATAACTAACCACATCCAAGAAAAAGAACAAATTGCATTCACTTACATACCAATACAAGAACTGTAACCATCTCCCTTAAACTGCACACCATTAACTACGGGGCATTCACACACTCTTCCTCGAAATGTGTCCTGAATATGCAAAAAATAATCATAACAAAATGCCATAACACTCTTTTTTATTAGTTTAGCAACTGAAAAAAGTACCTTGCAAGCTGTAATGTTAGCTGTCTTGTCTAGCCAGCAGCCTCCATTATTATCCAAGCACTCGTTTGTTTCTACATCTGTAGTTAACAGAGCATAAGCTCCAACTTTATTATAAAACCAATTAATCTAAAGACGTTAAAATTTTCCTTCAAGCGGAGATTACTTACCACCACTCAGACAAACAGCTGGCTCTGTCGTTTCCTCATAACCTGAACAGAGAGCCTTCAAAACAGAGCCTTTTTCCAATTTCCCTGAAAAGAAACCATATAAGAAAAGATAATAATTTTACTCCTGAAAGGAAACATACTATTACAGTCTAACCTCGATATTGTCGATTATTAACAACAAGTGTAGGCAATATGGTCACATCCCCTCGCGATCCTTTTCCAATCTATAAGTACATATTTCAGTTCTCAGGCAATGAATGATATTCATAAAACAATATGAAATAAACACATATTGCAGCAATATGATGAAAAGCAGAAGATGATTTCGAAGAAGTTGGTCACAAAAACTCACTTGTGCATCCTGTTCTAACTTAAGAACTGGATTGTCTGAATCAGCCTCAGGATCACCCATACACATTTCAATTTTTTTCAGATCAAGACCTGAAGGGATAAAAACATTATGTTGATATTCAGTAATTTAGATGGTAATTTAATGTGAGAAATGAAAAAACTTACCTAAAGATTTTACGACACTGTCTGCACATTCTTTGTTGTACTTCTTCTCTTTCATGGGGCATCTAATTTGAAAGTCAGTAACATAGTCCCACCATATCCATGGCTTATTGGTCTCATTGGTCATTTTGAACACGCAAAGCTGTCTCAAATTTTCAAGAACCACATCTCTTCCTTCATAGCCCGTGCTAAAATCCTGTTCAGGGTCCGGAGCACAATACCTTCCATGGTTGATGCATTGAGACTTGCACTGTTTGCTAATGGTAAATGCCTGTGGGCAATACCAAGTTATATAATGTGGTGTAAATTGAGTATAACCGCCTTTCTCAAGAATTTGAGCTGCTCCCTTAAAATCTTTTACAAACTCCATCAACATATCACACTTAACGCCACATTCGTCATTGCTATTAGTCCACAGTTCGTATTCCACACGATCATCTGGATGTGGAACAGCTTCCCTCCAGTCAAGATTCACATTCACCATATCTCCACCACTGATTGCTTTCTTCAATTTTTCTCCAAAACTTTTGTCTATCAGTGCTGATGGAATTGTTATGTTCTTAATATAATTTGCCGACGAACCATCCTCTTCAGGTGAGTCCATAGTTATTAATGCTTCCTCAATGTCATCAGCCACTAAAACTGCAGCTGCCCCAGCATTTTGGGCATTCCAAACTTTTAAAGCAAAAAAGCAATCTGCAAGCCAAGAAAAAAGATTCGTAAACTTATGTCTTCATAAAGCACGTGCAATTGTACCTAGCAAAATATCTTAAGAGAATAAACTTAATCATAATTCCTTAAGCAATGCCATTAAAATGGTAGGCAACATTTCCAAGCATTACTTAGTAACAGGAAAGGTGAAATTGTGGAAAAATTGAACACCCTAAACTATTGTAAACCAGGACACAGTGGCTTACTCTAGAAAAACCAAACCGAATTAAAAATTGGATAATTTGGTCGGCAACCGAACACACCAAAATTTCAGAAAATAATTACAAAATTGATTTTTATTATTAAAAACAAAGGGTAATATTCCAATTCTGTGGCCCCACAAATTTTATAAAAATTTCTGATCTTCTAATTCCATGGCCCAAGTCAAATTTTGTGATCTTCAATATCTATGGCCCAAGAAATTTGTATTTGAAAATTTTGATAAATTGAATTTTATTTTAAAAAATCGGTTTATTCAGTATAAGCAATTTTTTTATAAAATAACCAAAATCGAACAGAATAAATCAATTTAATCGATTTTTTTAAATGAAAATTGTTCTGAATTAACCGTACAAAATTTCTGAACCAGATCAGTAGGGCCGGTTATTTCGGTTTAACCAAAATTTTGCTCACGGCAATGCTTATGTCAAAGAGTTTTATGAAACATATGACCAAGACTATTGAGAGAATTTTGCACCTATTGCTAAACAAAATAAATTAAATGTTCTACAAATCATAGAGAGTAAATATGTAATATATTTATCTCTAATATGATGTGAAAAACATATCCGTGGGCAAGAAAGTATGAAGATTTCGAAAATCTGTGAATCGACTGAAACAACTCACAAGGGCTTGATAAATTCACGTAGCAACCCAAGAACACGGGGATACTTTCGCTAGAACAATTTATATTCTTTCTCAAAAGTATTCTAGTAACAGTAAATAATAATATTTAATGTATAAACGCTATTAGAGAAAATCTTGAACACAATAAGATTTTGAAAAGTTATTTTCTTTATGAACTAAACCCAAGAAGTCAGGAGTTCTCTGGCATTCTTTGTGAATAGAATTGGCTATAAGTAGCTCTATTATCCATTTCCTAGTGTGAATGTATCATCATATATTTGCTGAAAGAGACCAGGATTTTGGGGTGCATCACTGGCGGAGTAGTGAAGCCCAACATACACAAAGCTGAATGATGACCAGCTTAGTTTTTACTTAAGAAAAAAAGCTGACGTTTATATGAGTATAGAATTTGCAAGTTTTATTTGACAGACTCTTACACAGGGTCAACTTGGTGACATGGAGTGGCAAGACCAAGTCATCCGTTGCAAAGTGGCTGTAGAGGCTAAGTTTCTGTGCAGTTGCTCCAGGGGGAGATCCGGTTAAAAAGACTCTTGGAAAAATTAAAAACTGTTCGGAAAATGCTTATGAGTTATGACCTTGTTTTGCCACGATAAGGCACCAGTAAGTACTGCTCAGAATCCAATTCACCAAGACAGTAAAAACACTTGGAAAACAACAAACATTTCGTTAAGAAGAAGTCGGAGAACGGCAACATTTGCGTTACTTAGTTTCCATCCTAACGTCAACTGATTAACATTCTTACAAAGAACTTACTCAAAAGATCTTTGAAGTGCTATATAAGGCAAGTAGATAATGATCCACTCTATACACATGCTTGAGGAAGAGTATTTGAAACCACATTTGTAGATTACCCATGAAATAAGAGACAAAATAATAATCTTTTCATGTTCATGGTTTGATAAGATATACTTCGTAAAATATTCCTCAACTCCATAAATCAAACAAACCAAATGATAATTAAAAAATAATAATAATTCCCCCAAACCAGACAATTATTTTGCCCGAATAGAGAAAGTTTCTAAAATATATAGGGATAAGCAAATCAAAATAACCTAGCCAGATAGAAGATTATTTATCTAATCTATCCAATGAAAAAAGGAAAATTTATCAGAATTACCAAAAGGATGTCTTCTCGAATAAAATAAATAGTTATCCTAAAAAGACAAGAGCATTCTCAAATTCAACCTCAAACCAGCAAACTAACGAAAATGGACTAAAGGACATGCACAAAAAAATAACGATATACACCTCAAACAAGAAGCTCAATCACTGAATGACTGAATACTTCTTTTAAGTAAAAATTACCCACATCATAAACTGAAACAAAGAAATAACCAAGATGATAGAAATGATATCTCTAGATATTACAAAAGAAATTTCGGATCAAAGTAACCAACAACTGTAAAACGGAACCAAAAATTTTCAACAAATAAAAGAACAGATACCTCCACGATCAACAAGAACAAAATTCGGTAGAGCCCCAGGCTTGGTCTTGAAAGAAACCCCAAAATCATCAAAATTTTTACAGCCTTTCTTGTTATCTTTTGGGTGCACCACAGTTCCTGCCATACTTCCCCCATACTGTGGAATCCCAAAGTTTCCAATAGCACTGTCTTGAGTCCCCTTTATGCTATCCGGTGACGTTACCCTCAAGCTGTTCTTCTCCACAACAAACCGACCCATCACTGATTCTGCGAAAGCCAGCAGGAAAAACCCCAGCAAGATTACAGAGCTTGGAATCTTAAAACAATCCATTCGCTCGAACAGAATCAAGAAGAAGGAAGTTTCAGGCTTTTGCAATCGCTGCTTAGCTATGTCTTGGGTATCCTATTTTTCATGGGAGTTCTAACAATGGGGCAGTGCCGGGGAACACGCTCAAACAATGTGTTTTCTGTGCGGAGAGAGAGTGGGTTGACAGGGAAGGAAGTCGGATTTATAGCAAAGATAACTTTCTTCTTTGAATATTGAGAATAATAATATAATATATTCAATCAACAAAATACAAAATAATAATAATAATAATTGGCTGAATATAAATAAATTAAAGAATAAATCAAGATTTTTTTATTTTTACTTGAAATTATTATCGAGAATTGAGGATCGAATTTGAGGCATTTACAGTAGAATCAACCAATACAACATCATCCTTAGTTTAAAATATACTTGATTTGTAATGGATATGGTTCTTGAAAATTTTGAAATTACGAGATACTTGTAAATAAATTTAGATAGATCGACTGTTCGACAATGACAAAAGATTTATGTATTCGAGTGGCTTTGAGTTGGTTTAAAGATCTAAACTTCTCGAATGTTTTGGTTGAATCAGATTCATTTATGGTTATAGATGTTCTTAACAATCTGATGGATGATGTTTCTTACTTTTGTTTGATTTTTGAAGATCGTAGAGTATTAGCGTTTGAAATACAATCTTGTGTTTTTATTTTTGTTCGTAAATCAGCGAATCATATAGCTCATATTATGACTAAAGCGACCGATTTTGTGAAAGCATTATTATATTTCAATTTTCGTTGATTTTTGATATTATTTTTATTCTGAGTTAGTAATGAATTTATCATTTCAATTTTAACAAAAGTATTGGAAATATGGAATTACGAAATCATAGTTTTGATTACTACAGAGCTAGTAGAAGTTTATTCTATAAACGTCTATATGACTAACTAGTAGTTTCTTGATCCATCTTTAGAAAGCTAAAGGCGATAGATTGAAAAAAATTATCAGAATATTATTACAAGGTAAAATAGATAATTAAAATGAAATTTGGTGATTTTTTAGTAATATATAATTTTTTATTTTAATTTCATTTTTCCTACATTCAATTTTTTAAAAAATATGCTACTTTTATCTTTAGAATCAAATTAAATTTAGAAAATGTTTTTTTTTTGTGTTTTAGCAATTTCACCCGTAAATTTTTGGATAAATGTAGACTTTCCCAAACCGACTTTAACGATCTCAATTTCCTGCTCGTCAAGTTTCAGATTCTTGAAGCTGCAAACCATGAAACTCAGGCTCAGATCAATTGATTCCAAAGAAACCCTAAAAGTCGAAGCCCCGAATGCATGTACCCTTCGCCAACTCAAGCAGATTCTTTCTCAAAACCTCCCGAATTCCCCCTCTCCCGCTTCGATTCGCCTCTCCCTGAATAGAAAAGACGAGCTTCGGTCCGCTTCGCCGGGTGCCGAAGACTCTCTCCAGGTTTTAGGGGTCGCGGCTGGTGATCTTATATTCTTTACTCTCAACCCTGATTCAGTGCAGAACTATTCCCCTGTTTCGGAGCAAGAAGTTGGTAATGATTCGAACCCCGAAAATATTCATCCCTCCCTGGAATCTGAAGCTTCTCAAGATTTGAATGCCGGTGATAGCCTCAGCGAACCCAAGATTTCGGAGTCTGATGGGTTGAATAGGAAAACACCAGATACGGCAACCCAGTTGGAGGAATCTGCGGGGGGTTACATGGAGTTAGATGATGGTTGTGATGACAATTACAATGTTAGTGATGGCTTTTCAGCAGACGCGGTCGAGGATTCATTTTCTGTAACTGGGTATTTGAGGAAAGTATTCACGGACGAGTTGAACGATGATTGTGGACGTGATCACAGGTTGATTTTAGTGGCAATTCATGCGGTATTTTCAGAATCTGGTTTTGTGGGATTTGATCGAAATTCAAATAAGCAAATTGATAATTTTCAGTTTAAGAATAATTGGCCTTCAGATGGTTTTATGCCGTCTGTGTCATACACTTTGCCAGACATTGTTGCCCGGGGTGGTGGAATTGACAACATTTTCTTGAAATTTCACAGCTTAGGGAAGTTCATGACTGTTTATGGATCGTTAGAGAATGAATCAAGGGGACACAGTACGCACTTTTTGAAATTGAATGAGGATGAACTAGTGCCACTTTTGAATGTTGTCTGGGCGAATTGTGATTTGACCAAAAGTATTGAAGGATTCGATGGAGGTGTTTCGAGTACATCACCTGAGAAAGAGTTGTTTAAGTTTTGGAGAGAAGTGAAAGATAATCTTGTATTCCCATTGTTGATCGGTTTATGTGAGAAAAATGGTTTAAAACTACCTCCTTGCTTTACAAGACTGCCTACTGATCTAAAAATGAAAATCCTGGAGTTGCTGCCTGGTGTTGATGTAGCTAAGACAAGCTGTGTGTGCTCGGAACTGCGAGATTTGGCGTCAAGCAATGACTTGTGGAAGTCAAAGTTTAATGAACAATTTCCAAATGAGAGAACCGAGGGTCAGGGATATGCTAGTTGGAAAAAGGCGTTTGCCGTGGCTTGGGAGAAGGAGAAGCGCAGGAATGTTGAGGAAAGGAGGGGGATCAGAGCAGCAGTTAGGAGCACAAGGCATCCAAACCCATTCTTTGTCCCTCAGGTACCTCGTATGATAGGCGGTCCACACGATATTTGGCCCGTCCTTGGGGCTGGTACCCGTACTGGGCCCCGTGATCGAGTCAATCCTCGAATTCGGAATTTTTCTCCACCATGTAGACTTGGAGGGCAAAACAACAGGGGACTTATCTGAAGTTAGAAGGTGGTTTAATGGCCTTTAGTTTAGCTTTTATGCTGGTAGTAAACCATACTTGTTGAAAGCAAATAACTCGTGTCTATGATAAACATACATATTAACATTCTAGCATATTACTGTTGGTGTGTGAGTCTTGACCTTGCGCCTTAGTATGGATTCTCATATAATAAGCCACAAGTGACTGAGTTTTTTTGAATCTTAGTGGGATATATTCAATTCAGAGTTTTGATAATTTTTAATGACCTTTTCAAATCCATACTCTATTTCTAGCATCATATCGTAGATTAAAGTTGGCTACTTTAAATAAAATTAGTACATGGGGAAAGTATTTAGTTGAATTTTCTTAGAAAAGACAATCGTTGAAACAAATATAGTATACTTTAATTTCGATATTTTGAATATATGTACAAGAATTTAAAATATATATTTGGCTTGGATCAATGAAGCATCAGTATAGTAAATATTTTGTAAAATCAGAATATCAAGCGAGGTGTAAATTATCAAAAAGAGTAACTTATGGGAATATTTGGATGGAAGAAATGTTGCCTTTTGATTTACAAATTCATCATATTCATGGTGATGTTTGGTGCTGGAAAATCAAAGGGTTGAAAGAGGATCAAGAATCTTTATTTTGAAAGATTTTGGATGCACAATATTAGTATTTTGAAATACAAAAATTAAAATTAGACAAATAAAAAAAACATATATGTTGGAATTATTTAAACTAGAAAGCGGAAAAATAAGAAATTGAAAAAAAAAATCATGAAGTTTTACTAACTACTCAAGTCATTAATAAATTCCCGGGTTCGTACTTGGATTGACTTTTTCATTGATCTCTACATACTACACTATTATACTATATTATTATATATAATAACAGTCTATCGGCCTAATTATAAAGAAAATTTATAATTATAATCCGAAGTTCATAATTTAAAAAAAGTGGTGACATTATTATCTATAATAATTCTATATTATTATATAATACAAGAACGACATTAATCATATGTGATAACCAAGTATTTTACATTTGCCTAAAAAAAAGTTTATTTTATTAACAATTCATTATTTTTATCTGTGTTTTTGAATTTTTAAATAATTATATAACCTCTAACATAAAAAAAAAAAAAAAACTATTAAAAAATAATGTGAATTTTATTTTTAAATAATAATATAATATCTAAAAATCACATAAATATTATTTAACATAAAACAAAATTAAAGTGTGCACACGGCGAATTCTAGTCACTATTAAATTTTAAATGTGATAATCATTCAACCCCAATTGTTATCTATGTAAAGTTTTTCAATAATTCTATGTAATAATAATTTAAACATTTCAGCAGATTTTTAAAAAATTGTATTTTTAAATATGAATATATTACACAAAAGTTGGGTAATGTTATCCTAATAACATAAGAAACAAATCAAAGATTTACTCCAAAAGTTTAGGAAAGTTATTTATTTCTTCAAACTAGAAAAGTGCACGTGAGTTGCACGTGAACAACTAAACTGCTGAAATATATGAATAAAATTTTGATAATATTTAAATGAATTAAAATAAGGATAGTAGTATTTATCAATTGAAATAAATCAAACCACAAAAATTAAAAATCATGATCATAGACGGTATATGAATCAGAAAAGTTGTCTTATCCAAATGGCACATTTTTCAATATGCTTCTTGGTTGATTTTGACAACTCAACAACTCTTTGTCGTAGTTTTTATAATATGCGTATAACTATTTTGGTATACTCAACAAGTATATGATCATCTTTAACTTATTATGTTATTTAGAATCCTCATCGAAGATTTGACATGCTTGTAGTTTGCTTCTCTATCACGACATTTTTTCAGTTTTCTACATTATTTTTATCCGGTAATCTTATATTTCGACTATTTATTATTATTTTTTGAATGATTTTTCAGTTTATGACAATCATCAACTCTAACTCCTAAGAAAAAATTCTTTTAGTCGTGATAGATTTTCACTTGTGAGTAAAAATATGTATAACCTATATATCCTTCAACAACAGAATCAATGAATGATGTTGTAATTTCTTCAAACATCGTGATATTTGTAATATCAATTTTATATATTTAATATCAATATTATTAACATATAGGTATAAGGTTAATAAATTAGAACTGTTTATATATAGCTATTCGGTTAATATATCTACTCAAATTACTATATTAGAACTATTTCTTCGTTTAATTTGACGCAATTCAGGAAAGTCATCTCATTAGTTATTTTTTTAGAAGCTTTGGAACGATGATTGTGTTCATCATATCATGGGGATAATATAGTTTCATTCTCATTTATTGTGTCCTAGAACATAATATTATATTATTCATTGAAACAAAACAAATGTTCTTCTATCGAGTTTACATTTTGTTTATAATATTTTATATCTTGTGGAACGACATACAAAATTAATTATTGTATTTTAAAATTTTTGAGAGGAGACATGAATAACATAATTAAGATGCAAATGAGATAATAAATATCATTCAAATATATATAAAAGTATTTGTTTTATTCAATATCTCGTCTAATAATACAACTGTTTAGATTTCATAAGCATTTTATGATAGTCAAGATTAATTTGATGAAATGTTGTAGAATTTTATTTGCATTTCACTATTTGGCTAAGTGAATGTATTTGGCGAGAAGTTTTTAATACTACCATTTTATATCTTATGAATTAGCTGATTAGTCACTTTGACTAAAAAAACGACAAAAACAACCTCTTAACCACCTCGGAATATATCGAGATGATATTGGATAAAATAAAGTGCAATTGGCTCAATGTCTCAATTTACTAAAAATTCACAAAATTGATCTATTGTGTCCACAAAGCTTTAGAATTATTTTCATACTATTATAAATAGAATGAGAATTGTGTACACTTTGTTTTTCATGTGTTTCTTTTTCTGGATGAAGAGTTTTTTCTTTTTGCAAACGATTTTATTTTCTTAGAAATATTGATATTTTATATGACATTCATACAACATAATCAACACAAATGACATATAACAATAAAACATGTTAACTCTAGGGTAAAAAACTCATCTCATTGCAAGAACACTAAATGACAAATGAATCATATTATTTAGTAATATTTATTTAGCAGCATATATAAAAAATTGACCAAATGGCTTAAAAATAGTGTTTGAAATCAGTTACATACAAACATTTCTCTCAATCACGTATCTCAATTGACACATAAAGAGTCTGAAAATATCTCTATTCTAAATGAGAGAAAGAATTTTTATATGAACTTAATATTTATTAATAATTTATTTTTATTCAATCCGTCTCATCTCCCTTCGTCTTCCATTATTATCTATCATTAATATGATAGAGATTTTCATAAATTTGACTGCAATGTATAAATTTAAAAAATTAAAATTAAATTAAAATAATAATTATTTTGATTGAGTTAAGTACACTATTAATGATCATTTTATATTAATATAAAAAATGACTTAAATAACATCATGAATATGATGAATATTGTAAAACAAAAAATTGATAAAATAGTAAGCTCACAATTGAAAATCATATATTTAATAGATATTATTAATAGATAATATATTATTTAAGGATATTTTTTTAGCATCATATATCAAAATTGATTAAATACTTAAATATTTGTATTTGTATTGAAATCACTTACATACAAACTTTTTCTCTCAATTATGTATCTATGTTGATACATAAGTAGTTTAAAAATATATCTATTTTAAATGAGAAAAATATGTTTTATATGATTTTAATTTTATTAATAATTTAATTTTATTCAACCTCACTCATCTACATTCGTCTTCCCATTATTACCTTAATATTCGGAATATTAACAAATTTTTAATTTATAACATTATTATAGTAGTTTTCTATGAATTTGATGTCAATGAATAATTAAAGTTTATTATTGTACTTTTCTATGAATTTGATGTCAATATATAATTAAACTAATTAAATTTAAATTTAAAAGTAAAATTGAAATAATAAATACCTTAACTAAGTACTCTATTAATAATCATATTAAACTAACGTAGAAAATAATTTAAAGAACCTCATGAACATGACAAATTATAAAACAAACAAAATGGTAAAATAATAATCCTATTAAACTAACGTAGAAAATAATTTAAAGAACATCATGAACATGACAATTTATAAAACAAATAAAATAGTAAAATAGTAAGTTTACAAATGAAAATCATATATTTATAAAAGTAAAATAGATGTAATATTATTATTTTTTTAAATATGTAAATTAAATTAAATTTAAAAGTAAAATCAAATTAATAATTATATTGATTGAATTAAGTAGACTATTAATTATCATATTAAATTAACATAGAAAATTACTTAAAGAAGATCATAAACATAACAAATTGTAAATAAATGAAAGGGTAAAATAGTAAGCTCACAATTCAAACGCATATATTTATAATAGTATTAGATTATTATAGTAGTTTTCTATGAATTTGATGTCAATGAATAATAAAAGTTTATTATAGTACTTTTCTATGAATTTGATGTCAATGTATAATTAAACTAATTAAATTTAAAAGTAAAATTGAAATAATAAATACCTTAACTAAGTACTCTATTAATAATCATATTAAACTAACGTAAAAAATAATTTAAAGAACCTCATGAACATGACAGATTATAAAACAAACAAAATGATAAAATAATAATCCTATTAAACTAACGTAGAAAATAATTTAAAGAACATCATGAACATGACAATTTATAAAACAAATAAAATGGTAAAATAGTAAGTTTACAAATGAAAATCATATATTTATAAAATTAAAATAGATGTAATGTTATTATTTTTTTAAATATGTAAATTAAATTAAATTTAAAAGTAAAATCAAATTAATAATTATATTGATTGAATTAAGTAGACTATTAATTATCATATTAAATTAACATAGAAAATTACTTAAAGAAGCTCATAAACATAACAAATTGTAAATAAATGAAAGGGTAAAATAGTAAGCTCACAATTCAAACACATATATTTATAATAGTATTAGATTATTATAGTAGTTTTCTATGAATTTGATGTCAATGAATAATAAAAGTTTATTATAGTATTTTTCTATGAATTTGATGTCAATGTATAATTAAAGTAATTAAATTTAAATTTAAAAGTAAAATTGAAATAATAAATACCTTAACTAAGTACTATATTAATAATCATATTAAACTAACGTAAAAAATAATTTAAAGAACCTCATGAACATGACAGATTATAAAACAAACAAAATGGTAAAATAATAATCCTATTAAACTAACGTAGAAAATAATTTAAAGAACATCATGAACATGACAATTTATAAAACAAATAAAATGGTAAAATAGTAAGTTTACAAATGAAAATCATATATTTATAAAATTAAAATAGATGTAATATTATTATTTTTTTAAATATGTAAATTAAATTAAATTTAAAAGTAAAATCAAATTAATAATTATATTGATTGAATTAAGTAGACTATTAATTATCATATTAAATTAACATAGAAAATTACTTAAAGAAGCTCATAAACATAACAAATTGTAAATAAATGAAAGGGTAAAATAGTAAGCTCACAATTCAAACGCATATATTTATAATAGTATTAGATTATTATAGTAGTTTTCTATGAATTTGATGTCAATGAATAATAAAAGTTTATTATAGTATTTTTCTATGAATTTGATGTCAATGTATAATTAAAGTAATTAAATTTAAATTTAAAAGTAAAATTGAAATAATAAATACCTTAACTAAGTACTATATTAATAATCATATTAAACTAACGTAAAAAATAATTTAAAGAACCTCATGAACATGACAGATTATAAAACAAACAAAATGGTAAAATAATAATCCTATTAAACTAACGTAGAAAATAATTTAAAGAACATCATGAACATGACAATTTATAAAACAAATAAAATGGTAAAATAGTAAGTTTACAAATGAAAATCATATATTTATAAAATTAAAATAGATGTAATATTATTATTTTTTTAAATATGTAAATTAAATTAAATTTAAAAGTAAAATCAAATTAATAATTATATTGATTGAATTAAGTAGACTATTAATTATCATATTAAATTAACATAGAAAATTACTTAAAGAAGCTCATAAACATAACAAATTGTAAATAAATGAAAGGGTAAAATAGTAAGCTCACAATTCAAACGCATATATTTATAATAGTATTAGATTATTATAGTAGTTTTCTATGAATTTGATGTCAATGAATAATAAAAGTTTATTATAGTATTTTTCTATGAATTTGATGTCAATGTATAATTAAAGTAATTAAATTTAAATTTAAAAGTAAAATTGAAATAATAAATACCTTAACTAAGTACTATATTAATAATCATATTAAACTAACGTAAAAAATAATTTAAAGAACCTCATGAACATGACAGATTATAAAACAAACAAAATGGTAAAATAATAATCCTATTAAACTAACGTAGAAAATAATTTAAAGAACATCATGAACATGACAATTTATAAAACAAATAAAATGGTAAAATAGTAAGTTTACAAATGAAAATCATATATTTATAAAATTAAAATAGATGTAATATTATTATTTTTTTAAATATGTAAATTAAATTAAATTTAAAAGTAAAATCAAATTAATAATTATATTGATTGAATTAAGTAGACTATTAATTATCATATTAAATTAACATAGAAAATTACTTAAAGAAGCTCATAAACATAACAAATTGTAAATAAATGAAAGGGTAAAATAGTAAGCTCACAATTCAAACGCATATATTTATAATAGTATTAGATTATTATAGTAGTTTTCTATGAATTTGATGTCAATGAATAATAAAAGTTTATTATAGTATTTTTCTATGAATTTGATGTCAATGTATAATTAAAGTAATTAAATTTAAATTTAAAAGTAAAATTGAAATAATAAATACCTTAACTAAGTACTATATTAATAATCATATTAAACTAACGTAAAAAATAATTTAAAGAACCTCATGAACATGACAGATTATAAAACAAACAAAATGGTAAAATAATAATCCTATTAAACTAACGTAGAAAATAATTTAAAGAACATCATGAACATGACAATTTATAAAACAAATAAAATGGTAAAATAGTAAGTGTACAAATGAAAATCCTATATTTATAAAAATAAAATATATGTAATATTATTATTATTATTATTTTAATATGTAAATTAAATTAAATTTCAAAATAAAATCAAATTAATAATTATATCGATTGATTCACCGTCTGTATATTGGGAATGGGTGATTTAACGAGTTGGGTTTCTGACAAATTGATGTCACTGTTAAGTTATTCGCAATCCATGGTTGTCCAGTACGTGATCATGTTGTCAAGAAAGCTTCGTCGCCCTCCCAGATTGTTAACCAGCTGACAGATTTGGGGGTATCATCGTTGACCCAGATTACACTGTTTATGGAATAAATTTTGGCAGAGTTGAGCGCAACAATGCAGGGCGAAATCTATATCATGAAAGGGAAAAGGAGGATGTAATGCTGGCAGGAAAGCAGAAGGCTTATAGAATTTTGGAATCTGATTGGGAGGAGGATGATGATGACACAGATACCCGGAGTACAAAGTTGAGAAAAAGGAGTGAGCTTTGTGTTGATTCAGATGATGAGGTTGTCATAAAAGGAAGCCAAGATAGAGTAGTGGGAAGCAGGACTTTGTGTCATGAAAGTGATAGTTCTGAGCCAGAGGAAGAAAGGCTGCGTGATCAAAGAGAAAGGGAGAAGCTGGAGCAGCATATTAAAGAACGCGATGCTGCGAGGACCAGGAAGCTAACAAAGAAAGGGGAAGAAGAAGCTATTCGAAGATCCAAGGCGATGGAGAATGATGAAGTTGGGACATTGAGAAAAGTTTCCGGACAAGACTACTTAAAAAAACGAGAGCAGAGGAAATTAGAGGAACTCAGAGATGATATTGAGGATGAACGATATTTATTTGAGGAAGTCAAGTTGACAGAGGCCGAAGAGCGTGAGTTGAGGTACAACAAAGAGATATATGAGCTTGTTAAAAAGCGGACAGAAGAATCTGATGACACCAATGCGTATAGAATCCCTGAAGCATATGACATGGAAGGTTGTGTAAATCAAGAGAAATGGTTTGCTGTGGCAATGGAGCGATATAGGAATCCTACCACAGAGGAGAAGATGAACCCCTTTTCTGAGCAACATATCACAAACAATCCAAAACAACATAAAAACTTCACAATACAGGACATCTTCTCGACAAAAATATTAAACTAATATAATATATATAGATATCTGGGGACTCTGACACAAATCGACTCAAATACTAAATACCACTCACTGTTGCTCCACCAGCCACATCAAATCCCTTGGAATAACATGTTATGGCATTAAAAAAGCCGCAACATAAAAGAAAACACGGTTGTCCCCTGTTTTCTCACAGTGATTGTCTTTTGAAAACCAAAATAGATTTCGTAAAAGCATCAGTTATGGAGGGTGTTAATGTTGAGGAAGGATCTCGTGAATTGGCGGAGGCATCTGCTGCAAAATCAGCTTTTGAAAAACTTCACAATGACAGAAAAGCTCTACCAATTTATCCCTATAGGGAGGAGTTGCTCCAAGCTATTCATGATCATCAGATTCTTGTGATTGTTGGGGAGACCGGTTCAGGAAAAACTGCACAGATACCACAATTCCTCCATGAGGCAGGATACAGGCCAGCAAGCATGGAAAGATTGGATGTACCCAGCCAAGCCGTGTTTCTGCAATGAATGTCGCTTCTCGAGTTTCTCATGAAATGGGAGTAAAGATTGGGCATGAGTTTGGCTTACTTCCAAAAACACAATCCTAAAATACATGACAGATGGAATGTTATTGGGTGAATTTCTTGGTGATCCTGAACTTGCAAGTTACAGTGTGGTGATGGTGGATGAAGCCCACGAAAGAACAGTCTCGACAGACTTCCTCTTTGGCTTAGTTAAGGATATCGCTCGGTCTCTCCCTAACTTCAAGTTGCTTATTTCTAGTGCCACACTTGATGCGGAGAAGTTCAGCAATTATTTCGACTCTTGCTCCAATATTTAAAATACCTGGAAGGAGATTTCATGTTGAAATACGCTTTACTAAGGCACCTGAAGCTGATTATTTGGATTCTGCGTTGGTTACTGCTCTTCAAATCCACATGACACACTCGGCAGAAGATGGTGATATATTGTTTTTCTTAACTGGCAAGAGGAGATTGAAACAGTTGAAAAGATTCTTTGTATATATTGCCTAGAATTCTTTTAATGTATGGAACTTTCTAAAAGGAGCTCCAAACTCACTTTATTTTAAAGTAAGATGAAAACGAGAATTGTTTTTTGAACTTCTTCGACGCAGTTTGTATCTAAATGATCTATTTGAATTAGTAATAAGGTTCCATGGAGATTCTTTTTGGTGACAAGAAAGACGACGCTTTTACTAAAGAACAGAAAATGATTTAAAATTCCAAGTTACACTGATTTCTAAATCCCAATAACAAAAATCCTATTTCTATATGAAACATACATATACCTCCTAAAAAAACTAACTGGAAACATGTATATCCAGAGAGTAACCCATTGTATGGAACATAATATACGGATGGATCTCGAGAATAAAGTTAAATTTAATTTATCATTTTTAGAGAATTTTTGCGCCTTCTAAAAAAAGTGATTCGATAATCAGTTTAGAAAAACGATTTTCCTAAAACACACAGCATGTACCGGCTACCATTTTACGACGCAGTCTCATGCCTCGTCTCCCCAGCTTTATGTTTAGGTGCACTCCCATGGCGCTGTGTTTCTAAAATTTTCTCGCTTTCACAACACGAACTCCTGCATTTTCTAGGATGACTTATCTCACTGTGTCGTGCTGCCTTCTTCTCAAATATTTCCATGTCATGTGATGCATAAATTTTTAGAAATATTTGAATGAAAATTTTGAAATCTTTTCTAAATAGTTTAGCATATCGTTTGATCGGAGATAAATAAATTGTCATTTTGAGAGAATGAGTAAATGAAATGCATCATTTAAAATCTCCTTTTTGTTGTACAATCAAACCAATAAAATATTTTGCTATATTATTTCTACTTTGGGAGATACTTGCACATGTGATTCTTGAATGAATATGAAAGGGAGAAACATACTACGTACATAATACACCTTTATTAATTAATTTTCTTGGCATATTTGCTCGCACATTTTGAATCTGTGCGTGTACAAGATGTTAAAAAATTTTAAATTTAGAACTTTGGGATTGCAAGTCGGTTGTTTCATTTATGTTAAAACTTATTTTACTAATGCATGTCATTTACTTTTGTGGATTTTGTAGGAACAAGACACTAATATGAAGATTGTATTGTGAAACAAACTTAATATCTATGTAAAAACAAAATGTTTCAAATGTTATAAACTCAATCCATTGAATTAATTGCACCAACGTACCAATGCCAAGAAAGAACACAAGATCCTTAAACCATAAATACACACTTCCTATAAATACCCTTTTGTTCTTGAAGACAAAAAGCGCAACTTTTACATTGTTTTTCCTCATTTTTCACAAACAAAAATATATTCATGAGTTCATCAAACCAAGCACCACCAAGAAAAAGCAATGGCCGTAGGAAGGTGAGAATGGCGAAGATGGAGAACCAAAGTAATTTGCAGGTTACTTTCTCGAAACGTCGTGCAGGTCTGTTCAAGAAAGCTAGCGAACTCTGCGTTCTATGCGGGGTGGAAGCCGCCATAATCATCTTCTCACCTGCGGAAAAGGTTTATAGTTTCGGCCACCCTAACGTAGAAAACGTTATCAACAAGTTTCTCAATGGGACATCTCCTCGGCAAAATAATAACACTGCCGCAAATCATGAGCTTATCGTCGAGTCTCACCGTAACTCTGCTATCCGTGTACGAAACTTGGAGCTGGTCCAAGTTGAAAGCATGCTGAAAGCAGAAAGAAACCGCGGGGAAGAGCTTGATAAGATCACGAAAACAGCAGGCCATATGCCTCCCCAGTTTCCTTGCGTTGATGGACTCAACTACACCCAACTTTCAATCTTGAAGGAAGCCATGTTGGACCTCAAGAAAAAATTTGAAGACATGGTGCACAAGGAAATCCATATGCATGCGAATTCCCAGCATTCGTTTGATTACTATGACTCCTTGATACAGAAAAACGAGTCTCTCAAGGGTTATCCTATTATGGTCGGATCAAGCATTCATGGTGCATCCTCTTTTGATGTGAAGTCATGGTCACATGGACTTGGTAATGTTTCCCCTTATTTCAATCCCCACGTCGGGAGCAACGAATCAATTCAAATAGCTGGTAGTAATAATACAAACATAAGGAGTCGAGGTCCCAACACTCATGACAATTTCCAGGACATACTAAACCCCATGGCTATATTTTCGAGTGGACCGAGTTCCGCTGCTGCTTCGATGCTTCCATATGCTACTAGCGTTATTAATAGTAGAGGTTCGGGGCTTGGTGGACTTGACAATGGTTACGGGAGTTGGCCGACCAATTAGACATTTGGGGGTCTGATGAATTGAATGTCACTATATTTGTTAATGCAAAAGCTCTAAATTTGAGTTGTAATGCATGCGTGGGGTTCTTATTATTTTTATTGTCTTTTGAGTTTTTGGAATTTAAATTAACTTTTGAATTGCATTTTGATTTTTGAGTACTTTCGGGTTAAAATCCAAAGACTGAATAACAAGGATACGGTGATCGCCGGCCCGTTTGGCGGGCTAATAAGGTTTCGATATGACTTTAACTCAACGGATTTAAATTCAAGTTGTATTGACGTAAAAATCACTCGTCGGAAAAGTCGATCCTGATCGGCTGGGACCAGATTCAGTTCAGGCTTATTTGTATTTTTAAGAAATACTTTTAACTAAACAAATACAATAGAATAATATAAAATATTACAGACTAGGAATTTGTATGACTAAAACAATCGATTAAATAAGTAATTTTGTTTTCTAAATACGCAAAATTATAAATATATATGGAGAAAACATTTTTAAAAATTTTTAAAAAAAATTGACTAATTATGGGTAACCAAGTCGGCAACATTCAGGAGTTGGCATCCAAGTGTCGCATCACATTTGATGACTTGAAACATCATACTACATAACAGATTCTTTTGAAGTTCCAAGTAAAATAAGCTACAGAGCAGAACTTACTGCAACATTAACCAAAAGATGTACTAATACACGAAAAACTAAGGGGGGGGAAAAAGAAACTCAATTATTCTTGTCTGCGCCTCATTCAACCAATGACCACTGAGGACTGATTCCATAACTAGCTAAAGTCCAGTTAGTGTAAACTAGAATATTACTGCCTACACAGGGTGTTGTACACTCAGATTTAACCTCATTGTCACATTACACTAGCACACCCGGTTGTAAGCAAAACCTGCTAAAAAAGGATTTACAAAGATTTACATGTTTCCACGATGCTACACTGCAGGAGGTCTCTGTTTGTGTTTGTTTTGCACCAGACCAAGAACAAAATCAGTAAATATATGTTCATATTCCGGCATTTTCCCATATCCTGCTAACATGTGTAAAAAGTCAGCAATTCACTTGTGCATACTTTCACGATCCAAAAAAAAAGGAAACAAAGAAACAGTTTTGTACTTGAATCGGTAAGAGTCCCCAAAACAAAAAAATAATTTAAAATTGGAAATGGATACTCACGTGATCTAATCTAGAGATTCAGGATCTGAGTCCTGAGAACAGATGCAATCAAAGATTAAAGGTAAACTATACGGGTATCCATAGAGGCTGATTTAGTTACAAAGACAATCCCTCACTCTTTAAAAACTACAAAAACAACCCCCACATCTGAAGAATTAGAATATTAAAACATTTGTTATGACAGGTCATCGTTACCCTTCACCTCTTATCTTCTTCCTTAGCCAACAACACACCATCCTTCCAATCACTACTACCTCCCATCCATTTCAGTGTTCACCAACTCTTCCTAAGAGCGACGTACCACTCGTTACACCATCTCCCTCACAATCGTGCTTCCCTCCCGAGTTCTTTCTTTGCACCACGTCATTTGTCGTTCTACAGCTACTTTAGCCCCCACCTAGATCTATCTTCTTTCACTTTCCTCTCCACCACCATAGCAGTGTCACCCTATCGCTGCAATTCTGTCCTCTCCCTCCAACTTATCGTAAATCTTCCATCCCATTCTTTATCTAACTTCCTATTGTTAGTTTAAGGTAGAAAAGGAATAAACTGTATCTCTCACAAGAGTAAGCTAAAAAAATGGATTTTGAGTTTGATTTCATTCCAATAATTGATTCCAAATCTTCTGGTGTTGCAACATTTGGGTAACCATGTAAATTAATTCCAAATCCGTAGAATATTTGGTATATTATTTTTAAAGTAAAGGTCTTTCTATAACTGATTGAAAATATTGTACCTTTTAACTGTAAAAAATCTGAAGTCTCTTTCATTAAATTAAACCACAAGGAATTTTATAATCACGGTTTCCCCTAAAGGGCATTATAGTCCGGAAAATTTTCCAAATCTTGATTATTGACCTGAGGATATTCCCAAAAAAATTAATAGTTTTGATAACATCAGTAGATTTTTCAGTGCAGCACAGCGAAAAAATGTTGACTGTGTAAATACCTAAGGCTGGTTATCATAGTTAAGAAAACTCAAGGGTGGTTATTGTAGTTTGGAAAACGTAGACAGATGTGAGTGTAATTTTCGGCAAAAGAAAATCACAACCACCTCAGATGATACACTTCATATAGGAAACATGCTACAATGGTTAAAACAACTGCTTATGTTTGGACACTGCACTTAAAAATCAAATGAATTCGAATATCATCACTTACCAGGGAAGTAGTTGATGTCAATGACGTAATATAGATCTTTGGTTCCCTTTTGCCGAATCATATCGACGTTGAATAGCCGGAGGCCCTAAACATCAAGTAAAATAACACAGATCACACATAAATGTTAACGACGCTTTATATACTGTAGCATCAAAAGTAGCAGAAGACCCCTTATAAAGTGGCATGAAATTAAAATTTTGTTAAAGAGTGATATTCACCAGTCGATTACGGAGTTCTCTTGCAAGTCCCTCAAGCAAAGGTCTTGGAGGAAGTTCTACATCAATCAATGAACTACTATGAAATACAACCTGGCGTTTTGAATTGACGTAAATAAGACAACAAAACCAATAGCTGACATCTTATGGTTTGTCCAACTCTGTTGGAAAAAGCAGTGGAATAAAAAAAATAGCTAACAATTATCTAAACTCTAAAAGAAGGCCAAAGATGGAAGTTGTAGTTTTTGAGCATCTACACTTGAATGCGCTTTATCGTGTTTAAATCATTTCAGTTAGTGATTGTAAATTGTCCCGGTCAAATTTTCAAACAAAAAAAAAATTTCTCCCTGTGAACCAATGTATCATCACTTTTTTGGTTGGTGAATGAGCACCCAGTACACATACCACCTGGCTTGAGATATTTCGAAGTGCCAAAGAAGTCCTATTTGCAACAGGGTAGACATCACTGCTGCAAGGGGACTCAAACTCACCAGCAACAGCAGGATCCAGATCAGCCTCATCTGCACTAGCTGCAGCACATGAAACTCTTGGAAAACGGAAAACACCAGAAATTTTTGGTAAGTCGCATTTGGTTATATCAGGCAGAGAGAAACGCCGGGCAACTTTTACGGACTCCCCAATGACATAAACTTTAAAGAGAACACCACCTATTATTTAGCAAGTAAATGTTCATAAATCATATAGGCAACACCAGAAAATAATGGCGACGAACTACGGAATACACATACCATGATTAATGAACTCTTGTAAAACCATCGGAGGCTCCAGTTCTGAGGGGGACAACTGATCATATGCAAGGAATAATTCATGCGACTTAGCACTTCCATCCACAAATAGAGGTTTCACAACTGAAATAATAGTGTTAGAAAAGTTCAAGTCAGAAATTAAAATGTCAGTAGAGAAAACAAAATGTACTTATGGAGTGACACAAATAAGAAAAATACAATCTATTGCACAACATATTATCGGATTTTAGCATTTCAAACTAGGTCACACCATCACACATTCTATGGGAAGAAATCTTTAACCACTTTAATTAAAAGAATTCTGATTTCGAAACAGCATGCCTCCGCCAGTAATGCACAGCCACTACAAGTATCCTTTTTGTATAATCAATGCAAGGTCCTTTTACTAAGCATAACAATTAGAGGGAATTGAGTAAAAACCATATGTCCTGCAGTATTTCTTATAGTGTTATTGCAATAAATTCGTGTATTCTACCAAAATAAAATGGAAGAAAACTAGCATACCTAGAGGTACTCTTAATCCAGCTTTAGTAACTTCATCTGGTATTGCAGCTGGATCTTCCATAACAACCAATTGCCTTGGAATGGAAACTTTTCCTATCGCAGTTTACAGGAAGGTAAAAAAATTACATGGAAAATTATCTCAGAGAAAATACTAACATTAACAGCACAAATGATAAGAAGAAAGGCAACATTTTTTTAGTTTTTCATTTTTTGGGTGTGCGACTGCCGACATGGTGAGAAATATATGTCAGATAGCCCCAAAGAAATGAAAGTACCATAGCAATCAGGCAACTTCAGTTCAGCGACCTCTTCAAGCATTGATTGACGGTTGTGAACATGTTGTATGGCTTGAGGAGGATCCAAAATAATAACCGCAGGATATTCTCTCTGATAATCCTTTATTAAAAATAAAACTAAACATCAGTGCCACTGAAAGGAGGCTGTTTCGGAAGGATAAAAATCACTTTTATTCACTAGGACGAGATATCATTCAGATTGGAAATAGGCCCAATGCTTCACACGCATGAATTCGGCATTGCTAGCTTTAGCACTCTGGAGTGTTTCACACTTTTAAACCATTAGACAAATTTGCATTCTACTTGTTAATTTCTGGTCAATCCGTAACTACTAAAATGCCTTCAAACAACAGGGAGAAAAATATCCTAGCATAATCAATTCATGGAGTCGCACCTCAAAACCATATTAGTATTAGACATGGAAAAAATGACAACTCCTTGAAGTTCTAAGCATAAACATGGTTAGGAATTCTAGTAATTCAGCAAACGCACACAACATATTCCTTAGTTGTTTTACCACAACTTGGAGAATATTTTCTTACCTTCCATGATAATTTTATTTATGGCACCCACAACCATAAAGGTGAATTGTAGCATTATAGGTGAATTCTTCCCATTCCCTGAATTCTCTAAACTAAAAAGTTTTAGAAGTCTAATTTTTACAGCAACTGGGCTTTCAAGAAGTCATAATTATAATATTAATCCAAATGTGAGAACAATTTTACAACCAAGGAAGTAGCTGCATCACTATACCAAATATATCAAGCCAAATATATCAAGTTGTAGCTAGCTAAAAACACACTCGACTGATAGAGTAATCAATAAAAAAAATCAACAAAAGTCATTTATCAACGCAATGGCGAGTAAAATTGACCATCAACCAAGTAGCTAAAACAAAGCAAGAAAATACATCAGACTTTTGGCCATGATTATCAGCAACAGCAGGATGGGTTACACAGATCTCACAAGTTAAAATTCTCACTAATATGACTCTCAGGAACTACCCACAACTATTAGATTGTGAACCATGACAAGGAGAGAAACGACTGCCGATCATGTTAGCATAAATGAGTTTTAGGCCTCATATAGTACAGCTTTCAAATCTACCATCTTCAGACAATAAAATTCGGGCATAAATCAGGAGTATATCTCTATCCTAGAAAGAGAACATCTAGATTTTGGCATGCATTAGAAATATTGCAAACAAAATTCCACAGCATCATCAGAAATAATCCATTGCCCTTTCTTAGGACTTTTGTAAAAAAGCTATGAAGATAGAGAGCACGAACCTTAATTGACTGGGACCACTCTTTTCCAGTTAACTAAAAGAGAAAAGGGAAAAGTCAATCAAGAAAATGTTAAACTTGAAACTTCTTGAAATGACAATAGGAAAATAATAAGGTCAATTTTCACTGGCTAGACCTTTTACTGACAGGAATTCCTGCTGAAGGCAGGATGAATTGACAATTGATATGATATTACAATAACTCGAATAACGAGGACATTGTTTCCTTAGATACATTTTTACTTCCTTCCCTTGTCGGTCTTCTGATAATAAAAATAAAGCAACATATTCAATTCAAATAGAGGTTTTAACCAAGTAACAGATCGTGACCTATACTCCAATCCATAGACATAGATAGAAGTCCCATTGGATTTAGAGTCAAGATTTTATTAGCCAGATAAAAAAAACTTACCATTTCCAGTCATCATAGTTGTATTTTCATATTCCAGAGGAAAAACGAATCTAACTTTTGACGTACTAAGGAAAAGGAAATGGAAAGAGTTGTGAGTCTAGTGACGACTGAGATTAAAAAACGAAGATTTCGTGCTCTCCTATTGAAAATAGTGAGCTACCAAATAACATAGAGTTTTGGACTCCAATGGAGATCATAGTGGAAAACTCCAGTATATTTTGGTAATGCTGCTAAAAACCAGTGCAGGTAGGTGATGCCAGTGGCAAGTAGTGCGTGAATAAGAAGAGATATCAAATCAACAATCTGAATCTTCAGAGCTTAGTGAGCTGGATAGTCGAGGAGGTAAACAGATGAAAGGAAAAGAGCCCTTGGAGATAAGATATGAAACTATTCATTCATATTGAGAAATGTTTGACTTTTGTTGACTAAGATTAGTAGAAATGTTTCGAAACCATATGTTTGTTTAACGGGTCAAGCCAGCTTTTATCCATCATTCATTTTTTGACTTCTAACTCTGCAGATCCCCTCTTTGGAACGAACAACTAAATGTTTTCATTTTCCCGATGATGTAGGTGGAAGATTTCCGTTGTTCTGTTTTAGCACTCAAAATTGATATGCAGATCCCTTGTAATTACATTAGTATTACTAAACATCTACAAGCACTTTACAGAGAGTTGAGCTCTTACTTTTTGTAAAATAATGTCGAATGGTCCTTGCTCCAATAAAGGTCTGTTCAAGTCAATGGAGACATACTGTATCCCCTTGCTTCTGCGTCAATATTATATTTACAAACAACACAATAAAGAAAGCTTAGGCCACACGAACATCAAAACAAATTTTGTAATAGTAAATAGGTAGACAATGTAAAAAAAATAGAACTTAGATAAAACAGCTAACAAGACATGTCAGGTCGCAAAAAATAGATAGCTTCATTTCTTTCACCAGAATATAGATTATAGAGGTTTTAAAAGTAGTAACAAATTGCAATTCAAGGCAATTCCCCAAGTATTGAAGAGATAAACGAAGTACTAAGAACGCCTCTCCTAATATATCCTATTCCCTGCTAACGATATGGTTTCCTTCACATGGGCATTCCCCAAGGGCTTATGAGTAAACTGGAATCAGTATGGCATAAGTTGAAGATTGAGAAATACAAAAAATTCCCTTCCTTTTTCAAAATAATAATCATAATGATTATTATTATGAGTAGGTCTCTCGTGAGACGATATCACGAATCTTTATCTGTGAGACGAGTCAACCCTACCGATATTCACAATAAAAAGTAATACTCTTAGCATAAAAAGTAATACTTTTTCATGGATGACGTGAGGCCGTCTCACACAAGTTTTTGTCTATTATTATTATCCCCTTTGGGCTACTCCGAAGAAATAAAAAATTGGATGTAAAGCAGAAATCCAAGAAACTTGAAAAGTTTACTCCTCTGAAAACTCTGAATCCAGAAGATCTTAATTAATGATTTATGAAGAAAATAATTTTTTCCTAGGGGAATACTCATCGTTAGCAACAAAGATGGTAGAGACAAGCATTCCACTTGCATGAGGAAAATAATATGATTGACTTCGGCAAGATCACCATGTAGTCATAAAATACCAAAAACTGCAAGTTTAAGAACATATATTATGGAATATATCATAAAATAATACAAAAGAGAATATATTATGGAATATACCCAGTAATAAGTTTCAACTTCCTCCTAATACCATTGAAATAAATGTACAAGTCAAACAAATATTGACCAAGAATTGTTCAAATCGGAGGCTACAACGATGCCGAATCAAAACTTATGGCGCGCAATTTTTGTTGTACTTGATTTATTTCTTTTCAATTTTTTAGAAAAATCCAAAAAACTTAACTTGATAATGTATCGTTGAAAGCTGTATAATAATGAAATTAGTAAAAAAAGAATTGTCATCCCTGTGCATCCGTGCGCAATAGAATGGAAAAAGAAAACAAAATTGAACTCAAGATTAATCATAATAATTTTGAATTCTGTTGTACTTTTTATCATTTTAAATAGTTCACAATCAACAATTCTAAAACTGAGTGTAATTCCCAAATACAAAAAACCCCGAAAGTTTGAAGGCGCTAGGATCTTTAATGTATTAGAGAATGAACTACCTCAGTAAAACAAGATAACAATTCACGCAGCAGACATTTATAGATGCAAATTTCTGAAAATACATTAGAGCAAAAAGTACGCATTTCACAAAGAGCATGGTTAGAAAACACGGTTGCATTTACAGATTTAGCTTGAAATGGTTACCGGGACAATCGGATAAGTTTCGGCTGCAAGAAACTCTTTTTCTTCTTTGAAGTAAGAGCACAGCCGATCACAACACTCGGCGAGGGCGACACTGAGGGAGAAGTAGGCGGTGAAGAAGAAATGTCGGGCCCGGCAGAATTCACATGTGTTTCGCCAATCTCTTCTTCTTCTTCATCACGGATGCATGAATCTGAAATCTCTCCGTTCAATTGCATACCCACTAACGCTTCACCAGATTAAAACCCCTAATTCCCAGATTCAATCGTCAGATTCCCACTTGATTTCAACGAAATCTCGGAAAACTGTCGCAAATCCTTCGCCTGCTTTCTTGTATTGTCAAATATACATCAAAATTATGGGCGAGTGACTATTAATTTGTAGAATATAAAGCTTTAAAAATCCTTGATTGTTTTCCCAATAATTTTGTGTTTGTTTTTGGATATATATGCATAATTGTATATAACAGCGGAACGGAATATATACGATCGAATGCTTCGCGTATATATATCTATGTATAGTAGCTCCAACAAGTAGCATTCTTTATTCGATATCGGGGGAGGTGGATCAGCCCGCAAATGGGCCTCCACCTCCAAATTGGAGGCATATGCTAGCAGCCTTGTGCCACCAGCGGTATCCCAGAATAGTAGACCTGGCCTAAGCTAGGGTCAGTTTGGGTCCGGGCCTGAGATGGGTCGTTCGTGTGAGAGCCCGTTCTTATAATTAATATTTAATTAATAAACAATAAAAATTAATTAGTGTAAACAGCGAAAACGCGTGTAAAAAAAATGTTCATTTGAGCCTGCAGAAATTTTGGTACGACCTCTCCATAAATAGGACATCGCAAAAATATCAAAAAAACACAACAACAATATACGCTCGAAAATAACATCAAATTCACAATCAACCGAATCAATATCCTACAACCACACTGATCATGACTAGACACAATATATCACAAACAAATCCAAAATAACATAAAAACTTCATGATACAGCCTCACAAGGCATCTCACCGGGTACCACTAGCTCAGGGGCTGATTCAGGATTTTATGTTTGGGGGGCCGGCTCACCACCAACTACGAAAGTTTTAAGTTGGGCATTTGACCCTTTGTAAAGGTCCCGTTATTTAGTTTTTCGAAAAAAAATTGCAGAGAATGGAACGCGGGTAATAATTTTTAAAAAAAATTTCGAGGGGGCCGTTTATAGATACTTTATTTTTTTATGATCAAATAATATATATACTAAATAATAAAATATATATTATATAGTTGGTCCTACACTAAATCTGCCCCTGCACTAGCTGACGCTCCACCAGACGTATCAAATCATCTGGAATAACTTGTTATGACATAAAAAACAATCGCAATGTAAAAAGAAAACAGAAGTCTGACCCCAGTACGACAAATCAATAAAATTATGACGTAAATAAATGATATTTAATAATACCAAGTAAAAAAGCAATGTTGTGCGATGCATGAATGTTAACAATAGAATAACAGATACCAAACAAAATCCAAACAAATAGCATCAACAACAGTAACAATGACCACCCGTGTCAGTAATGCAACATCAAATCGTCGCTCGTCCATGCACGTAGAATCTGGAATGCAATGCCAAAATAATTAATGCATGAATATATCGGATAAAACATTCAAGGCACATAATAGCAAACAACATACACTGGATATTCTTGCACGGTGATATAGACGTTATAATAATATAATTTTAAACGTACATCAACTACAACTTACAATATCACAATCCACGGTAATTCTTAAAGACTTTCTGATGACTCCAAACCTTAAACTCGTCCAACGATAGAATTTACAATATAAATTTGTTATATAATTCAATATAATGCATTTTCAATGACTGACACAAATTAAATCGGAGCAGTTAAAAATTAAATTCCTAGCAACCTATAAACCGATTTAAAATCTAGAATTTCAAGCTTAATACCTTAAGAATCAAAGCTTAAATGCACAACGGCGGTAGCAGGGAAAGTGGCTTGCCATAAAAGTCATCGGAAATACTGTTCACGGTGAGAAAACAAGAGAAAACTTAAGAGTTCACTTGTATATACTAATCCACAAAGAACCACTAAGAATCGAAGCAAAAATCTTACCTAAAATCGGATCAAAACTCACGTGCATAGATGTTGGAAACAGGGCCGATCGAGCTCGAAATCTTCCGATACGTTGCAGGAGGAGACTCTAAGGCTGTAGAAAGAAGGATGCTGGGTTGCTGCGCTACTTTTCCAACTACTAGCGGCACTACACGAGGGCTGCAAAAACAGGAGGGAGGGGCACAGGTTGCATGGATGGGGAAAGATTTATCTCTATAGTGTACGCAATACGTTAAATGGGTTGAATTTAAAATATATTGAAATGAGCTGAGCTCAAATGAGATATTAGACTCTCACAGTTCGATCTTTTTTAACTTTAAAAAGAACAAAAAACAAAAAAAAAATACAAAATTTTCATTCTTTAAATATTTTGACTTACACGTATAATTGTGAAATTAGAGAGCATATGGATGAATCATGTGCAAAATTTTAATTTATCAAACATTTTTTTTCTTTGGAAGGTATTCACGAGCATATGGAAGAATCATGAATCTAAAATCGAACAATGTCAGAAGAACATCCGATATTATTTCTTCAATGAAGCAGAATCATTTGAAATGAGGTTTACTTTACATCGCATCAAGCGACATATTAACTTGTAAAAAATATATATTGCTGCCTAATTTCAGAATCTGACCCATTTCTACTTCATCAATCCGAAGAACTAAGGATGGCAATGAGCCGGGACGGGGGTGGGTTTGCCATCCCATCCCCATTCCCATCCCCATATCCGTCCCAATTCCCGCTTTTTCGAGTTCAGGAAATTTCCAAACCCGAAATTTCGGGGATCAACTTCCAATCCCCATTTCAAAAATATTAATATGGCAAGATGATAACGAATTCAGATATTTTTTCAAACCAAAAACTTATTATTATATATTATTATTAGAGATAATATTAATATTAATATCAATATCAATATTAATAATAATAAGATTATTAAAATTTTAAAAAATAATATAATTATCATATTATTAATATTAATAATACTATTATTTTATTATTGATATCATTTTCGGGGCGGGTTCGGGGATTTCGGGGATAGAGATAGTAATCACATACCCGCCCCCAGGGCCGATCCTAACAATATTTGGGCATGAGTCTAACTTTTAAAAAGAGTCGTCTGAATCATAATGTGTGTTCATGTTTTTTTTAGTTCCATAGCAATTTTTCAAATTAAATGAATACGTTAAAGACAATATAAAAAACTAAATGAATAAAAATATCAAACATGTCCAAAATGATCACTAAAAAACAACCTGCCTAACAGTTTTAGAGTTAAAAACTACTAATTAAGTCTGTATAATCAAGTTGTTCAGTAATTTCTTTCTCAATCGATAACATAGCCAATTCATTCAATCTTTCTTGTGATCGGAGAAAAGTTTTGATGAGCTTTAACATTGAGAAACTTCGCTGTGCACTTGCTACTGTGATCGGGACAGTCAACAAGATTTTATAAGTAATATGAGCATTTGAGATTCTAAATGCAATCATTATTCATATGAGTATCACATAAAAAGACGCTGATGATCAAGCGCAAACAATCTTTAGCCACATTAATAGCTTGAATGAATCTATCACTTTTTACACAACTAAATAACTAGGAAATGCTGTCTTACTTACTAACCGAATTCAACATCAAATATACATATCAGTTACAGCCAATTACCACACATTCTTGATACGCCCTACACACACATTTTCAACCTTTCACTTTTGAATTTTGATCTTAGCTGAACCTGATATGGTGAACGAATGGACTGATTCCATGGGGCCTTTAGGGTTTTCAATTTTTCATCTCGTTATACTTTATATATATTGATATTTGAAATTTTGAATACATATTTTAAGAAATATTTGGGTTTCTTCTATGCACTCTCAAGCAAAGTTTCATAGCAGGAGATTTCATGATTTGGAAACTTTCTCGTGTATATATTGCAAAAGCAAAAACAAAAGGGAAGTCTCAAATCTTGAATCCCCGCCTCAGAAAGAGTGAATAAATCATTAATTCGAAGGTAATATATGATTGATTCTCTTTTTCTGATTTGTCCCGATTTTTATACTTGTCCTTAATCCGCCATGCTTCCCACCATTACTCTACCCCGATAAAAAAGTTATACTGGTTTGGTAAATCATACCAACAACTTATTGCCAGTTAGATTAATTCATCAACTCCTGACTTTGATTTCGAAGAGGACCGATAATTTCTTAAAATTTTATGAGTGATTTTTGTAATAATAAAATTCATGTTTCGGTTGCACTAATTCTTCACAAACTGGATTTTTTCTTTCGCGTCCATAGATGCATATGTGGGGGTTATCTAATATTATATATAATAATTTTTTTAAAAAAATTTGAGCTCCAAAAAAGGGATGAACCTGAGTCATTGGACTCATTTGACTCCAAATAAGCACGGCCCTGCCCGCCCCGAATTACAGGACCCGAACCCAACCCGAAAAAATCGGGGATCCCGAGTTTTCCCCGCGGGGCCCAAACCCGTAGGAAAAGTTGCGATCCCTACAAAGAACTCTATGCTTTTCTTTTTTAAAATCAATCTCATATTTACTATTCAAGATTAATCTCGACATCTGTTAATTTTAACTTCGTATTATCTTTTATATGTTTATTATTTTCGATTTTACTTTGTGACGTGGATAACACCGAAATAATTGTTTATTGGATTTGTTGGAGCATTGCCCAAAATCTCAAATCAATTACATTTTTTTAGCAGCATCACTGAATAATTGTAAAAATCTTTTATTAAACAAATCTTTTATTGTTTTGTCAAGTGGGAATATTTTTCTTTACATATCTATGTTATCTTTATTTCCAAGCTTTTGTTTAGCTCGATAATCCTAAATCTTTCATATAATATGTCACGAAATTTTATATTGATCACTAAAGATGACTGATATTGCAAATAAAAAGAGAAAAATCCGATTTATAGCTTCAGATTAATTTTCCAATGAGTCTTGGTATTGTGTCTATATCAGCAAAGACTCCATTTTTACCTCAATACGTCGATCATGCGCCTGCCCGTTCCTTGTTTCCCAAAAGAAATCTCCAAAACTCAGGTTGTTTTTCACTTTCTTTCAATCTCACTTGGGTTGGATTGTATTTTGTTGGCGTGTATAAGTAGGTCGATGGAACGCAGATTTTGTTTTGTTTTGTTTTTTTCCCCATTCATCGTTCATGCTAACTCAAGATTCTCGAGGAAAAGGAGATCGAGAATCTTGAATCCTGAAAGAAACAAAAATATGAGGTTGCGTCTCACATTGTTGCTCTATGCGTCTACGTATGTGCTTTGTGGATGAATTTTGTTAGGATGCGTGATTCTGTAAGAATGTGTAATTGGTTTACTGGAAATTGTTCTCTTGGTTTCAGTAATGATTGGGTAAAAAAATTATATTTCAAGGAAACAAAATCAAGAAACACAAGCCGACTATCCTTGATCGCGTGAATGAGTTATTTTACGGTGCTACGGTAGAAAAGCGAAAAATGCATTTAAAGACCAACTTTTCTTGATAATTTTTATTCGTAAAATGACATGATTTAGCTCTTCTCTTTTTGTTGCGTGCGATCTTATTTTCTTAGTTTCGTACTGTCTTTTAAACTTTGGTCAAAATCTTGCCCGTACCAGTTAATCGACAACGTGAATGGTGTGTGCAGGGAGGACTTTAGTTTCTCGGAGTCAAGTTCATAATCTCGAGTATTACGACAGTGGGCAACAATTAAGCCCGAAGTTAACGGATTCAAAGGCTCTGTTTCCGGCAATGGATAGGAATCTTTACCCTGATATAGAGCCATATAACACGGGGTTTTTAAAGGTTTCTGAAATCCATTCAATATATTACGAGCAGTCTGGAAATCCAGATGGGCATGTGAGTTTTCTTGGGTCTTCAATTGCAATTGCAGCTCTGAGACTAGATACTATTTTAGTTTCAATATTTTGTTCTTGTGTTGAACTTCTTATGCATATTGTGCTCATGAAGAAAAAACCTATCTGGATCGTGTGCAATCAATTTGCAGAACTAGTGTTTTAGCATACTGAACCTTCAAATTTTATCTGTTTCTCCCCGGCTTCTTTTTGAAAAAAGACCAGAACAGATCTTATTGATTATACGGAGCTTATTGGACCTTTTGATCATATTTCATCGCAGCCAGTAGTTTTTTTCCATGGAGGCCCTGGAGGAGGTACTTCACCAAGTAACAGGAAATTCTTTGATCCTAATTTTTACAGGATAATTTTGTTTGACCAGGTATATTATCCGAACTATTTGGTTTTGGAGGATACTAAGTTCTAGTCGTCTGACATTTTTGTGAAAAAATCTTCTGTCAGCGAGGTGCTGGTAAAAGCACACCTCATGCTTGCTTGGAGGAGAATACAACATGGGACCTTATTGAGGACATTGAAAAGTTGAGAGAACACTTGAAAGTGCCAGAATGGCTGGTAAATATTTTTTTCCTTGTGAATTTTGGTAAATGCTCCAATATGTGCATCCCACTAGTGGACTTTTCAGGTTTTTGGTGGTTCATGGGGGAGCACACTCGCCCTAGCATATAGTCAGTCACACCCAGATAAGGTTTCTCGGGATGTCTTTCCTATGTTTGGAAGTGATGTTTTACCTTTTGGAAATCTAGATGCAAGAGTTCATATCAATTCTTCACCAATAATCTTTTTGTTCTTACTTTTAAGGTCACTGGCATGGTCTTGAGAGGTATCTTTCTACTGCGCAAGAAAGAAATTGATTGGTTTTATGAGGGTGGCGCTGCTGCGATATTTCCAGATGGTATACTTTGTTTTTCCCCCCTTCTTTTTTGGAGATGGCAGCTGACCTTGCAGTTGCTTTATGTGTGCTTAAAATGGAAATGCTTGGTATTCAATTGAAAGGATCGACCGGATTTGTTAGTGGAAATTGTGATAGTTTGCGTACTTAATTTGTTCAGTTGGGCTCTAAATATCCTTACGGGATGAATTATTATTTTTTTATTAGAAATCAAAAAGTATACTTTTTAGTCAGATTTTATATTTAGATAATGATATGTATTTGATATGGTTGTACTGTAATTTAGTTGTAAGATAATTTATGTTCTTTCATAGTCGTGGGCACAAAATTTCTGCTGTAGGTAGTCTACTAACGTAATGCAGCATGAATGCTATTCAGATATTATATGTTATATATATCCCAAATAACTGATATATCATACAGTTATCTATTTAAGAGATAATTAATCTTTTTATTTCATAATTAATCTTTTTTTGTCTGTGAGAAATATCCACTTGCCCATGTAGTATGCTTTGACTCTTTCATATTCTTTTGCTTGCCTTAGCACATGTTATAGTTCCACATGTTAATAAACAATAAATAACTATTAAAAATTTATTTAATTTACTTTTTTATTTTTAGATTTAAATTTGGTAACATTGCAAAACAAAATAGCTAACAAAATTTGATAATATTTAAATATTTTATTTTTGGCATTATTTTATTGGGAAGAAATAATTTGTCAACAGTTTTATATCTTAATCTATCATAAACATTGCTGAAATCTAAGTTGAAGTTAGTGGTTTTTGTCCTTTTGATTTCACTAGTGCTTAAATCTACTCTAGATGGGGGCTTTATCCTCTATATAACATATTTTTATAGCTTGGGAGCTGTTTAGAGATCTTATTCCAGCTGGTGAAAGAGGTTGTTTCGTTGATGCTTACCATAAGAGGTTAAACTCCAATGACAAGGAGACACAGGTAAGATAAGTACTCTGGTGATACCATTCCTCAATCCTTTTGAGGACTTCTTGTTGCTTCTGCTTGCTGAAGAACGCCTTCCATAATAATGAGCAAAGTCCGTCATTTTTTATGGTTTTTCTCACCTTTTCTGTCTTGATAGAAGTTTCCATTTAGCTTTAGAACCAGTCATCAAAATCCATCATACAAACGGCTAGAGAGAAGGGGTTGGGAATTTGAAATTATCCTTGGCCTTTTTTCGAGGCGTTTGAAATTGTTACAGAAAATACTTATTTGAAGCCCGTTCACTTTCAATTCCTTCAGTCAAAACTTGTCCAATCCAAATTCTTGAATCCAAACTGAAGTATCTGAAATATTAGCAATGACCATCATCAGTGGTCTTATCATGTCGTTTCATCTATACATTTAATTCACACTTTTAAAACATGGGGTATCATATTTTTTTTTTAAGTTTCCAAGTGTATATTTTGCTTCCTCCCATCCCTTTATTTATATGATTTTTTAAATTTATAGTATAAAGCTGCTAGGGCATGGACCAAATGGGAAATGATGACTGCTCATCTTCTGCCAAATGAAGTGAATATAAAACGAGGAAATGACGATGACTTCTGTTTGGTGAGTGTTTACATGAAACCAGTATGCATGTACATAGCATGTATTTATATGTATATTGTGTGTGTGTATATATATATCTGCATCTAGCTCTTTCCGCTATTGATTAGTGTGATGGGCAGTGCTGAATTCATAAGTGAATTTCCTCAACATGGCTGAATTATGCTATGTTTAGGCATTTGCAAGGATTGAGAACCACTACTTTGTGAACAAAGGCTTTTTACCCTCCGATTCATTCCTGTTGGATAACATTGAGAAAATAAAGCATATCAACACTGTAATTGTTCAGGTTTGTACGAGTCCTCGTCTAATTTGATTTACTATGTATTATAGCACCTTTACTTTCAGATTCTGGCTGAATATGTTTTGTGCTTGAGATTTCAAGTTGCAACAATTACAATGTTGCCTGAAAATTAAAAAAAGAGAACTTTGGAGACTGTTCAGATTCATATGAAGCCGTTTGGTCGACCCATGTTTCAAAACTCATTATCTCCTCTATTATGCAGGGAAGATATGATGTCTGCTGCCCTCTAATGTCTGCATGGGATCTTCACAAGGCTTGGCCAGCGGCTGATCTCAAGGTAAGAGATCTATCGGGGACACACAACACCACCATAAAAATATAAAGCTTTTTGGATGATAAAATAGTTTTTGATGAAATAGTTAGCATATACCACAGGGAAGTACGGAGAGTGGAGGCACCATGGTTGCTTTCCGGTGCTATATAAATTTATCATTGTTCTTGATTTCTCATTTTGATAGACGCTACGACATATTACCTCATTTGACATAGAAAAAGTTTCATCACTGCATCTTATGCTATCTACCTGGATATTAAACCTTCATCGCAACTAATTGATCTCTTTGGCATGTCATGACCAAGTAGGGTTATTAACTACTTTGTTTAACCTATGAACATGTGATATACTAAGCAGAACACGTTGTATTAATTTTTTTCTCGCCCTCTTTGGAGTGTGTCGCCAATTGAATTTACTGTGATAGCCTAACGTCTTTTATTATCTGAAATGGAGCTAGTGTTTATTTAGTGTTTTTTTATACATCATTAATGAATCAAATTCCCTTAAACATCAGAGTTTTCATGGAATAGTATTTGCAGCCTTTGATTTATCTACCTGGTAATAACGTAAACGGCAACAATTCAGATTTAATAATAGTGAACATACATTTCATGCGACGTGATTAGTTGTAATTCAAGCAAGAGCACTATAGAGGAATTACTTTCTGTTTCATTGGTATTTCTATTTGTTTCTTAAATACTCTTCCTAAAACTATATTAGTGCATTATCTTGATTTGTTTAGTTTTTTGTCTCTTTGCTGTATCTCATTATTTACTTTATTTAACTGAAAACATATTTTTGATAAATGAATTGGGGTATGAATATAATTTTTGGTGATGTTTTAAAAGGATATAGTTTCTATTGTCGATATTATGTCATGTCAGAATGTGTGGGATTATTTTGTTTTTAAATATTTATGATATTTTTTTGGAGTGATGAAAATTGAATATAAAACAGTGATTGTATCAAGAAATGTGGAAGTAAATTGAGGATGCAGCGTATATTCAAATTAAGTTTTATTATTAAATTTGTTTCCCATTCAAACTATGTTTCTTTTCCACTCTATATATTGCTAATCTAGGGATTGTTTTAAAGTAAATCTTTTTCACAGTTCAAATTTTGAAAGTAAATTTATTTTCTTGTTTGCTCAACAAACAAGTTGCTTATTTTCCTGTTTGCCGGCTATTTTTCAAGAATCAGCGGGTTACAAAACTTTCCCTGTACTTCCATTGCGTCAGTTCACGAATTTTTTCGAAAAGAATCATGGAATAATCCGAGTGTATTTTCCGGAAAATGAAAAATGTGTCCTTTTGGCAGATTGTTCCGGATGCAGGCCATTCTGCTAATGAGCCAGGAATATCTGAAGAACTTGTAGCTGCAACCAATAAGTTCAAATATATCAAGGAAGCTGCACATTGAAATTACTTGATGTGCTGCACAATGTGAGATTGTTTCGAACTTCTCGTTATTTTTTCTCCGGTCCATCTATTTTGATGCACGGTAATGGTTTTTCTTTGCAAATTTTCGAATTCCATATGATCTAGTTTCAGGAATTCACGATGGTTTAACGAATATAAGGCCTTGATGTCAATGATTTCATGTGCTGCAGTCTGAATTATTTTGCAAGAATCTCATCTTCAAAATCTTGTACACCAAAAATAGTACATGCATGAAATACAACATTTTGATAGTTGTAACAAAGGCTTGAAAAATGCAAGAATCTCATCTTCAAAATCTTGTACAGCAAAAATAATACATGCATGAAATAAAACATTTTGATATTTGTAGCAAAGGCTTGAAAAATGTTCAGAATGGATCAAACACCAAACAAATCAATGTATGAAATGATAGAAGATAGCAATAATTTTTCCAGCCTGTATATCTATACCGGTGAAGTTTCGTGTACCACTTCTCAATCTCTTATTTTCTTTACTTTGAAGAGGATAAATTATCAAGATTGGCTCTTGATTTGGTGAAGGAGTGGTCTTGCCAAGGCTTAAGGCTGCTTTGTTTTGGTCTCCCTTTTATGTGAACATTAAAAGTTTATAATAAGTTTATGGCACCTTGCATTTTTGAATTTGGGATGACAAAATCTTGCAATTTTCATTGACCTATTTTGTATATGTGAACTTCATACATATTGTCATAAGGGTAACCTGAAATTTTCCAAATGGACCGACCATGCATGTGGAATTCTATGGTCTTCTGTGTGTTCATGTGGTGTCTCTATTTTTGCTTGAAAAACCTAAACTGACCATTTTTCTTTACAGTTAGGCTTCAATCTGAAAACTCAAACTATGGTTTGAGATCTCTAGTTTGCCGTATAAACCATGTATATGGGTAAAGACTGAATCATCTAACTCAGCTATAAATTGAATTTATCTTCCATGATGACGTAATATTATTATATTATTGTTAAAAATAAGTACTAAATAATAGCTATTGGGTGTCGTACCTGAATGACAAAAACTTGTGTGAGACCGTATTACGGGTTTGAAAGGGTTATAGCATAAATCCTTTCAAATAATCCTTTCAAATAATCCCGATAACTGTTACCTCGAGGTTTGAAAGGGTTATAGCATAAATCAATATATTTCGACTGCAAGAAACTGTTTTTCTTCTTTAAGGTAAGAGCACAGTCAAGTGTCTACCACAAGACTCAGAGACAGTGACAACGACAACGACAACGACAACGACGGAGAAGTAGGGGGCAAAAATTGGATTAGAAGATTTTTTCAGATTGTTAAATTTTGATATAATTGAAATCGAATGTGAGTTTAGATTTTAAAAGAGAAGCTTAAATTCTGTTCTATTTTTGAAAATGATGTTTTAATTTAGAAAATTTATTCTATTTGTGCATAAGAAACATTGAATGGGAGGATCAAATAGTAGGATATTAAGGGAAATTTAGATGATTTTTGGGTATGTTAGGTATGTATGTCAAAATTAAAAAATAATATCTGACATAGATATTGACCCGATCAAAGATGAGGATGTTCGATTTGGTATAAAATCAAAAAAACCGTAAATCCAAACCGAACTCAATCGAATTTTAAAATTTGAATATAAATGTTAAAACCAAAATTTATATTGTTCTTTTTCGAATTTTATTTTTTCAAAATCGAACCGACTAAAAAAAATTGAAATTTAATTTAATTAATATCTTTAGTTAGATTATATATTTTATGAAATGATATTTAGTGAATTAAAAATATTTTTGTTAATTTTTAGTTGATTGTTATTTATTTAGTTTATTTAGATATTGTATTTTAAAGGTTTATTTCAAAAATTATTTAAAAGTGATATATTATATTTTAATTATTAATATAAATAATTTGGTTCAATTCGATCAATGAACATGATTAATCAAAGCGTCCAAGCACTGAATTACTGTTCGCCCGGTTAATTGGTGATTGAAATTGTAAAATACGAAAATAAAAATTGTCTTGTATAAAAGATAGCAGTGTAGGTATCTTGTGAGATCGTTTCATGAATTTTCATCTGTGAGACATGTCAATCATACCGATATTCACAATAAAAAGCAATATTCTTAGCATAAAAAGTAATATTTTTTCATGGATGACCCAAATAAGATATTCGTCTCACACAAGTTTTTACCAAGATTAGTAATAATATAGTGTATACTGAGTATTATTATTATTATTATTATTATTTCATATCAAAAACCAGATTGTATACTTTAACTTCTCTAACCAGATTTTTTTTCTCCAACTTCATTCTCAAATTTCATCCGTCGTCAATTCTTATTAAATTATTTTCAGACATAACTCTCATATGCATTTATAATTAAAGATAGAGAAAAAGACATAAAATTAAGCATGAAATAAGAGAAATAATATTATCATTTCACTTGTATAAATTATGATAATTATTTTTACTTACAACGCGTGTGTGTATAGTTCACTAATAAGATAAAATAATTTGAAATATAATAATTATTCGTGTTAAAAAAATTAATAATAATTAAAGCATCCTCAACTTTAAAATTGCAAAATAACACATAATGCATCCCTAAAGGTTGCAAAGTGGCTATATTTTTAACAAAATAAGGAAGCCAAATATGGACCTGATCTGATATTTATGTCTAAGAATCAAAATATAACACATCATAAATTCACCAAATGTTTCCCAACGAAAAACACTTAAAAACCAACCCAAAAAAAAAAAAAAAAAATAAAAATAAATTGAGGCCAAGAGTTTTTTGGAAGTGGGAAAATATTCATAAGTTAGCAGCGACCTGGAGAGGCGTAGGAAGCGAGGGATCTTTCTCTAATTCGGTCTCGAGCTGGCTGTAGTTTCCTTTGGCCTTGAAAAGTTGGATATGGTGGTGATTGCAGTAGAGCTTGCCGTCGTGTGCTACGTAGTTGGATGGGCTAATGGTGCAGCCTCCATGAGTGCACTTGAAGCAGCTCTTGTGGTATAATCTTCCATTCACAGTCACCTTTTGCACCATAATATTTATGTCAAATAGCATGTGTTCGTCCATATTTTGTGCAATCTTATTATAAAGTAGTTAATTTGTAGGACAAAAAACTGATCAAAAGTTCGAAAATACCTTCTCGATAGGGTAAACTGTACTGTTGCTACATCCCACACATTTGTCTCTCGTACCTCCAAACATATTTGAAACTCTGCTTGCATTCTATTCAACATAAGTTCCAAAATTAGAGCCATTCATTTGTGCATAAAAGCAACATTTTAAGGATGAAAATCACCTCATTTTCCAATGCCTTCTCTGGTTTCAAGAGTTTAGGAGTACCTGGAAGAAAATTAAAGAAAATGAAACCAAATTTAGAATCAAAGTTAGTGTTCATAAAATCATGATGTATAGAGTACCTTCAAAACTTTTCTCCAGGCTACCGGTTCTCTTGAAGATCTGATCATGGTGATCAGGTCTGCAGTACAGCACCCCATCAATGGAGTTGAAGCTTCCAAGCTGAATTCAAATGAGGAAATTTATCACTTCAGTAGTTTCGCAATATGAATGATAGCGACTGATGCATTGAGCAGGAGGATAGGCACTGGATATTTGAAAGGAATGATGTATGTCCTTTTGAATCAATCAAGATCCAAAAAGATACCACGTTGGTTTCTAAGCATATTTTTCTTATTAAATATCCATAAATATAAATGATACCACGTTAATTATATATACATGTAATAATTATTTTCTAATAATTCGAAAATGTGATAATATGTTACTTTTCATTAATTTCAACAATCAAAATTTTTTTTTGGATTAAACAAATTTCTTATCCCTTTTACATCCCCGACCTTTTGGACCATTAATACGTCACACGTTGATTGAGCGGTTGACATTAAATAGTTAGGCTCGCATTTATTTCCTTTATTGTATGTGTGTTGTTTTATTTAGACAATAAAACAAGTCTAGTACGAATCAATTACAAAATTTTTAAAAAAAATAAATGCATAAATATTCAAGTTCTAAAATATATTAGTCTCTCGAAATCACAAACTGTTTTAAAAATTTCCTTCTCAAGTACTTTTATTTTATTTACTATTACTATTAATAGTATTATAATTTTTTACTTTTTTTAGAAAAACCTTGGATTTGTTCATTGGTCTAGAATATAAGCAAGGTCAAAATATTTTTTATATGAAATAAATAATATCTAAAATCGAAAATTGCGTGGAAGTGTAAAAGTACTGGGCCGACTGTTCATATCTCCTATATAGTGATATTTTTGACATATAGCCCATTTAGGCCTTCCCGTATCCGAGCACACGAAAATAGAAATGGTGCCGTTGCCGTACAGTATTACTCTGTTGCTCTGTCTGATCACCGCTGCAGCTGCTACTAATATTATCCAAACTCTTCCGGGTTACCCGGAGGATACCCTGCCTTTCCACCTCGAAACCGGGTCGGTCTTCTTTCTTTCTTTTCTTTCTTTCTATTTTTTGTTTTTTAAAAACTATTTATATCTATATATATATATATATATATAATATGTGAGTTGCAGGTATATTGGAGTTGGAGAAGACGAACAAGTGCAGCTATTCTATTACTTTGTAGAGTCCGAACGAGATCCTGATGAGGATCCGCTTGTGCTTTGGTTGACGGGTGGACCCGGTTGCTCTGGTTTCTCCGGTCTGGTTTATGAAATAGGTGCGTACAGCCGCTGCCTTTTTCTTCTTCTCGTGATCTTTTGGTTTTAATTTATTTATTAAATATTATGTTTGACGATCAGTTTCATAATAAAGAATTAAACAAATGAAACTTATTTTGCACTTCCGAGCGTTTCTATTATTTAATAACTGTCTATTAAATACTTTAGTTCTCATGTTGTCACATCTTTCCATACATTAAAACTATTTAAATCAAATAATCAAAATTAGTGGGTCATTTAATAATAATATAATCATATGAGAAGAGATTATGTAATTACATACTGAATGATATAATCAAGATCTTTTACTTATAAATATATATATATACATTGGGGATGCGTGAATATGAGTTAAATATGGAGTCAAATTTAGAGCTGGTTCACAGATTTTTCGAACCCAATCGATAAATATTAGATTTGTATTAAAATTTATCAATTTTTTAAAAAAAAATCGAGTCAAACTCGAGCGAAAGTTATTTTGGTAGATGGGTCACGAGTCTTAATATTTTATTATTATTATAATATATATATATATATTTATATTTATATTTCGAGCCGTCGGACGTTTATTTTCGAAGTTTATTATTCGAACAATAATTCGAATATGTTCAAAGATTTTGAGCTGAAATCAAACTTAAACTTTATTTCGATATAAACTCGAGCAAAAAATTCAAAAAATTCATGCTTCGGATGGAACTCGAACTCGAATATATTTAAGCCGAATTCGAGTTTTAAATTTTTATTAATATTCGGCTCTATTCGGATCGATTACACCTTTGGTCAAAATGGTTATTTTTTTTTTTTGACAGGAAATTGAATTTTTTAATAACGTCGATCACAAAGCAACGTTTGCATTATTTTACTCACCCTTTGCTGCTCACATTTGACGTGGTTCCATTTTGGCCTAGATATATCAACTACAAACAAAAGGGAACTGCCAAATTAATGTTCATAAATTAACTCATCGTCCAAATCCCTATTTCCAACAACCCAAAAGCTAAAAGAAAATAAAAAATTAATGCGTTGATAGAACCATAATTTAATGACACCATATGTGGGTGAAAAGGGTCACAAAATTAACTTTGTAACAACAATTCATGCATGTGTACAGGTCCACTCCGGTTTGATATTTCAAGTCTTGATGGAAGTTTCCCTCGCCTAATTCTGAACCCATATTCATGGACAAAGGTTTTGAATATATATATATATATATATATATATATATAGACACACACACACACACACACAGTGCTTAATTATTCAAACTGACAAATGAAATGATCTGCATGGTTTTGTAGGTGGCCAATATTATATTTATAGACTCACCGGTTGGGACTGGATTCTCGTATGCAACCACCCCAGAAGGTTTCACTTCCTCCGACACCAAAGCGACCATGGATAACTACACATTCTTGAAGAAGGCAAGTTTTTCTCTGAATCCGGAATAAATTGTGCAGAAATCAATACCTGATCCGTCCCACGTATCAATTTGTGTTTTCATACATAATCAAGAAATTTTTTGGAAAATCAAGTTTCATAAAATATCAATTTTACTGTTATGCTTTAATATGATATCATATGAAAAATTATTGAAAATAAGTAATGCATTTAATAAACAGAAAAAATAATACTAAATATAGATACTGCACCATATTTTATTATTATTATTTTGACGTGTAAACCCACGGATCAGAGGGACGGGACAACTTGACTGAGGAAGAGATAATGACGTTGAATTATTTAATAGGATTCTCAACTTGAAATTGAAAATTGAAAAGAGATATTCTCTGTCTCTCACGTGACCTACATTTTCTTATTTATCTGTCTCAAATATATATTCCAGTCTCTGTTCTTTGTCAATCTATCTTTATTCATTGAATACATTAATTGTTTCCAACAAGTTTTTATTTAATATTAAAAAAGTTTTTATATAATATTAAAACACTTATTTAAAAGGGTGAAATGAGAATTTTATGCGTAAAACTCATTGTTCCAATAATTTTGTTAATGTGTGTGACAACACCAGTTAGAGTAAATACATGAGACGGAGGGAGTAACATGCTTGGTAGATAAATCTTGACAGATGAAAATTTATCTTTAAAAATATTTTTGTTCTTACAATCCAGTGGTTATCGATCCATCCAAGATTCATCAAGAATCGACTATACATTGGAGGTGATTCCTACGGAGGCAAAACTGTAACCTTGCTTGCTTTAGAAATTGCAATGGGTAAATTTTACCATCAATTAATTATTATATTGCCCTATATATTATAAGAGTTTTCACACAAGTATGTGTTATTATATTATATTCATCCAGAAATTTGACCATGTTGTCACATTAACTTAGGAAATGGTGGAGGGCTGGAGCAACGAATGAACCTCCAAGTACACATTACTTTCATAACTTAATCCTATTCATGGGGGAAAAAAAACGCACTTGACGAAAAAATTGAACCAGGGATATTTCATTGGAAATCCTAAAACAGATGAAGCCTTGGATACTAATGAAAAGGTCCCTTATGCTCATCGGATGGCACTCATATCAGATGAATATTTTGAGGTAAAATGCCCCCTTCGAGTCCGAGTTGAGTTTGAATTAGATTATGCTCATCTGATTAATTTGACTGTGAGTTTCTAATTAATTCGATTCGAACATTGATTTAGCCACTGACATGACATATGTGCCCAATCTCTGATCACTTATATTCTAGACAAGTTTGTTCGAGGATAGTGTAACATGCATGCTGTCAAACGATACAAACTAAGCAAAAATCTACTCAATGTTGCATGCAAGGTAATATCAAAATGGGCTGATGCTTTAAATAAAATGCGGTGTATAAGGGGTGAATTCTTTTCCTATTTTCAGTTAGCAAAAAGCAGCTGTAATGGGAACTGCAGGGATCAAGATACAAGTAGTGCAGAATGCCGTTATGCTCTTCATCTATTTGATGAGGTAAACTAAAAACTACAAGATTTTATTTCTTTTTTGTTGTGCTTTTTTGGGGTGGGAGTAGAGTTTCGGAGAAATAAAAAGTATGTTTAATTTTATCTTGAAAGGAAAAAAATTTATTGCAATTGTCGAATAATGTCAGCATGGTTGGATAAAATTTAAAACATATGAGGTTAGAATATGATATGATAAAAGAGTATTTTTGGAAATGATGAATACTTTAGTTAAAATTACTGATTATGTTCGAAAATACGAAAATGATTCGAATCTTGGTTTGGAGGAAGTGAATAAAAAGAAATGATAGTTTTTATTTATGTTGTTGGGGATGAGAGTATTTTAGGAAACTGAAAACAAGCACTGCGTGCATGTTCTTCATTTTCTTTGCTCTATGATTTTTGGCAACGGTTACCGTAATATGAATGCAGTGCACAAAGAACATCAACAATGCCTACATTTTGGATCCAAACTGTCATCTGTTTTCACCAAAACGCGATTATATCGTAGAAGATGATGATCCCTACGATTTCCTCTTCATGTTAAAACAAGAGGAGCAATGGTGCCGTGTAATTTCTTTAACTTTTCCTATGACCTGTCTTGGTAGTATATGAAAAATGACTGAGAACTCTTTTAACATAAATTTTTAAAACTCCAGTGGTTATTTTCTATCTGAAGACATAAAATGTTAAAACCTCCGATTGTTTTGACAGAAAAATTATAGGTTATATTTCTATTTATGCAAAATATATAAACCTATCACCAGTAAGTTGTAAAAATTCATATATAATTTTTTTTTTATTTTGAAGATTTTATCATTTCAATAGAAGTGTTATTTGAAGAATCTATTAAGCGTAAAGGGGGAGCCCTTTTAATCGGATCAAGGCAATTTTATCATAAGATCAACGGATTTTGACATCTTGGATTTTTTAATATGAAAATTATTAAATTTAGTTTTATGGATATAATCATTTGCTGAACTTTTTGAACACGAATATTGATTTTAAGAGTTTGTTTTACTAGTTTTTAAAAGATGTGGCTATGAATTTTCTTGAGTATTGTAAGGATGAAATCTTGTTGGTTGTAGAATAATAATTACTCGGATTCTGCTGTCTGGGCAAATGATCAAACTGTGCAAGAGGCTCTTTACATCAGAAATGTACGTATGCACTACCTTAAAATGAAGAGATTTTTTTTTTTAATAAAACTACAGATGTTTTTTTATTTCAACAACCAGGGAACCGTACGAGAATGGATAAGATGTAACTACAGCTTATCCGGTTACGTTTATAATGTCGCTAGCGTTATCCAGTATCATCAAATGCTAAATCAGAAAGGCTTTCAAAGTTTGGTGTACAGGTGATCCTAGTGTACTTTTTTTCTTGGAAAAGCAGTTTTGAATCAGGTTTCCACTTCGACGAAGTTGAGATCGGATCATAAAGCTTGAAATCAGTTTTTATGAATCACATATATGTGTCACAATCCAATGATGAATTAATTTAAGATTTGTAATGGTCCGAATTTACCATAGAATTAGATCATATGTCTGTAAACATGTGTCGAATCAGGGCCAACTTGATAACGGCATGCTCTATTATACTTTACCAGGAGAAATATTTTTGTCAAGTGGCGATCGCTGGATGCTTAAAAATATAGACTGGATCTACTTAAATATATGTGTTACCCACACATTTTATCATTTTCATCACTCAATATCACTTCCTACAATTATGCTTTTCTATCACCAAGTTTAATTTTCATCGATCACAGAACAATATTACCCTCTGAGCTAAAATTTATATTTCTTGTTTCCAGTGGGGATCATGATATGCTTGTTCCATACATCGGTACAATAAAATGGATACGCTCTCTCAATCTCACCGTTGAAGATAACTGGAGGCCTTGGACCGTCGATGGCCAAGTCGCAGGGTTTGCTTTAAATTCTTGATCCTGCAGCCACAGATTTCATATTACTAAATTCGAATGGTTTTAAAAATTTGGTTTGCTATATTCCTGTTATAGATACACAGAGAAATATAAAAACGGAGAAGCCTACATCACCTTCGCTACTGTGAAGGCAAGAAAAATCAGTTCTATGCGTGATCTTTATAGGGATGAAGTGAATGGTAGCATCTATGATCTAACTCGATGCTATTGTTTTGTAGGGTGCAGGTCACACAGCTCCGGAATACATGCCCAAACAATGTCTTGCCATGATAAAGAGATGGCTCTCTTTGTTTCCACTGTAGAGAAAAATGTTGGTATGGAGCTATCCATGCATGGATTTTCTTATCATTAATAAGTGTGCTTGCTGGTCTATGTGGGTTATCAATGTGGTGCACTAGATTTCCACTATCGGCATTGAATTAGAAGAGCACAGCCAATGTATAAAGCATATACGCCGTTGATACAAACTACACCTTGTAAACACTTCCACATCATGAAATAAAATTGATATTTGGCATTCTTTTTTACTAAACTTCAAGGGCTCAAACTCTCACCCAACAGAGTGTCAAACAATAAAATCTCAAGAATTTCTACAGTCTTTGATCAGCGTTATAAGAAAGTGAAATCACTAGCAACGAAGTGACATAGTCTTTACATGTGTTGCAAATCCAACCCCAACGTTCTTGTTGGAGTTTTGACCGTTTTGTTTGAAGTTGTGTCCAACTCAAGCGTAAAAGGTGGTTCTCGTTGCTAATATTCAAGCAATCATTGTGGAATTCAATAACACAATTAACACGTGGTTTGAGTTGGTAAAAAATATTTGGTTTGATTATATAAATAATGATGTTTTAAATTTTCTTTTCTTCTCTAAACTTCATCTATAAATACACATCCATTCTTCATCTCAAAATCATGCCAAAACACAAAATCATCTCATCTACAATCATAAGTATAGAAGTGAGATAAGAGATTTAGTGTGAGATTTTTTAAGGAGTGTTTATCTTTGGAAGGAATATGATTAGTGGAGAAAAAATGAGTGTTAAAATCAGAGTGTTCTGAGTGAATTACTTTGTATTCTCAATTCTCTTGTCTTCTTTGTTATTAATAAAGTAGTTATCTCATTGAGATATTTAGAGTGGACGTAGCCCAATCTTGGGGTGAACCACTATAAATATTTATGTTCATTTTATTTATTGTTGATATTATTAATAATATTCCGTTACGATGTTATCTCATTTATTATCTGAAATCCCAACACTCGTGGCTTGGGCATAGGTGGAGGGTATATTGTGGTTCGACTGGTAATTATTTTGCATTCATAGTCGATTTTAAAAATAATTATTTTTTTTTTTTGTACGGTTTTGTAAATTCAATCGCTTGCCCCTTGCAATGTCTACCTCCCTAAGTATTTTTACATATTGATTTTACGAAAGACAATAAATAAAGTTAATACTAAATTTATTTTAATTTAACTTCAATTATTCAATTCAATGTGTTTATTTAAATAATTAATATTTTTAAAAATACATAACAATAATTTTCAATAATAATAAATAATCAAACTTAAAATAATTTTATTCATTTTAAATAAATTTTGTATAGAAAATATAACAATTTTTTTTTTACAATATGTCCAAAAATAAAAAAAAGATAATTATTTATATCTGAAAATAAATAATAAGAATGTTAAAATATTTGTAATTAGGGTAACTTTATAAAAATTTTAATATATTTAATTTATCATTGTTATTCTTATATATGTGTGCTGATAAACTTCTAAAATTATGTATCAATCACACACACATATATATTCAAGTTAATGAAAAGACAAAAACTTGTGTGAGACGGTCTCACGGATCGTATTTTGTGAGACAGATCTCTTATTTGGGTTATCCATAAAAAAGTATCTTTTTATGCTAAGAGTATTACTTTTTATTGTGAATATCGGTAGGGTTGACCCGTCTCACAAATAAAGATTCGTGAGACCGTCTCACAAAAGACTTACTCGAATGAAAAATATCATGTGCAAGAATTAATTTTGAGTTATAATTAAAATCAAGATATAGATTAACTAAAATATTATAATTTCTTTTATTATGTAGTTTAAGAAATTTTAAAATTTTTAATAAATGTAATTTTAAATTTTATGAGATTTTGCGACCGGAACTCCAAAAATAAAATGAATCATGTTAATAATTTTGATTTTAAACTATTGTTAGCAATAAAAAATATGTTTTAAAAAAGTACAAATAAAAGAAAAAATAAATGGGTGAGAAAAGAATGAAAATTTTAGTGTTTCTATTGAGTATGTGAGTTTGAAAGATTTCTCAAGTACATCCAAATCTTTAGATTGAATCAAAGACATTTTTTGACATTTTATTGTTGTACATTAGACTTTAATTCTTGTACTTAATAGATTTACACGGAGTCATTAAAAAGTCTATTGACATTTTGATTATCTATAAATTTTTATAGAGTTTTTAAAAGTCTAGTTTGAATATCGCACGAGTTTTTAAAATTTTATGAGTTTATTAAAAATATAATTTTTACTAAACTTCGAGGGCTCAAACTCTCACCCAACAGAGTGTCAAACAATACAATCTCAAGAATTTCTACCGTATTTGATCGGCGTTATAAGAAAGTGAAGTGACATAGTCTTCACATGTGTTCCAAATCCAACCCCCCCATGTTCTTGTGGGAGTTGTGACTGTTTTGTTTGCAATTGTGTCCGACACAAGCGTAACAGGTGGTTCTTGTGGCTTGGGCCTAGGTGGAGGGTATATAGATCAACCCAACACCCTTCGGTAACTCAATATAGAAATTTATGTATGTGAAACATGCGAGAAATCGGCAAGTCCGATGGCCTAGATGGCCTAGACGCATTTATCAAAAGTGCGCGCATGTGCATGTGTGCGCTCTTCTTTTCCTTTGTCGAGGGGAGGGAAGCACAACCGGAATCATAACAAGCTATGAAGTTTGGCTGCTAATCAGCATGATGCAAAAGATGAGGCACGGGAAAACGCAGGTCTCCTGCTGATGCTTTTGGTCTCCTTTTCCTCTTCAGAATCTGCAACAGATGCTGCAAGAACCTCGCTTGATGGTGAAGAACAATCGCTCTCATTTTTCTCATGGTCAGCAGTGGTTTTGACTTCAAGAACCCAGTCTTCTTCATTATGTGCGTCGATTATGATAGAAGCCACAGCAGAAGTTGAAACAATTTCGCATTCAACATCCGTTTCGGATGTCTTGAAATTTCTAACAGGACAGGGGGAAGGCAAAGATACACTATTACCATCAGCTTCACGCGAGCTAGAACAGAATGGTGGTCGAAAAGTTGTGGGCTTTTCATGTGCTTCTTCCTGTTTCAAATAAACGAGATCAAGAAACATTTATTTTTGTTTGGAGGCCTGAGTGATCAAGGGATACGTTCTTTAGAAAATGCAACATAAACGACAGAGGAATCAACCAAAAGCTTGGCATGGAAACAAAATAGAAGAAGAAAATTTCGTACAAGAAAATTTTGAGCATATTGCATCATGCTAAGCTAAGATGAATTTTTGTTAGATACTAGTACCCAAGTACAATTTACTAGACTCGTGTTAGCATGTAAGAAATAGAAAGAAAAGTGAGCAAAATTGTTGAAACTGAAGTTTGTTCACGCAAATCATGATGCACCGAAAGACAAATAAAAAAACTAGTGTCACGGTTCTTTTTCGATTTCCCTCCAATATTTTTATTTCCTAACCTACCTAAACGAAATTCATCTTTTAATTTTATTTAAAAACTTCCACTGAACCTTCGAAAATTTCCCCAAAATTTGAGAATAACCCGAAAACGTGCTAAATTTTTTTGTATAGTTTGACCGTCATTAAATACATTATTCTTAGTTTTGCCATAAAAGTTTACAACATACTTCAATAACTACAGCAATCAATAAAAAAATATTTCCACATTACAACAGACTTGCACTTCATATTATATCCAACAATTTCCATGAATCCTCCAAATAGAAATTAAATATTCATGTATTCTCGAAATAGCTAGCATTAACAATTTCTGTAAATTAATTAACCTTATCGAAATATATACCAAAAACAATATATAATACCTTGATTGACACCAGCGGCTCAAAAAGATGAAGACATTCATTACTCACTGACTTTGCAAAATGACTTGGCTCTAACATGCCCACAAAAGGTTTCTGCCGACATATACTGGTAGATGTCATGTGAATTTGTTGATCGACACTGGAGTCGAACTTTTTGCCACAACACATGTCTTTCTCGTTGGATTCCTTCACAAACTCTACGCTATTATCTCCTTTATTCGAATTTTCACCTGGAAGACATATTTTATTACATACAGCAGGAGGATCTTCCCCAACATCATCTCCAACTATCCTATATATCAAATGTCGAATATGATCACGTTTTTTGAGAGACACCTCAGCAGGCAGGAATAAGTCCTCATTAAGCTGCATAAACAGATAGATATAGTCAATTTTCCAATATTAGATTAGTTATTCAACTGCATCGACTCCCATATATAAAATTGATTAATTTAATTCAAAACTGTCTTCTAGGTGGTTCAGTAGCTGACACTCATCAAAAGCCAAAAAAAAAAATATAATGCAGCAGACATGTTTCACAGCTCATAACTAAAGCTAACAAATTGATAGGTAACAAAGCATGGCTCTTCCGTCAGTCGCTAAAAGGAAACTTTCAACATGTGAGTGAAAAAAACACACCAAAAGAGTAAAATATACCAGAAACTTAAACCCATGAAATCCATTTCAGTCGAGCTTGAAAAGACACACAGTAAAATTGAATGCCAGAAGTTCCAAGTGAGACAAAGAAACTCACTATGTCAGCATATTTTCTCGTGCTGAAATTAGCAGCCAGTTGAAGAAATAGTTCTGCATAGTGAAGCAAGAAGAGGCCACAATCGAAAAAGTTTTCCTGTTGTGGCAGCTGAAACACAAAAAGATGGAAAGAGAGAGAAACGGTCAGAATTGTTGATAAATTGCAAATTAAGATGGAACAAAGGTATCGAATTTCCATTTCAATCCAATTCACATGAAAAGTTAGGATCTTAATATTTGTACCAAAAATAAACTGAAAAACATCAATCACCGATGGGAAAATCTCTTACCTGCTATGAGTTGATGATAAAACCAAAAAAGGCATGAACTATGTAAAAGAGACATGAACTATGTAAAAGAGATAGCGAATTACATCTAACTACTAGTCATGTATCCATTTTAAAACCAATTTCAAACTTGTCTCCCTCAAATTGCAAATTAATTTCCAATCAACTCTCGCACATTGTGATATGTGTGACCCAAAACCAAATGTCCCATCTCATTAGAATTCTGTTAATACTTTATGTTATCCATTGCACAGGAAAACATGGTCATTAAATTTCCTAGCTGGTCCTCGTACTAGTTTTCATATCCACAATGAAAGATGGTTTAAAGATGTCACTTGTAATCCTCAAAACCTTCAAAACTTAGTTATACAAATGTGTAACTTTACTACTATGACAGCTAATAAAATTTATCCAGTACATACTTTTCTTATACAAGACAAACTGCACTTGTAGATTAAGCCAGAAATAAACAGAACCTGAAGGGCAACAAAAGGTAACTTCGAGAACTTTACTGACACGTCGGTCTCTGGTTCATTATGTCGCTCTTTCCATTCTTCCAACAAGTAACTGTCATTTTCAAGATAAGAACACTTGGATAGTTGGATGTATTACATGACTTGGGAAAATAACCAACAACAAAGCAAAGCCCAATTATCAAATAGGAAAGATTGAAAATATACTGTATAAATATCTGATCACCAACAGATCAGAATTACTATTGTACTCGCAGTTGGATCCTCTGGACGAAAAATAAGGAATACACGGAGGAGGCCTAGTTTTCAAAATAAAACACACGGATGTTAAAAACCAAAAAGCCCCTTTAACTATTGGATCATTTATTCTTATTTTTTGTCCAGAGTATTTACAGTACATGGGGGGGCCTAGTTTTCAAAATAAAACACACAATGGGTTAGAAATCTAACTGCCCCCATAGTTATAAAATACATGGGTGAGGCCTGGTTTTCAAAATAAAACACAGTGGGATTAGAAATTTAACTGCCCCTATAGTTGTATCCTGTCACATGGTTCATCAATCTTTTTTCGTATGTGTTAACTAAAATAAGGTTCATGTGATGCTATTTTAATTGAATTCATTTGAAACCAAACGATCGAATAAGAATTTATTTAGGAAAAAGACATCTTGGAACATTCATGACAGCAAACGATGTAGGATCACAAGAGAGCATACGTGAAATGAATTTTGCTAGAGAATATTTCAGTTTCCCTCGCAATGACCAGAAATATTTCTTGCAACAGCCATAATGATGTTCAAGTGGGATAATAATTGCAGAAAACAAGCACCTTATAAACATATTCAATGACTAAGAGTTGTTGAATCGGCCCATTCCCGAGAGGACTGTAAAACCAATCCACCAGTTTCAGGCTGTGGCTTTTGGTTTTCAAAGTTAAAGTTATTCCATGGATGATTGACCATGTTTATCTATCTCAATAATCTTCGATATTCCTCGACTTCAAATATTATTCTCCATTGATGGAAATGTCAAAAGATTCAACTGGTTTAGGACATGCAACTAGTTTGTCATAAATATCAAGTACCAGCAACTTACTTTTGAATAAGTTTTTCAAACCCTCTATGGCTTCCCTGGAGAGAATCCATGTGTAAAATGCATGGCATCTCAGATGAGTCATCCATATCGTTTTCTGTAATGGACCCAAATTTCAAACTGAGGAAGTAGCAAAAGTTTAACACAAAGTCACAAACTGAAACATAGAATGCAAAGAAAGCATGCCTTTACAATTAGCCACTTTCCCAGGATGGCAGATAACAATCAAACTCCAATGAGAACTGCCAAAAGTGGAAAAACCAATCATGCAGAATAAACCTATGACCTCAATATTTGACAGTACCTTAACGAGATTTATTACCTGAAATTTACAGGAATTAATAAGTAATCTTTTTCAAAAAGATTTACATTTCTAGTCCATTTCCAAACACGCTGAAAAGCTTTTTTTCCATCTCGAGCTCTGGATGGATCCTGATCCAGATCAGCAAGCTTTCGGAAGAAAAATGCGTTGAAAGCATGGAACCTGTGCTGCTCAGCTGACATTCTATTTAAAAGATATCTGCAAGGAAGCATGAGACAGTCAATATGCTTTTATTACAAAATTATTTCACAGGTAAGAATCAACAACTCACTGTTCTTGTTTAAGACAACCTGTATAAGATCAATTAAATATGTAGTTGTGGAATTTATATGTGCATATCCTCAGTGATGCATAAGACCAAGAAGAACATAGAAGCCCAAGCCAAAACGTGTTTCACGCAAAGATGTCTAACGCCCTAGGGGTTATAAAGCTAAATAGATCTTTGGATTGCGAAATATAAGGACAGAAACCCAACATCACGAGCAGTACTGAACTTTAAAACTAACAATGATATCCAAGTTCCACAAGTACAGAAGGAAAAGAATATGACAATTATCACGCAAAACCGGCAAGTCCCGTTATTGATATACATAACTATGAGTCATCGGGAATTCAACCATACATGAACAACGTACTTAATATAGAAGTCAATAACAGTATCGTTGATGAATGTCATTGGCTGCAACAAATCAACATCCTTCTTACTTATGCAGACAGCATCAGGATCACCTTTTGGATATATTATGTCTTCAAAGGCCATGTCAGAAGTATTTACACTGATATTCCAAAAACAAAAAACAAAAACAAAAATAAAAACATTTGTCACATTATCAAAGCTTTAAACCAACATAGAAACTGCTAATGATAATTGAGAAAACAGAATTAACTTCAATTATTAATCCAGTCGTAACTGACATGTCATTGGTTGCACGCAATGTTTGATGACCTAGATCATTCGATAAACGGAAATATTGGTCACTGGTTAACTATTGGATCAACCATTACTCTAAGTGGCATCGAAATTGAAACCATATGCTTGAGATGTTTTATTTCATTTTCTCAATGAATTTGCATGCTGGCATAGCCACCATTATCGTTCCAACACATCCCGACAACCACACCAATTTTTGTTTTCGATATGCACCTTTCACCTCTTCCAAAGGCCTTGATGAAAACAAGAGTAAAGCATAAATTGGTTTTTCCTTCTAAGAAGTGAACAAATTTTATGCTATCAAGCCAATGGCTCTTTGGCATTCACAGTTTGACAATTTAGATTGAATGCTTTTACTATAAATACAGGTGTTTTATGCTTGAAATGATTGTTGGCAAAGCCAGACTCCGAGATGGGCTGAAAGATATGGCTCAGAAGTCTCGACTATCCAGTCCAGTCAGGGTTTTTGATCCCTGCCTGTGTGATGCCAACTAGAAGGCAGTGTTTAAAGGGCCGAAACCAATCTTTCTTTTCCAAAAAAGAATGAGGAAAACATATTCAACCAGCCAAATAACTAAACATAAATTTTGTCAACAAATAACTTACTGCGTAATAGTTTCCCGAGTGGCTTCAAATTTTGGATCCAATGATTTGATCTCTTCCATTCTTTTGGACCGCTGAGAGTCTCGAACAACAAATTCCAGTTCCAAAATGTCTGCATCTAGAATAGAAAAAGCCTTGAATCTTGGTCAAAAAACAATTCATAGCATGTTGATGTGATCGTATAAACCAATAATGGAAATGTGCAATAAGGGAATCAATATTAGGTCAAATCCATTTTAAAAGACCAGCACCTCAGCTCCAACATGATGTAACTTAAGAGATATGACCCGAGAAATTTGAATGACGCTACAATATCAATTTTCACCTATTTTATAATTTAAATTTAAATTTCACCTATACACGGGCATAGTGTGACTCAAATTCAATATCCAAGTAGGCAAGTATAAAGAAGCAACAAACTAACCTACAATTTGACTAATTGATTGGCTACTAAATTTCACCCATTTTCTCAATTTATGTACGTCATATATTCCACAAGGAACATAACAGAATCAACAATGTGATGGACCAATTATGTTGCAGGCGCAAGCTGCCACCATCTCCATGCAATAATGCACCCATCACATTCCACTTACTATGTGCTGGAAATATAATGGTCTCTTAAAGCAACGCACCATCATTATAAAATACAAGTCAGATTCTTCAATCTGACTTCCCATAGAAAACACCAACCCATTATCCAAAAATATATGTGTCATGACTATTTATTGGCTTGATGGTCAACCTCTCATAATTATGTTTTCCTGACTGCAAAACCTGGATAAATCAGAAAGCTAGAAAAATTTAAATCACATCCCAAGTGACGAGGCTAGCAAAACATTTACATTTTACGCCAGAGCGGAACCTTCTGGAAGAAGGAAAAGAATTTCAAGTTGCGAAAGCCCTGCCCAATTTGCCACCTCAGATAAAATCACAAAACAAAATGCCTAAATTTGTTCCATATTTAGGAATGGCCAAAACCAGAGCAAGTGACACACAAAATTTAAAGGAATCATTTGAAAGCCTTGCTCCTCCTACAAGGAATTTAAAGATGAAAAGACACTGAATGCAAATTCTTGAATCACACCCAAGTTAGAGACACTTTAGTCAAAGAAAGGTAACCGTTAACCAACAGTTTCTCTCACAGATCAAAATTAAAAACAAAAAACGACATTGAAGAAAACAATAAATTAAGGTCCAGAACACATCACATTACATGATTTCACACACCTTACCATGAGCACAGGCACTTAATATTCAGAGTAACTGATTCAAAGAAACATTCAATCCTCGAGCTGTGAGAAATGCAGAGAAACTAAATGTTTAAAACATCAATTAAAATTCATTGTTAGCAAACCTGAATTGAAACTACAATCTTCAGAGACATTGGCATCCCTAGATTTGAATTGAAGGTTCACAAAATCTGCTTCCACCTGTATGTTGCATTGCCAACAAAAATCATGCTGATAACGGAAGCTCGACCAGTTTTACAGGTCTAGGGAGAAGTCAAGGTAAAATTAAATTTGAGATGGTTAATTATCCTCACACTTTCACGTGGATGGTGCTAAATTTTCATGATATCATTTATCGACCATTCAAAACAATGATGACTTTTTTCTTTGGAAAGAAATGATCCATTCAGTTTGATACAACTTTGCGAAAATTATAAGATTTACTCAGATATTTAACATAATTGGGGGCAACGAAAACCACTGCTTCCTGCAAAACATTACAAAAGGTAATGTAGATAGAGTTTAAGACTCAGAAGTTCCAAAAACTCCTGATATACAGAAACTTTACAAGTTCCACGTCCTCTAAGTAATATAGCTTAACCAAAAATAAAGACGTGCATTTGTATGCTTACACAATCATTCACATCGGTGACATGCTCTGGTGATATTTCTTCGACTGAACCTGCAAAGACCAAGAAACTTAGAAATTGTACTGGTTCCTGAAATGGAAATAAAATTAACCAAATAAATGCTTGAAACCAATCCAGTCATCCAGTTAAGCAAGTGACCTCCATTTTCTTCTAAATTAAATGATTTCATTTCCATCATTTCACCATCAATAGAATTTCGACAAAGTGCCTTGTTCTACAAGGAAATAAATAAATTCATCTTTGATAAAATTGTCAATGCAAAAAAAGTCAAATATAATTTGATCCAATGAAAAAGCTATTTAACTCTTTACATGCTTCTTGCCAGCTCCTTTTCCATATCCACGGGATTTTTCTTCACCAGAAAAGAGTTCAGAATTGTGATGATTTTGAGAACATAAGGACCGCAATCTACAGTTCGGAGAATCATGCGATGTCGAAACAACAGACGTAACAGTTTCATCTTTCAAAAAATCATCACTAACATCAACAATTGATGGTTTTGTCCCAGGATTGTGTTGTGAAGTCATGGTTCCTCGGGTAACTGCAAAAATTGAACAAGAATTCCACAACAATGATTTTCAATGACGCATCAAATTGAACTGAAAACGAGAAAAACAAAATTGTACAAAATAACTCTCAAAAAATAAAAACAAAAGAATAATTGAAATGCAATTCTATTTTTTCTGTACGCCAATTGATTTTCCCGCTACATGAATTCAACATCTTCAGGATTTACGTAATTGAAGTTATGAATTTCGGATGCACGAGTTTAAATCCATTTGACTTGTTTATAATCTCAGATTCCCCACTACTCAATATTAGCTCTTGCATTAGTAACATAATTGATTTCAAACGCAGACAGATCATTAACAGCGTCCTTTTAAAATTCAAACTTAAAATCATCACTCCAAATTAAGTCCCGCCATCCGAACCCACAGCCAGACAAATCAAATCCCCCCGTCCAAAAGCAACCTATACATCCGCCTCGAACTAAAGAAACCCCGTAACATTCTCTAACACAGTATCAAAAGCATTAGCCCCCTTCAGTCAATGAACTTAGCGTGCATGACACACTCGCCAAAGAATATACATAATCTAAGGATGTGGGCTTACAGAGAGATGAGAAATCGTATTTGTCGACGGGATGATGATGCTGAGCGTGTTTCCTGGAACGGGTTTTCTTTTCAAATTTAGATAGTGTACGGTAAGAATCCACCTCGACACGCTCGTCATCTTCGGCAAATTCGAACACCGAAAATTTATTTTTACTGTTACCCCCGCCTTGATCGCCACGGCCAGTAGTCCGTTCGCCGCTTGCAACGGCGCACAAAGGCTGTTGGTATTTTACATTTCTCATTTTGCGCATTGTGATTCATCAAACTTTGGCATACGTTTCGTACTTTGGCAAGTGATTATTTAACACCAATATACATGTCGAAACAGGCTGACGGGGTGGGCCAGCCCGCAACCCACCTGCAACCCGCCATTAGACGGGGCCGAGCGGGCATCTAAATGACCAATCCAGCCCAACCCATCTTGGGCCGCGGGCTAGGCAGGCCAACCCGCTTAGTATTTTTTTTAAAAAAAAATGCTAAACAGTATTAAAATAAACATAGAAGAAAAATATATTTCAGTTAAATATTTTCATAAAAAACTTAAAAACATTGAAATAAGATATTGAAAGCATACAACAATCAACATAATACATAAAAAAAATAAAGTGTTTATTCTAATTCACACAAGATTTCATCGTACACATGTACTAAAAATTAACTCATGTAATATTATGTTTTCAATAATACAGATAATTACTTTATTTACTATATTATTTTGATAATTCTGGATTAGTTCGAGTTAAACATTAAAAAAAGGGAGGGGACTGAAGAGTATAACATCTTCAAAAAAAATAGAAGCATATAGATTTTACCAGAGTGATTGAAGTTAGGCACATGAGAAAAAATAAAGAAGAAATATGAATTTTTATATAAAACTTAAAAATATAAAATTCTACCCTAATTTGGCGGGCCAGCCCGCAACCCAAACGGGCTCAACCCATTTGGCCCGCAACCCAAACGGGCTCAATCCGTTTGGCCCACCTCCAAACGGGCTGCTATTTTATCAGCCCAAGCCGCTCAATTTTATGACGGGGCGGGCTGATCCGACGGGCCTGACCCAATTTGACAAGCCTAAACACCAACGTCTAGAAAGAAATATATAATTTTGTTGGAGAAATTTAAAAAAAAACTATATTAAATTTAAAAAATTCTAGAAATACAATTTCAAGTTTTTTGCTAATTAATCAATTAATTAAAATACATATTTGATAAATATTTTTCTTTATTATAATAGAATATATTTATTTTATAAAATTTTTGGATTTCTTTTGTTATGATATTGTTGAAGAAGTAATCGAACAAGAAGAAATACAAATTTCTTAATATCCATGCGTTTTATAATGACGTCGAAGAAAATTATTTATAAAATTTCAAGAAAGTTTTGGTTTTTGTTTCAACAAGTCAAGAAAATGATTTGAAAAAATTACCAAATTTAATAAAATGGGTTTTTTTTTTTTTTTGAGTATCAGAAACAGCAGAATAAATTTTGCCAAGGTAAATTATTTAATTTTGGGTATCTAAATGATTTCTAACGAATTATAAAAAAATATTGAGATATATATATAATATAAAATAAACAAAATCCTATCAAATCCCTCCAAATAGTAATTTCATTTTCTCGAAACAATACATTAGTATTTCAAAATCCAATTTTCTTGAAATCGCAAAAAGTCTCGAGAATTGACAAACATGGTGGGGAATGTGATTACATTTTGTGTTAGATTTTACTCATTTTTTTCTACGGATGGGATGGCAATTGAGAAGAGGTGGAAGGGGATGGGAATCTTTCCACGTACTCGCCACGATTCTCGTATTTCTTAATATGATATTCTCGATTTCTAATCAGATATTCTTCATTTAATTTCCAAAAAAAAACATATGATGAGACAATTTCAAATTATACTCTTCTGGTATGTTTACGATTTGAATCAATCACTGTAATATAAAATCAAGATCCAAAATTTTAAATTAAGATTGAAAACTTACAGATTTGATCGATGACTATATATATTTCGCCAACAAAAAATCCTACGAAGTTTGTGAGTTTATTGGACGCCATGATCACCTCGAGCTGAATTCGGACGCCTCAAGTAAATGACTGCTTTTGCCTTGCAAGTTAGCTCACAAAGTGACGATGAAAACTCTCCCAATTGGTCAATATTCTAAGACTCGGCTGGAATATGTAATGCTTCGTCTACCCATTTACTGCCTCTTCAACTTCTCAGCCTATTGTCTCATAATGGAACCGCATCCCACGAGTCTTGTTTTGTGACTTGTATGCCGCCCCATTGTTGGCTTCCCTTAATCAGTCTGACCATGTCGAATGCTTTCCAAGGATATTTCCAAGACGAGTGATGCTACTACATATGCATTAATATTTGTACATCAATTTTTGTACAACGTACAAAATCCAGTTTGTCAAAATCTCACCAAATATTTAATACAAAATTTTGAGATACAATGATTGTAAATATTATTGTAACCATATATTTGTTGTAATTTTGACGTTATTCTTCCGTGACATTGGTTACCTTTTCAAACCGAGATTCTACTGAACTAGAAGATCCACACACCATGACTTCCCGCAACATCTCCACACCACCGTGCCGTTCGCCACGCTCAACGGCGACCACGATGTGAAGCCCGCGGAGCTGATGTGCATGGCTCACCTCTTCCGGCAGCTTCCCATGACTGTTCCTGCCGCTGTCCTATCCACGGTGGCAAACGTAAGCATCCGAACCACCCTTGTCTTTGTGGTGGCCGTGGCCAATTACATGTCAGCGGACGATTTTCTGATCTTCTGTGGGCCCCACCCTCCAGCTTTATCGATATCCTCTTCCTCAGGTTAGTTATGCCTCGTTCGTTAGGTGTACACCCATTGTGTTTTCATACTCTCCACGTCTCATTTTTTTGTCATGATATTCAAAATGGTGTGAAGCCCATTTCCATTAATATCGATTTTTGGTTCCTTCTGAAGTCTGATGGAAATTAAAACAGACGCCATTGTAGAAAACATCGATGGATTCTTATATGTTTGTTGGCCTTGCCATGGCTGGTGGTTAAACATAAGTTCTTGTGTGTGGTCGTAGGAAACTGATAATGCATTTGAGAACAGCTTTATGCGAGAACGAAGTACAATAATTTATACCCTGTACTTAATTTGTCCAAGAACTTGATTAGTTCATTAGTTGAACTGAATAGTTCTTTTTCCCATGTTATATTGTAGAGCTGAATCTTTAATTCTATTGGCCGTACACACTGTTAGTAGCTCTGTTAGTACTTTTTGTTATGTGTTTGTTCATTCTTATTTGCCAGGAACGAAGGAATGGAGGATCGGTACAGACGTACAGCGTGTTCATATGGTTAGAAAATCAGTTGGCTGCTGATGGATTCTACTGTAGTTTCAGTGGGAAGAGATTCAAGCCATCCGAGGTACTACCATATATTTTAGCGAAACAAGCACCCTTGTACACTTGCTTTTGCTGTAGTTTTACTTTATTTCTTTGGGTGTCAATGATTTTTTATTTCAAGGTTGAAGTTTGTCATATATCTTTTTCTCAGTCATTTGAGTATACTGAATCAGGTGAACTTGCTTGCATACCTCTACCTGATTATACTGAATTGCCATCATGTTCAGTTTGTCTCGGTACCTCACCTTGCTTTAATATTTATACATTTTAGCATTTCTGCATTTATTTTTTGTGTTCTATGCATCGGCATCATTTTTTGCCAGATTATGATGCACCTAATGATTCTTTTCCTCATGGTACTTTTTTATGAAAATTTTAGAAAGATTGGATCCAGATGCTAGTGGAATACAGAGCACGCTGTGTGACCATTCATTTCAATGTGCTTGTGCTTCGAAGTGGACCTATTTGTCTTGCCAGGTCTGTTACCTATTTTTCATGTTGTTGTTTTAATATATTTATCTCTTCTTTGTTCTGGATGTGATATTATGTTTTAGTATGTGTTTTTAGATGGAAAAAGGGTGAATGGAATCAATGAGTTGCCGGAACATGCTATATTTCAAGAAATTATGTTGGACTAATGATTGAGATATTACAACTGAAGCAGTGTAGAAAGTCGCAGTCCATCAAACTCGGAAAGACGCATTAAACCATTGCTCTGGGCTCCTTCAGTTTATAGGAGATGTAGCGAAGAAGTGACAAATCCATGAATAAGTATTTTGTAACTTTCTTTTGAATGAGTGAACTTTGAGGAGCTCAATTTAACTAACACATTCAGTGTGGTTCCAGAGTGCCAAATGAATTTCACATTTCTTCCCTCTCCTTCTCTCAACATAGTCATGGTCTTTGCTGTCCCTGTGTCCCATTTTGTTTGCAGGTATATCGACTTTGTCAGCATGTTGAAAAGGCCATATTTTTAAGGACCCATGATTTACAATATAAATTAGAAAAATATGCAGAGGAAAAGAAGGCTGTCGAAGATGCGAGCTTCCAATTCTCTGGTCGAGGCTTTTGGATTTAATAACGTGGTTTTGTGTAATTAACGAAAATAGCATCGCTATACATTTTGATGTAAAATGTATCTTCATTTTGTGGTTGTTTCAGAGGAATCACTTACAAAAAGACAAGAACTCCTGCAGATTAAGTTGAGGGACCTGGAGGAAAGGTAACCTCTTCCGCCACCTTTAGTTTCATCTTAACTACTTGGGGCTTGGTGTAAGTCTGTATACTGTAGTTACTAATCAGAACAAGCTTAAGTTCTCGAAATGCAACTTTGAGGGTAGAATCAAGAAGCTTTCATTTATTGTTTTTCAGGGAAAGATTGTCTCTCGAGTAGAGGGACGAAAAAATTATGGATATGAAAGAACAGGTATTGGTTTGTTTCTGCACCTTCTTACTTACAGTCAACTTCTTCACTCATCCATCAATGTAAGAAGTTGCCCATTTCGATTGCAGATTAGAGACCTAAAGGTTTATCTTGAAACCCAAAGAAAATTTGAGAACATGACTGATTCCGATGGTATTACAGGAGGGACTGTGCTGCCTGTAGAATCAACTCAATCGTTTTCTGACAATTCAAGACGCTGTAAAAAAATTCAACGCCGCCCAAGTTTAGTTTCATTGCATCTGTAGAGTCCCAAGAGGGAATCAACTCAAGTTTATGAGCAACTATATATATATATATATATGTATGTATGTATGCATAATTATAATTGAAATTCTGTAATAGACATCATGCTTCATTGTAGGACGAAATGCATAAAGTGATTACAAACAAAGTTTTATTTGAAAATAACACGTAAAATAGAGAATCAGTCCAGAACTAGTCATCCAAGGCCTTGACTTCTTCCAATCTGGCTTTCCCATCAAGTCTGTTGCTTTGTTGGGTTAATAGGTATTCCTTATACTTCATGGGAACATACGCTAGCCCACGTCCTGATTCTGTTTGCACAAGTTTTGGACAAGGGGAAACCACCGTGTCCAGCGATGGACTGTTTGCAATGGCGATGGAAATCCTAGTCTTTCCATTGTTCACAACAGCTCGGTGCAACACGCTTTTGTATTTCCCGTTACTAAATATCTACGCCAAATAAAACAATCATATATCAATCAAATGGCTATGTTGAGTTGTTGTACAGTTCGAAAAATTCTGACCGATTACCTCGAGATGATCAGCGACGTTGACCAAGATAGAGCCGGGGATGGCGTTGACACTAACCCATACCGCGTCATGTTGAATCTGTAGTCCCCCAACTCCATTCTGTATCAGAAGTGTGAAAAGCCCGTGGTCCGAATGTGGTGTCATGCCCAGTGCAAGTTCAGGTTGCGGGCATGGCGGATACAAATTTGCGCTGAAAAGCTGAAAACCCGATGCCAAATTCAACGCTTCCTCCATTTCACCTTCATCGAGGCCCAAACTTTGCGATACCCCTCGCACCAATTTACGCACCAGCTCCCGTGCTCTTGCGCAGTATTCCGCTAGGACATCCCTGGGATAACATGCAGCAAATACATAAAAACCCGATCAATTTTGCAATATATAATCTGTTTAAAGAAAAAATTGTTTTTGTTAAATATCAACTTCTAGCTTTCTCATTTTTCCATATAAAATTGGTTCATATGGATGGATTTGGAGATCTTTTACATCTATGTATTCTAAATCTTTCAACTTTTGTTTTTTTTCTCCCAAAGATTCAATCATAAGATTATTTTCATTTCCATCGAAATTCACTTTTCAAATGATTGTTTCGATCCAAATACAACCTACTATTACTTCTCTTGTTACTAGGCATCCGACAACATATTCCAACGCCATAAAATCTACAGATCCTAAAATATATTATTTTCAAAAAATTTTAGTAATATATACAATATAGAATAAAGCAAGGTTGTAATCTTTCAACATTTTTGTAATGTTAGATATAAACATTATTGTCACAAAGATTTTGAGAAAAAAACGTCATCGGACGTACACCAAAGAATAAATATTGAAAAATTGAATTTCTTTTTAAACATAGTTAATTATATTACCGAAACACATCTAATTTTTTGACCCTCGACATTTTTATTTGAAATAGAAATAGGTGTCAACCTCATAATTATTTATTTATTATTAATCTTTTTTTTTATGCTTAGTATTTCTTTATGTAATAATTACCCACTTTTGCGTGTCCATTCTCTTCTTCATGGACCATTATCGTTTGTAAAGTATTTTTTAAGATAGAGGTTCAATCATATAACAAGAAGAGACGGACACGGCAACTCGATTTATATTTATAGTAAAAATAATATATTTAGTATAAAATATAATATTTTTTACAAAAATATGATATCTATCTCATCAATGAAATGATAATTATCTAATCTAAAAAAACAAGATTGATTTTTGTAAGCAGGAGAAATTTGTAAAATATTTTATTTAATTCTTTATTTAAGAACATGATCTCTTCAAATATAATTGAATATACATATATGTGAAACACTATTTTTTAAAATAAATAATTGATCTAAATTTAAAAAAAAAAACAAACAAAATATCCCTATGTACGAATACCTGAAAGCTTCTGGTTTTTGAGGAGAATGAAAATGGGGATGCACGAACAACTTCAAGAAATCCCTCCAGCAGTGAACCTTCTCCTGAGCAGTGTTGAAGCTTGTTCCATATCTGATGGGCTCCATCACATTCTTGGGATCGAATTCTGGCTTCTCTTCTTCCCCGAGATTGAAGAATTCCTCACTAATCTCAATCATCTTTTGCAGTAATTCTTCGGGTATTCCATGATTTACTGCCTGCTTCCCCCGAAAAAGTCAAAAAAAAAAAAATGATATGTGTATATATTTGGACATAGGAATTAGATGGGGTTTATTAAATTTGTTTGTTTACCATGAAGAAGCCCCATTCTTGACAAGCTTTGTCCAGGTCGTGGATGGCTTTGGACCTTTGATCCGTATCATCGGAGGTGAGTAGGGAGATATCAATTTTTGGGATTGAATCTTGAGGGTCCAAAGCAGTGGTTTCTACGGGATCCTTGAAGTGGACATAAGTGGAAGGTATATTGGAGCTGATATTTAGAGATTCTGAAAGCTTTTTGATGCAGGTTAAGCTTGACGCCATTCACTTGAGATATCTACTATGAGAACGCAACTTGTTTGTCAATGTATTGTTTCAGGCTAATTCCAAGACATAATTTATTTCAGTGGAGTCAGACAAAGACCGTTCAAATTCGACTTCTCATTTAAAAAAATATAGTCGTTGGTACATATTGAGAAAATTTCTCTATTTTTTAAACTCGAACATGGTATATTGCTTTTAAGACAAACAAGCTTATCAGGGACCCAAGTATGCCTGAACTGTAAAGTTTGAAATAGGAGTGGGCGTGTCAGGACCCGTGCTCTTAATTGATATTTAATTACCACACAACAAGGATTAAATGATGTAAACAACGAAAACGAGTTTAAAACGTTCATTATGACCTACAGAAATTTCGGCATGACCTCCCCGTAAGTAGGACATCCCAAAAATTTCGAAAGACAACAATAACAATATACGCTCGAAAATAACATCAGTTTCACAATCAACAACACCAACATCCTACAGCCGCACTGGCCAGGAGTAGACACAACATACCACAAATAAAATCCAAACAACATTAAAACATAACCATACAGCTACACATGGCATCTCCCTGGCAAATGTATCAAACCAGCATAATATATATATATATATAAATATCTGGGAACTCTGACACCAACCGACTGACTACTGGGTACCACTCGCTGACGCTCCACCAGAAGCGTCAAAACCCCTGGAATGACCTGGTATGTCATCAAAAACAACCACAACATAAAAAAAAAACAGGGGTCGGACCCCAGTACGACAAACCAGTAAAATCATGACGTAAATAAAGGACATGTAATAATATCAAGTAAATGCAATGCTATGCGATGCATGAATGGTAACAATGGAATAACGGATACCAAATGGAGTCCAAACGAATAGCATCATCAACAGTAACAGTGGCCACCCGTGCCAGGAATGCAGCATCAAATCGCCGCTCGTCCATGCACGTAGCATCGGGAATGCGAGTAGCTAAGTCGCTCGTCCCTAGCTGTCATCTGGGAATGTGGCTAATCCTAACCCACTCGTCCCTCTGATGACTCAATAAATCTCAACAGAATCAACATAAATAGCCGTAAAAGGAGTCAATGCTCAATATGTTATGCCAATACAATTTATGCATGAATGCAACAAAATAAACATTCAATGCACATAATAGCAAACAACATTCACCGAATATTCTTACACGCCAATATAAGCGTCATAATGATATAGGTTTGAACGTACCTCAATTGCAACTTACAATACCACGGCAAATTCTTAAGGATTATCGACTGAACTCGCCCAACAATAAAACCTACAATATAAATTCGCTATACACTTCAATACAATGCATACCAAACGACTAAACCAAAATAAATCGTCTCGGTTAAAATTCGAAATCCGGGCAGCCTATATAACCTTTCAAAATCTGGAATTCAAGCTTAATACCTCAATACTCGAGGCTAGAATGCACAACGGTAATTTCGCAAAGGTGGCTCGCCGGAACAAGTTGCCGGAAATATTGTTCACGCCGGAAACCTAGCTGGAAATTAGGGAAAAAGCTCAATTCTTCACTTTTATAAACTAATACACCAAGAACAACCAAAATTCGAAGCCAAAAGATTACCTAAATCCGAATCGAAGCTCATGCACAGTTGCTGGAAATAGGGTCGATCGAACTCGATACCTTCCGATTCATGGTAAGAAATACTCTAATAGAAAGGAGGAAGAAGAGTGCTAACCGCTGCACTAAATTTTCTGGCCGCTGGCAGCGCTGCGCGAAGACGGCAGAAAACAGAAAGAAGGCGACGAGCAAGGCTGGGAAAGAGTTTCTGGAAATGAACGATCTGATTCTTCTATCAATTGGGTTTGGGTATTTGTAATAAAAATGGGAAATGGGATGGGCTTATTTTAAGTATTGGGCCTCACATTCTCCCCTACTAATAAAAGATTTCGTCCTCGAAATCTAACAAACACAACACTGATATCCACAACATTACATCTGATAATACATAGGAAATTCAGAATAAATCGCGTAATTCATTACATTCTCAAACAAATGAGGTCATTCTTGTCGCATCTTTGCCTCTAATTTCATGTAGATTCTTCTCTTCCATGTCTACTCCATTGTACCAAAACCAATGGAATCGTCTTGCTCCTGAGCTGTCTTTCCTTACGGTCCAAAATTTGCACTGGATGTTCAACATAGCTAAGGGAACTGTCCAACTCCACATCCTCGACATTCAAGATATGAGACGGATCTGGCTCATACTTCCGCAACATAGATACATGAAACACATTATGTATCAAAGACAAACTCTGCGGCAAATCTAAACGATACGCCAATGTGCCAATCCTTTCAACAATCATATACGGACCACTATAACGCGGAGCTAACTTCCCTTTATGTCCGAATCTCATGGTACCCCGGAATGGTGATACTTTCAAGAAAACATAATCGCCCACTTGGAACTCTAAAGGTCTACGCCTTTTATTAGCATAACTGGCTTGACGATCTTGGGCTGCTTTCATCCTTTTCCTGATCAATTCAACTTTATCTTTCATCTCTTGAATAAATTCTGGTCTTGACATCTGTCTTTCTCCTACGTCTTCCCAACATATCGGCGATCTGCAATTTCTTCCATACAAAGCTTCAAATGGTGCCATACCGATTGTTACCTGAAAACTATTATTGTAAGAGAATTCAACCAAAGACAATGATTCTTGCCAACCACCTCTGAAATCCATCACTACTGCTCGTAACATATCCTCTAGAGTCTGGATGGTTCTTTCTGACTGACCATCTGTCTGCGGGTGATAGGCGGTGCTCATAGTCAACTTTGAACCCAAAGCTGATTGCAAACTTCCCCAAAACTTCGAAGCAAACCTTGGATCACGATCAGATACTATGGTTACTGGCACACCATGCAATCTCACTATATGATCAATGTACAGCTTCGCCATTTTCATGTAAGTACAAGTACGATCATAGGGAATAAAATGAGCTGATTTAGACAATCTATCGACAATCACCCAAATCACATCACAACCCCGGTTAGAACGAGGTAAATGAGTCACAAAATACATAGCAATGTGCTCCCAGTTCCACTGCGGTACTTCAAGACTATGTAACATTCCACCAGGTCTCATTCTCTCGGCTTTAACTTGTTGACACGTTAAGCATTTAGCCACAAAATGAGAAATATCTTTCTTCATACCTTCCCACCAATAATGAGCTCTCAAGGTATGATACATCTTTCGAATTCCTGGGTGAATACTGTGTCGACTACAATGTGCTTCCCGTAGTATAGCTTCTTTCAGATCTATCAAATTAGGAACCACAAGTCTACCATTAAAGCGCAGACTGCCATCTGAAGCAACACTAAACTTTTCTGTCTGACCTGTTCGAGACAATTCTTTCAATCTATGAATATGCGGATCGGTCTTCTGTGCTGCTTTGATTCTGGACAGAATCTGTGGCTCAACTTGAATAGATGACACTATGAAGTAATCTCAACTGATCTGATAAGTCCATCCTGAAGTTCCCAAGTGCTCGTGAACTTTAGAGATAGTCAAAGATGTCAGCATAGCATTATGAACTTTCCTGCTGAGAGCATCTGCAACAAGATTCATTCGCCCTGGTTGATACTGAATCTCACAATCAAAGTCTTTAAGTAACTCCATCCATCGACGTTGTCTCATGTTCAAGTCAGGCTGTGAGAAAAGATATTTAAGGCTCTTGTGATCCGAATAAATCACAAACTGCTCACCGTACAGATAATGACGCCATAACTTCAATGCAAACACAATGGCAGCCAACTCTAAGTCATGAACTGGATATCGGGTTTCATGCGGCTTCAACTGACGAGAAGCATATGCAATCACTGGCCCATTTTGCATTAGAACACATCCAAGTCCATTTAGAGATGCATCTGAACAAACAACATATCCACCTGAGCCTGATGGCAAAGCTAGCACTGGAGCTGTTGTCAACTTTTCCTTCAAAGTCTGAAAACTTGACTCACATTCATCAGTCCACACAAAACGTCGATCTTTTTGCGTTAATTGAGTCATAGGCCTTGCTATAATAGAAAATCCTTCAATGAAACGCCTATAGTATCCTGCCAATCTCAAGAAACTGCGAATATCGGATATATTCGTCGGTGTTGGCCAATTGATAACAGCTTCCACTTTACTAGGATCCACTGATACTCCTTGAGCTGATATAACATGACCCAGAAATACAACTCTGTCCAGCCAGAATTCACATTTAGAAAATTTTGCATACAATTGCGCTGCTTTGAGTGTCTGGAGGACCAACCTTAAATGTTCTCGATGCTCCTTCTTTGTTTTCGAATAAATCAGAATGTCATCTATGAAGACAATAACAAATCTGTCTAAAAATTCTCGTAAAACACGATTCATCAAATCCATAAAAACCGCAGGAGCATTAGTCAATCCAAAAGGCATAACTAGAAATTCATAATGCCCATAACGTGTTCGAAATGCTGTCATCGGAACATCTTTCTCTCGAACTCTAAGCTGATGGTAGCCAGAACGGAGATCGATCTTTGAATACACTGATGTACTTTGCAACTGATCAAACAAGTCATCGATACGCGGCAGGGGATACTTATTCTTCACAGTAGCTTTGTTCAACTGCCTGTAATCAATGCACATTCTCATCGTTCCGTCTTTCTTCTTGACAAACAATACCGGAGCTCCCCAAGGTGACATACTTGGTCTAATATAGCCTTTTTCTAGTAAGTCGTGTAATTGTTCTTTGAGCTCTTTCAATTCTGCTGGAGCCAAACGGTATGGTGCCCTCGAAATAGGATTTGTCCCGGACACCAACTCAATGCTAAAATCAATTTCCCTCTGGGGTGGAAATCCAGGAATTTCATCGGGAAATACATCAGGGAATTCCTTGACAACAGGAATATCAGAAACTTCAAATCTTTTTCCCTGTGTCGCATCAACTGCATAGATCACGAATCCTTCATTTCCTGTCGACAAGATTCTAAACATCTCCATTGCTGACACTAATGGAATACGTGATTGCGAATCACTACCGTAAAAATTCCATTTACTGCCATAATACGGTCTGAATCTGACAACTCCATGGAAACAATCGACGGTAGCTCGATAATTAGACAGAGTATCCATTCCCAGAATACAGTCGAAGTCAGACATATCCAGCTTGATGAGATTAGTTATCATAATATTATCATCAAATCTAATAACACAATTCAGAATTATCTCATGAGACATCAAACATACACCAGCAGGTGTAGAGACTGACACAGTATCTATCAACGGAGTAGCAACAATCTCATGCTCATCAGCAAATACAACAGATACAAATGAATGAGATGCTCCTGTGTCTATCAGTATACGAGCGGGATGATCAAAAATAAGACAGATACCTGCGATAACTCCACCCGGTGCATCTTGAACTTGATCTTGGGTTAAAGCATGAACTCGAGCCTGCTGTGGCCCTGGGAAACGCTGCTGTGCAGAACCTCTAGGCTGAAGATAGCTAGACTGCTGAAAAGACTGAGTCGGAACAAAAGGCCTAGTTGCTTGTCCTCTAAAACCCTGACCAAACTGAGGATTGCTGAAATTGTTGTCTCACTGCATTCGGACATACTCTAGCATAATGTCCAACTTGCCCACAAATATTACAAGATTCGTGAACTCCCGTACACTGAGTGCTGAAATGCTTACCACCACAACGATCACAAAATACTCCACCTGGGGACCCAACTGAACTTCCACGCTGACTGCCAGAACTAGAAGAACTACTACGAGTCTGTTTCTTGAACTGTTTTCCTTTGGCCTTAAAATTTTGCTGCTTTGGTTGTTGATAAGACTGCGTAGGATGGTACGACAGTAAAGGACGGTATAATGGTGCACCCACTGGCATCGACACATTACCTCCGAAACTCTGAGGAAAACCTGGTTGAACTGACTGTGGTTCTGCCAAAAGTAAACTCGCCTCCACATTCTTGGCTTTCTCAACGGCATCGGCGTAATTAACAGGTGCTACAGCGACTACTGAAGTACAAATGATTCGATTCAATCCTTGCATAAAATGCGATAGCTTGTTCCGATCACTGCTAGCAACATGAGGAACATAGGCAAGAAGCGCTGAAAATTGAGAGACATACTCCACTACAGTCATATTACCTTGAGTCAATCTATTGAATTCAGCTTCCTTGGCCGAATAGTACGAAGGCGGTGAATACTCTCGAGCAAACTGAGCACAAAATACATCCCAAGTAACTCTTTCACCTGATTCTTTCAAAGCTTCCTCAGTAGTTTCCCACCATAACTGGGCCCGGTCTTTTAATTGACAAATAGCCAACTTAAGCTGCAAGTCAGGAGTGTACTCCAACATATTGAACAAACGCTTCATATTTTTTAACCATGCTATAGCTTTCTCACCATCTTCATTCCCAAAGAATCGAGGAGGACACATGTTCTGAAATCGGGATATCACTAGTTCCATTTCACCCATTCCTTTAGTCAACTGATCCACTTCATGCTCAACGTTAGCATTTCGTGCTTCACCACGAGGACGACGACCTCGTCTTCCCCAATCAGTCTCGTTAAGTCCTCTAACATTAGGAGCTTCAGATTCCTGAACAACTTTCTTTCCTTTTCTGCCCTTACGACCAGGTGCCATCTACAAGACACAAGTATTTAATCCACAGGCAGAAACAAAATAATCGGTTGATTACAAGAGCATGAACTTAAACTAATAGGAAATTCTAAATTAAATGACAACTTAATCAACTATACGCTCTAGTCATGCTGATTTAATTAAGTCAAAACATAGAAACAAGTAAGAGCAAATAATCGAACACATGCACAATCATTTTATTTGTGCCTAAACTCGAGTGTCCTAGACTCTAATTCGAGCGTATCCCAGTTACGCTCTGATACCAAACTATCAGGGCCCGTGCTCTTAATTGATATTTAATTACCACACAACAAGGATTAAATGGTGTAAACAGCGAAAACGAGTTTAAAACGTTCATTATGACCTACAGAAATTTCGGCATGACCTCCCCGTAAGTAGGACATCCCAAAAATTTCGAAAGACAACAATAACAATATACGCTCGAAAATAACATCAGTTTCACAATCAACCACACCAACATCCTACAGCCGCACTGGCCAGGACTAGACACAACATACCACAAATAAAATCCAAACAACATTAAAACATAACCATACAGCTACACAGGGCATCTCCCTGGAAAATGTATCAAACCAGCATAATATATATATATAAATATCTGGGAACTCTGACACCAACCGACTGACTACTGGGTACCACTCGCTGACGCTCCACCAGACGCGTCAAAACCCCTGGAATGACCTGGTATGTCATCAAAAACAACCACAACATCAAAAGAAAACAGGGGTCGGACCCCAGTACGACAAACCAGTAAAATCATGACGTAAATAAAGGACATGTAATAATATCAAGTAAATGCAATGCTATGCGATGCATGAATGGTAACAATGGAATAACGGATACCAAATGGAGTCCAAACGAATAGCATCATCAACAGTAGCAGTGGCCACCCGTGCCAGGAATGCAGCATCAAATCGCCGCTCGTCCATGCACGTAGCATCGGGAATGCGAGTAGCTAAGTCGCTCGTCCCTAGCTGTCATCTGGGAATGTGGCTAATCCTAACCCACTCGTCCCTCTGATGACTCAATAAATCTCAACAGAATCAACATAAATAGCCGTAAAAGGAGTCAATGCTCAATATGTTATGCCAATACAATTTATGCATGAATGCAACAAAATAAACATTCAATGCACATAATAGCAAACAACATTCACCGAATATTCTTACACGCCAATATAAGCGTCATAATGATATAGGTTTGAACGTACCTCAATTGCAACTTACAATACCACGGCAAATTCTTAAGGATTATCGACTGAACTCGCCCAACAATAAAACCTACAATATAAATTCGCTATACACTTCAATACAATGCATACCAAACGACTAAACCAAAATAAATCGTCTCGGTTAAAATTCGAAATCCGGGCAGCCTATATAACCTTTCAAAATCTGGAATTCAAGCTTAATACCTCAATACTCGAGGCTAGAATGCACAACGGTAATTTCGCAAAGGTGGCTCGCCGGAACAAGTTGCCGGAAATACTGTTCACGCCGGAAACCTAGCTGGAAATTAGGGGAAAAGCTTAATTCTTCACTTTTATAAACTAATACACCAAGAACAACCAAAATTCGAAGCCAAAAGATTACCTAAATCCGAATCGAAGCTCATGCACAGTTGCTGGAAATAGGGTCGATCGAACTCGATACCTTCCGATTCATGGTAGGAAATACTCTAATAGAAAGGAGGAAGAAGAGTGCTAACCGCTGCACTAAATTTTCTGGCCGCTGGCAGCGTTGCGCGAAGACGGCAGAAAACAAAAAGAAGGCGACGAGCAAGGCTGGGAAAGAGTTTCTGGAAATGAACGATCTGATTCTTCTATCAATTGGGTTTGGGTATTTGTAATAAAAATGGGAAATGGGCCTGGGCTTATTTTAAGTATTGGGCCTCACAGGGCGTCAACAAACGAAGAGCTTAAGAGAAGAGTTATCAACGTAGTTTATGGTCGTAGCCGCCGGCGGCTACCGCAACAGAGTTCCTCGTTGAAATAGATGTGCTATTGTAATGCCATTTTCTATGAAAGACCGTCAATTTCTGGGCCGTCGTGGAATGGGACAGCGATCGCGGCCATTGGGAAATCATTTTTGAAAAATATTTTATGAAAAACTAAAAAAAAAAAAAAAAAATTTAGGCCTCATTTACAACGAACCAACCATGCCCATGACTATAAAAATCTTGTTCATTCTGACGACTTACTTTACAACCTAAATCCTTAGATTATGCTCCGAATCTTCCACTTATAATTTCAACCGACAGAAGCCCGAATCAAAATTGTTTGCCACTTTTTATCTACAAGGGATATGCATGGCTCTCAACCAGCGGACCCAGAGAATCGAATTACACTTTTACCCTCCACATTTTACGTCGTGCATGCTTTGAAAATGAAAGTCAAGCTTCTTTTACCTTCACCGTGGCAAATGTGATGTAACCTTCCATGTTCTTGTATTTCATTGTGCAACTGTAGGAAAATATTAACGACGTGTTAAAACAACTTCTAAATATAACTCTGGCATCACCCTCCTATGCATCGACCATAAAGAAAATGGAAACTAACCCCGCAACTTGGCCATCTGACGGTCTGAGGTCTCCGGAGTTCATCCACGGTGAGATTGAGAGCGTGTAACCATTTTAAAGTACTCATGTAAGGCACAATCATGTCATGATCACTACAGAAAGATCATACAACTTACTATCAATAAAATGTAGGACGATCGTTCGCGGCTCGATTCGTATACCATCGAACTTGGAAGAAAATGAGACCCACCTGTATGCCAAGATTTGATATACTTACCTCGTTCAGAATTCGATGACACGGTAAAACACTTGGCACATCACGTTCATAGGATAAACTGTGACTACCTCTTACCCATTCTTTTATTGTCCCCTGATTGAAAAAACACACGTCTGAGATCACCATAAATGGTACTTACCTTTCTAATGTGAAGGGCTCTTCGGACAGATTGATAATTAGCCCAAACATTCGAGTACAAGTTGGTCTGCAAGCATGAATAATCCTCGTTAGATGGAAGATATGGTGTGTTTGAATTTTAATCTTTCAAATTTACAAGAACTGCATAAATAATTTTCAAATCCAAAGATTTCGAATCATCAACTTCAATTATGTCATTTTTTGAACTAAGACAACGCATCTCAGATATCCATTTTATTTCAAATGATTTGGCAGCATGAGGGCATGGAGTATTGAAGTCCTCAACTCTAGTATGTGATTATGCAAATGCACATACCATTACGCTTGGAAACATGGCAAACATTAGGCAAATTCTATTAAAAACTCGGATGATGCTTATGTTACCTCCTTGTGCTTTTCCAATTATGTATGTAATTGGAAAGCACACATTAGACATCATTATTGCTTTAATTCACTTTCATGTAAAAACAATCTCTATTTTATTGTTTTATTCAATTATGAGATTCACTTTATCTATATATTAATGTAAGCTGCATAGATAGACCTTGAATATATCATGGTAAACGACAAGAAATTGAACCACCATTTAAAGATTATAAATTTATGGATTAACAATCGAAAAACCTTCAAAAGGCACTTTAAATGAAAAGTAGGTGAGAAGTTAACCTTGAAAAGTTGGAGACCGAGGGAAAATTGGAGGTAGTTGGTGAAGGGAATCGAGCCCAAGTGGAACCATCTTTCGGGATCTCCGAGTTTGCAATCCCCACATACTCTTCGTGATTTTTATCGGTACATAAGGAGCTAGGTAAGCACATTAGCCCAAAGATAAAGGCCAGCTTCTCGCTGTGGTGTTTCAGTAGCTCCCTTTTGCATGCAGCCATCTTCGACATCATGCAGTTCATTTCAAATTTATATTATTTAATAAAATAATTTTAAGAAGCTATAAGTATTATTTTTATTTTTATAAATAAAATGTATAATTTTTTTATCGAATAAAATAAAATAAGTAAAATAATAATTATAGGCCTGCCCCCACACCATCAATAAACTTGAATTCTGTGTCTTCAGCTTATTGGTGATGGCGTCATCAGAAATCGAAGTCGTAACCGTCGGCAGTGAACAAAAACCTTCCGACGGAAACCCTAATCAAGAAGTCGACATCATAGACGTTTTCTCAGCTTCGGCATACGGTGACTTCGTCAAGCTCCGGAAAGTCGTCGAAAACGATGGAGTTTCGGTCTCCCAACCCGACGGAAACGGCTACTATCCCCTGCAGTGGGCCGCTCTCAACAATTTTGCGGATATTGCTCAGTACATCGTTGAAGTAATATGTTTATATTTTCAGCTACTTTCTTTATTTATTTATACATGGTTATGATCGTTTTTATTGAAGTTCCAAATTCGCTATACACCTGCGAAAATGTGGAGTAGCGGTTAATTTTGGGAGGTTCTTGGACAGACTAACCTTTTTTGGTTTCTCTCTTATATACGGAAAGGGGGACTGGGGAAACTGCTACCTTAAAATTAATGATGATAATGCGGTCGGCTTTCATATTTTAATTGAGTGCATCGAATACTAATAACTGGTTGACGGTCATCAGGCTGTTGGAAGGCAACATTATCATTATCAAATTTATTATTAGTCCCGTGTTGTAGAGCTTAAGCTTTCTATTTTTGGGTTGAGTTTGGCTGCTCCTAAGCCCCTTATATTCGTTAGTTCATTTATTTTAGCATGGTGGAAATGTGAATGCCAAGGATAACACTGAGCAGACAGCATTGCATTGGGCCGCTGTTCGCGGTTCGATTGCTGCGGCTGATGTGTTGATGCAGAACGGGGCGCGTGTCGAGGCTGGTGACATTAATGGTTACCGGGTAATTTTCTCTATGGTACCTTGTTGAAGTTTTCATCCACTTTTTTACAGAATGATTGATTTTATATGCCCATTATTTATTTTATTCCCGTATTATTGTTACTGAAATAAAACATGGACATGCACATGCTGATGATTATTGTGTGGAGGATTGGATTATTCTGTTTCCTATTAGTATATTACCCAGTGTGTATTAATTATTTATGGTTGTGAGCTGTTTCACCACATTAAGTGAATTAAAAGAGAGAAAGAAAATAATACAAACTCGTTTATCTTGCCGATTGTAGCAACTAGCAAAGAAAGTTTGTAGTAACATTTTAATGATTAGGAAATGTTATCGGTTTGGGCATTATGATGGAACCCTGCATTTATATGGTTTATTATTTAAGGAGAGGTTGTCACCTCACTGCAAGCAGGGTTTTAATCCCTCATTACATCCTGTCATGTGTGCTTTGGAGCGTTTTGCCATATGACAGTCTATCTCGACTGGAACAATAAAATATTTCGGTTAAGGATTAAAAAATTCAATGATATGGATTTTTGACTTTATTTTCATCGTTGATGCTTAACTGAGTTTGGTAAAATATTTAAAAGAATTTGATTGCATTACAGGCTGTTCATGTTGCTGCTCAATATGGGCAGACAACATTCCTAAATCACATTATTGCCAAGCATCATGCTGATTTTGATGTACCTGATAATGATGGAAGAAGCCCTCTTCATTGGTATGGTAAATGGCCTGGCAGTAATATGCTTTAATACACTTAACCACACTTGTTTTGAGTTTATGCCGACTCCTTTTAATTTCTTTCGTTTTTAAAATTTAACAATGTCCTTAGATGGCACCTCTCTTACTTAAAATTTGACTATAATTCACTCTTGGTATTCTTTTGTGTAAATGCTGTTGATATTTGATTAGATATTTGTGTACATGTCGATTGTACTTCTCGTGAATGCGATTTGACTTCTTTGCTCTTCTTCTGACTAGGGCTGCATACAAGGGATATGCTGATACTATTAGATTGCTTCTATTTAGAGATGCTTGCCAAGGAAGACAAGATAAAGAAGGTACAAAGCATAATGATATTCTGGAGCTATATAAAAGAGAAAGTGAGAAACAAAAAAACGTGAACTGCAAACGCGTGAAACTCGTGATTTTTTCAGTATTAGATGCTTGGTTAAGGTTGGTCAGTGAGAAAAGCTCGGACAGAATATTTGGTGCTTGCTTGAGCATGGCTATTAAAGGTGTGAGCCTAGTTCGCCTAGGCACCGGGCTCAATCAGATGCAGCCCATGAGTCTGGCATGCCCCTTTGGTGAAGCCCTTTCAAAAAGCACATGCCTTTTGTGTAGCGCAAGTTGCACCTAAAGCGCAACAAGGTGTGCTTCTTGTCATGCCTGTCCATGTTAAAAAATAGTTCGACGGCCCGGCCAACTAAACATCTCGCTTCCACTGTGTAAAACATTATAACCGGACTCCGAACTTAAAACACCAAAACCCCAATTCTAAACGCACTCCAAACCCTCCTCCACTGCATGCTCTTGCTGTTAGAAATGTCAGGTTTTAGCAGCAACGTCAAGGTTTAAAACTTCAGTGCTTCAAAGGAATCCAGTGTGGAATTGTAGGACAATTATGTAGTTATCTAGGATGCACGGAGAGACGCACACCTCATTGAAGTAATGCACACCGGGCGTGGTTTTTTTTTTATTAAGTATGCTTATTAGATGAATATAACTTCAGTATCACATAGTTCCAGATATATGCTTTTTGGACTTTTAAACAAAATGTAAATCAAAATATTCATTAGTAAATGCTTGTTGTGATTAAAATGGAAAAACGAATTCAGTCACTTGTATGAGAGTAGCTCGACCTATTAAAATGTAAAAGGTTGGGTTTCAATGTTTCACGGTGGAGATTGTCTGTGAATTTAATTGGTCAGACCACTAGGTTTTGTTTGTTAACACGAAGATGTTAGCGTGAAAACACGTCGTCGTAGTTTAGTTGTGACTTTTGCTTGAAAAAGTGCATACACCTATGTGTGGCTTTTGAATGAGCATCCAGACACATGGGCATGCCTGGCTGCACTAAGGGATATTTAGGCCAGGCCCTTTAATATCTATGAACAATAATAGACTCAAAATATCCCACTACCATGAAATACATTCTACTGAATGTGTCAAAGTGGAAAGAGTGAAGAGTCAGATGTATGCCTGTTCACTTTGATGAAGTTGCTAAACAACTAGAGCAATGGGAAGTCGGAGAAGATTGCTCAATAAAAGGTTAACAACCTATGTCAAGTTCATCTGGTCAAAGTAGTAGTTTTTTACCTTTTAAAGCAAGAAGTCAAAATAAACTGGCTCAATGGATTTACTCTTTGGCAAGATGGGATTATGCAGCAAGTGAAAAAACAAAATAGTTTGATGAAAATACGAAAGTAAGGGAGTATAAAGTATATGGTGCACAAATTTTCTAGATGAATTAACAGTTTAAATATTTCACTTAATTCCTTGAAATATGATAGCTTTGAAAGTAATTGATGCTATCCCGGGATGAAGCTCCCCATTTATCATGAAGATAACTTACTAGAAACGGGAGCGAGCACATGCGGAATACTTTTGAAAGACCATGAAGATGATCTTGAAATTTTGTTTGCACTCTAATGATTAATGGGTGGATAGATACAAAAACAAGATATCAATCAAGTTCTTGGTAAATGGTCCAAGAGGTAGTGTGTTTATAGAAGTTATTGTTGGGTCGAGTTATTCTCGCTAGTTGACTGAAGTTTTCTTTTTCTTTAATTATTATTTTTTTGATAGGAAACTTAGATTATATTGAATTAGAATAGTCCATTACAAAGCAAGCGAAAGAGTTTTCCGCCAAAATAAAGATAGTAAATTGTTTTTTATTGCTTAATATTTTAAAAATACATATTCGGTGCTATGTGATATTGTAATAAATTTAGTTCATATATGCATATCATAAAAAATCACGGCTGGGATGTACCCAAAAAATCACGTCTGGTGTGCCTGATTTTAATAAGCTGTGAGTCCCTCCTTTCACTTTGTGCCTAAGGCTCCACTCCTTGTGCCTTTCTTAACCACGAGCCTGAGATAGATGTTATGGGTGATTGTGTATGGTAAAACTGTTTGGCAGTGTGGCAGCTGAATCTTACCTCTCAAGACATTTCTTGTGCTTTAAGCTTGTTCTCTTACGTGGATATTAATGTTGATGTAATAATTGTAATTAAGGATAAATGAACCTTCAAAGTGAGTTTTGAACAATGCGTTTATTTTGGCATTATGGTTTCCTTTATTTGTTCAATCACTATGCATTTATGAAACCGTAGTAACACAATATTTTGGCATGTGGATAGATCTGCGCTGGTTTTAAAGGAGATATGAGGGGTCCTTAGTGACCATAAAATTTCATTCTTCGCAGCACGATCTGGTTTTCATTTTTGTGAATGTCAATAATGTTTTATGTTTACTAGGTTGTACACCTCTGCACTGGGCTGCATTGAGAGGACATGTTGATGCATGCTCTGTGCTTGTACATGCTGGCACTAAGGAGGAATTAATGGTGAAAGACAAAGCAGGAAACACCCCCCTGGATCTTGCTTCTGATAAAGGTCATCGGCATATCGCAGTTTTCCTTGTATGTAACTTTAATGGTAATTATTGTTGAATTTTTTTGTAACGCATAAACATACGCCCAAAAGATAATACCTGTGATTTAGGCTTTCTGAGATTCTGAAGTCTCAACAACTCTTATAATTTTTTGTTCCACAAAAAATTATATGTTATTGATGATGAATTCACTAATGCTATTGTGGCAACAAGCAATTTTCTGGCTTATTTACTCATGAGGGAAATTCATATATGTGGTACATGGTGATCTTATGATGACGAAAGGTAGCAGTTATACCTCGGCATTTAGCTGAAAACAGATGCTACTATCAAGATTTTATTGATCTTGCTTTTTGAAAATGTTATTGGTTCCACTTTGTGCATCTGCACCTAGACAATTATTAGGTTCTATCATAATTATAGGGCACATATGAGTGTTGCCTGTTGAACTGCTTCTTAAAATTAGAAGGCAATATGTCGGTAATTTTATGGATTTTAACTACTAAGACTGTATGCATGGATAGATCCACTTTACTTGCTGATGTAAAAATTTCATCCCGCTTTTCAGTATCCTTCTCTGGATGTTTTCTCGTAAGCTACCAGTGTTTCGAGCCTAACATGAAACTTTCTGATTCAGTCAAATGCACGGAGTGCACTGAGCAAACGTTGGAAAGATAGAGTTTGTTCAGGAAAAGGAGGGGAAGTTGGTTACGCTCCTGTTCTCTTTTCTGCTATAGTTGTTAGCACGATTCTCTTTATTACCTCAGTCCTTTTTGGTGAGTATATATAACATGTTTATTCTATTGTGTGGTTTAATTCATTTGCTGACGTTTATGTTTTCTTGTGCTAGCTCCTAATCTTACAAAGGTTACTGCGTTTGTTGCACTTTGGGGCTGGACCGGGGTTTCTCTTGCAGTTGGTTCTTTATTTATGTTTGCACGCTGCAGTAGGTAGAGCTTTTCCATAATTTTGAAGAATATATGTCTAAATTAACTTAGTTTCTTGTCTTTTATTTGTCTTAGCCAGATTTAGTGAGGTATGTGAAAGAATTGGTTTTATCTTTATAAATTAATTAACTCTTAATTGTAATTATTTGACTGTTAAAACAAACATTGGTAAATCATAAATTTTGGTACATACATTTGTATGATTTATAATTTATAATTTAATGTCGCCTCTTCCTAATAATTGGTGGATCAATTTGAAGATCTTAATTATCAATCTTGTCCCAATTCATGCTTTTGGCATCTTTTCTCTGGCTTAATGATGTGGGTGATCAGGTGTTTCCCAGTTGTCATTTTTCAACTGCTGTACAAACAAGTGGGTTCCACAATTTCATTCTATTTTATTGCTGTTCTAATTTTTTTTATGTATTTCATCAATCGGTGTGTAGCTCGTTAAATTGATTTTCTGAATGATTTGGTGTTTCCCAGTTGTAATTTTTCAACTATTGTACTAACAAGTGGATTCTAAAAATTCATTCTATTTTAGTGCTTTTTTAATTTTTTTTATGTTTTTCATCATTCAGTGTGTAGCTTGTGATATTGATTTGCTGAATGTCTTTTTTTCAGAAAGATGGCATTTGCATGTATGGACAGATGTATCCTTGAGACTTTGAAGGGGAAATAAATTTTAATTTGACACTAAATATTAATAACACCCAACGGAATGTTAAATGTGGTAAAAAAAACATGGAGAGGTTTTTCAAATTATTCATCTTGTGCATTCATTCATGATTGTCTGAGAAGGAGACTTGCCATTGTCCTTCTGCATAAGTTAGCTTTTGATGATTTTCTCTAATTTGTCTGCAGTAAAGATCCCGGTTATTTAAAAACAGGAATGACAACCCAGTCTAATGCATCAGAGGTGATTATATCTTTCGCTAAAGTTGGTTTTTGGTCTATTTTTGCATTGGATTTCCCTACACTTATAGCTTTTCAATCTGTTTGGAATTAGTGAATTGTGTGTCTCATGCAGGATCCTTTGTTGAACATTGATCTGAACGATAGCTCTATTTGGGCAGGGAACTGGTCTCAGCTTTGCCCTACTTGCAAGGTTCGTCCATGATGTCGATTTGTCTGCTAATACCGATATTTAAGAAGCAGTTGACATATCTCTCTGATGCATGAAGGGTTGATGAATTCCATAATCCATGGTTTTTTTCTTCGATTTTAGATAATAAGACCTGTTCGCTCAAAGCATTGTCCTACGTGTAAGCGCTGCGTGGAGCAGTTTGACCATCACTGTCCCTGGATCTCAAATTGCGTGGGGAAGGTACAAATTGTTCCATACATAGAAAGATGAGTTCTTTAGCCTTCAAAAATTGCACTGATATGTGGATATAATTTTTTCCCGAACCACGTGTTGTTCACATTGATATGAAGAGTGACGCTGAATCCTACTCCTGAAGCCCAAGTCTAGAATTAACTTATGGTTGGAAAGTACAGTAGAGTCCATTAACCACAACTCAAGTAAACAACATTATTCCATAATAATGTCTTGCACTCCTGAGAACACTACATCATGTTCATGGTTAGTGTGATGCATCAAAAGGCTCTATCCTATGTGAATGTATCCCTTTCTCATCCTATTTAATATTTGGTGAACTGACAATCAATCTCTCTGTCTGAATTATTGCCAACATTGAGCAGAGTTACATTGTGGCAAATGGATAATAGCTGTTGTCCGAAGCTAATATTACTCATAATAATGTTAGATGTGTGCAATTCTCTTAGGTTTCTATATTGCCCACCATTGATGGGAGTTTGACCAGTTTCTCATTTTCATTGCAATTTCATTTTTGTCTTTGCAGAGGAATAAGCGGGACTTTGTCGTGTTTCTCTGCATGGGGTTTATGACAGCATTGACTGGTGGAATGGTTGCTCTAGAAAGTATGTTGGATGATTAACTTCGAGTAACTTTAAGTTCTAAAATATACATTTGATAACAAAACCACTAGAGATTCAACGAACTCTTTTTCAGTCTCTGGAGTGCACTTTTTCAAATATGCTGTCAAAGATTTTTACCACAGTTTGGTTATTTTATAGATTAACTTGAAGGCATGGATAAAGTTTCTGTGAATGGTAAGTGTGGTATGTGAGGGCCTTTGTTTATTTACCCGATGCTCACAGCACGCACTTACTTTCTTAGCACAACCCCAAAGACCTTAGGGCACCTGGCTCATGGGCATTTTGCGTCCCACTATTGACTATCTGGAACTAATCAAGACTAGCTATAAAAGTAGGGATTGATGGTTATACAATAAAGACTACGATAGAATGATAGGTCTCAAAAGTTGGGGTCTGTTCAAAATTTCGAGGGATTTACAATGGTCAAACTCCGACCATGTTCAGATATGTAGTATATACGTGTATCTGATTTTGAACTACAGGAATTTGGACATCAGTACCACTCTTGCAAACTGGGGAAACGTGGATTAGGCTTGTGCTTTTAAATAATCCTGGCATGATTGCTTTCTTGGTCATGGATGCGAGTATCTTAATTTCTGCTGCGACTTTACTTTCGTTTCAATCAATACAGGTGAAATTTGTATTCTCATTTATTATTTCATTTGATGTTCATAAATTTGTGGATTTTATTCATAACACTGATGCTCTCTGCTCAGAATTTCACTTGGTTGTTGTTAAGTTGTTGATGCCAGCTTCTAATTATCTATTTTCCTGTTGTCCTTGCATGTAGACGGCCATTAATTTTTTTCCCAGATACAGCAGGATGTATATAGTTTGGGAGGTCGTAATAGTGAATATTGCTTAGATAGTTTTTATACTATTACTTCTAGATATTTATATATACTCGGTAACATTACCTTTGCAAGTGCGCCATATTGTTATAAATTTGTTAATACATGCAAAATTTAAATACCTTAATGTACAAATTGCCGTTGGTCCTGCTTCCTTCATTTGCGGCATATAGCATGTTGCTGGCTAAAATTGGTTTTGATGTTTAGGTGTTAGTCGTTGTAACATTTGAGTCTTAGAAATCACCCAGTGAAAGCCAAAGATATCACATTGTTGCAAAAGAGAAATCGAAAGATTAAAACTTTTGAAGTTTGTATTTTGACTCTTATCCCAGATTTTATATTTGTATCTCTATTGTTGATTGGGTCCTTCCTAAGAAAAGGTGACTCCAACTAAGGTTTGCATGGAAAAGAAAGATGATAGGTAGCATTGATGCTTGAATTTACAGGTTGCTCGGAATATCACCACCAATGAATTAGCCAATGCTATACGCTATGGTTATCTGCGTGGCCCAGATGGGCGGTTTCGCAACCCGTATAATCATGGTTGTTGGAAGAATTGCTCAGATTTTCTCATACATGGCTACACAAACGATGATGAGGTTGCTTGGCCTTCTCTGCAGCATCCTACTAGGTAGTAAAATAATATATACTTCTTAATGATGCAGAAACCCTTGGTTTTGGGATATTGGAAGGTACAAAAAAAACTTTAATGTATGATGATACAGAAGCTCAGACAACTGATCTTTGTATTTAGCACAGCTACATTCACATTAATACTAGAATGTCGATACTCATTAGATTTCTTGCTCCGCTACCCTTTCTGTTCATCCGGGTTAATTGTCCCTTGTTGGAACAAGGATCCAAATTTAACATTTAAAATACTGCACGGTTTAGAAAAATTGAATTATATCATTTACTGTCAGATATGACTCTCATAAAAGAGCAAGCGCTCCATCCCACAAGATGTTATACCATATGATTTTATACATGACAGCCAAATCTGTTCTTCGATGCAACATTCCCCAAATTCCATAACTACAAAAAAAAAACTCTTGACATCTATTAACACCACAAAGTCTGCCACCCGAACTTTAACGAACCATACTTTACCAGTTACAGCATGTAACCAAGCAGATTCAGAGTGCACACTGGATGTAATATATTTGTATCAGATAGGCAAGATCAGTGCTCGAGGCGGAATACGTATTCCGTCAACTGTTGCAGTTTACTGGGATCCACTTTCCGCTCTGCTGCAACCACATGCTTCTTCAGGGTGAGCATTCTCGAGGTGAGATCCAGGGTCCAGCCTTGTTGCTGCGTATCTGCAAGTTTTTTTTTTTTTTTTTTATCATCTAGTATTTCTAAAAATGAGAAGAAAAATGGTTTTCCCATATTTAGGGGGCCTTGGTTCAGAGTAAATGCAGCTGCTTAACATACTCGCAATGATGGTCATGATTGCTAAAGAGTAGACAAGATAAAAGATATTTGAAAGGCAAAATGAGAAGTTGAGAAACACCACAAAAAATGAGTACTGATAGGCAGACCATGTAAGAAACAATCGAATTAATTCTTCCTTCAGGATGTACATAAATTTGCCCATGGAAAAAAAGTGTATCGGGGATCAAGTCGAAAGTTAACATTGACTTATAAGTTCTAACCCACATCCCAGAAGTCTATCATTCATTGTCAGAGGGTATTGCAGTAAACTCGAATGAAGTGGCAGCAAATCGACTTTATAATGAATGCTAAGCAAGAAAATAAACCTCTTTTACGATGAAAAATAAACGTGTCATAATTTAAAGAGGGAAAAGTAGAATTGTAATCAAGTGGGCGATAATGACCGGCCATGCACGAGACTCATCGCCATCATATGAGGGCGAGGACACATAGAACGGATATTTTGAAGGTTCATGAAAATTCATACTGACTTGGAGTAACGGGTCTTGAATAAGATAACGAGGAATTTATCAAGAATAAACTTTACCTCTATGTCGTAAGATCATATTACATATAATCTGAAACTTCAGATCATATATCTTTTCGAATACATTAGATAAGCCTTGTTTTGTTGGCAGTTGGATTACTTATTTATAAATATTTAATATTTATTATGTTGTTTTTTGAAAGCTACAGTGGTTTGAAAGCTATGTCAGATTACAGATGTTATACAATTATATAACATTCATAATATTTGAAAGCTATATAAGATTACATATTTATACATATTAAATTAATATTTGTTATTTCATACATTTTTTGTGTTGTTGTTTTTTTTTTTTTTTATTTTAGAAAAGACGATCTTACGAGTATTATTTTGTGAGACAGATCTCTTATTTGGATCATCCATGAAAAAGTATTACTTTTTATGTTATTATTTTTTATTGTGAATATGGATAGGATTGACCCGTCTCACAGATAAAGATTCGTGAGATCGTCTCACAAGAGATCTAATCTTACATAATTATGATATCAAAATAAAATTTTCGAAATATAAATCATTTGACAATATGGCACAAATTTCTCCAAATCTGGGAAACCCTTCAAAAACGTATATTTTAAATTTCTATTTTTTTATATAAAAAAACATATTCCAAAATAGAGTCCTAACAACAGTGTGTTTGACAACCAGGATTTGGGAGAATTTCATGGGATTTGGATTTCAAAATCCTATTTTTATTGTTTGGCAAGATGATTAAAAAAAAAATTCGAATTTGTTTAGAATTTTATGGGATTTCATGGGATTTCAATAAGTATATCCAAATCCCATCAAATTTGATAAGATTTGGTGGGATTTGGATTTTAAAAACATACAATTACTTTTTTATCCAACACATTACACATCATTCTCATCAACACATCATTCTCCATCAAAGTTTTTACATGATTAGACTTTTTTTTCCTTTTAACTTTTTTTAGAAGTTGAAAAATTTCGTTTAAATTTTATAAGTTTCTTGTGTTATTTACTGATTAATATAATAAAAATTATATTAATTACCAAAGCCTCTTTTTACGTTTAATAATTAATTTCATGTTAAAGTTTAAAGTTGTTTGATGATTTTTTAATTATTATTTTATGTGCACTATAATTAATAAATAATAATTAATTTTTGAATTTACAAATACAAATAATAGAGAAGAATTATTAATTTCTAAACTTTTTCGGGTTATTTATGTTTATATGATTTCTAAGTGTAGTTTAGTAAAATTTTAAAATTCCAAATTCGAATCTTTTTTTCTCCAAACAAGAAATGAATTTATAAATACCAATTTTAAATTTTAAACCAAACACCAAATGGAATTTCAAATTCTTGAATTTCCAATTCAATTCCAAATTCAAATTCCAAATTCCATGAAATTCTCTCAAATCCTGGTGGCCAAACACACGGTAAAAGTAGTTTGCAGCCTAATTAAATATTATTAATTAAATCCGTGTTGGACTCTATGCATCTCCTGTTGTACATCAGTAGCTAGGGCTTTGTATTAATTCAAAACGGTTCTCGTCTTTCTGTTTTCCATTGTCCTCCTCCTGTACATCAGAGTGAATTGTTTAGGGGAGAATGGCGCATAGGCTGCTCAGAGACGCGGAAGCCGATGGATGGGAGCGGACTGATTTCCCGATTGTGTGTGAATCATGCCTCGGCGACAATCCATACGTTCGAATGGTATATTAGAGCTCTATATTTTCGATTTTATATTTGTTATGTAATTTAAGTTCTTTTTCCTATTTGTTCTTGGAAATCAAGTGATTTTCTGCTTGTGGAACAAAGTTTAGAAAATTATAAGTTGAGTTAGGTGATTGGCTCAGTTTTTATGGGAATTGAGTAGGTTCTTTAGATATCTGCGAACTTAAAATGCTAGGATTATGGATTTGCTTCCAAACCCCCGTCCCCGACCACTCTTTTGCTTAAATATTTGCTAAAAGAGGCTAGTATTCTGCCTTATTGGTATTCTGAGTACGGAATTTTTTTATATTTTTAAATAGATAGATAAACTGGGGTGCTTCTTAACAAACATTATTGTTAATATGGATAGACAAAAGCAGATTATGACAAGGAGTGCAAGATATGTTCGAGACCATTCACAGTTTTTAGATGGAGGCCTGGTCGCGATGCAAGATACAAAAAGACGGAGATTTGCCAAACTTGCTGCAAGCTGAAAAATGTTTGTCAAGTATGCCTGCTAGATCTGGAATATGGCCTGCCAGTTCAAGTTAGAGATACTGCCCTCAGTATCGATTCAAATGATGCCATTCCAAAGAGCGACGTAAATAGGGAATATTTCGCAGAGGAGCATGACCGCAAGGTATTTTTTCATTGTGCCTGAGAACAATCTTCGTGCTTTTTATTCGGAGTTGCTTCAAATACCCAACAACGAAATTTTTAAACTGACAAATAATTCATTTGTTATAGGATTGTGTGTTAAACCATTTGATTTCAAGATGGACAGTAGCGACTCCGGCGTTTAAACATCTACTATTTTCAGATCTTGTTGGGGATTGGTGTTTTATTTCATGTTGAATTATTGATAGTCTTAAGCTTAGTCTAATTTCCATTTCCTAGTCTTTGTTTCGTGGATCGCTTGTCCACTTCGTAATGTAACCTTTCACTTATTATTAGCAATATAATAGTTTCTTATCAAAAAAAAATAGATAAAAGTGTACTGAGAATATAGGCAGACAAATGAATCAGAGTATGTATTCTCAATACAAATAAGTTTCATCATTGTGTATTCAAGCTAATGTAGGTAACACCCTTATAAATGTGCTGAAATTGCTACCTAGTATTTCTTTTCCTCCAAATATACATTTGTTACTTTATTTGGAACACCTTGTGAAAACCAAAGTCCGTCAATATCTTATGTCAAGATGTGGTGGATCTGTATGACGGAAAGATTTAATCTCTAGATTTATTATGATTTTTGCTCAGTACTCGCCAACCAGGAGAAACCATCAGGACAGTTTTTTTCATTCTAAAATATCATGTGTATTCAATTTATCTAGCAATAAATCCGATGGTGAATCTTGTACCTTGGAATAATGGTTTTCCAAATGAGGGGATAGCGTGTATACGAAGAACAGGTTGGACGCCGGCCGGAGAAAGAAAAGAGATTTGCATGTCTCTAACACCCATACCCTTCTATTGATCAATTCTAAACATACTCTAACCTGTTCTAAGCAAAGTAGTGACTCTACCTCTTCCTGTTTATCTTAAGGTGACCCCTCGGAAAGTGAAAGTTCCTTGATGCAGAAGCATTGTCATCTAAATTACAAGGTTGTTTCGTAAGGATGTAAGCGTAGGTAAAACTCTTCGATAAAACCCCACCTCCTACTCCCAAAACATTAATCTACCCATCACCCACTTTTCATTTGACATTATTTTTGAATATGTCTGGCAAAGCTATAGTTGATGTCCATGGACATCTGGAAGACACCCTTTGTCCTTAGATGATGTTCAAACTCCCATCCACCGAAAATCTCGTATGATCCTGCTCTTCTATAGCGATAATAAGTTTTCCTCAAGGAGAATTCTCAAAACCATTTGCGAGTTAGTGCCTTATTGTGAATATGCCCTTATAGATGTGCTCTGGGTAAATGCTGGTTTCAAAAAGCACCTGACTTTTTAAAAGTAATGTACTAATGTTATATGCCAAATCGGACTTGCCTTTGGGAGATGTAGCTGTATCATCCTCAACTAAAGCAAATACATGTGGTAACTGTTGTTGAACTCTATAGTTAGCTTGAAGAGAAAATTAACCAGGCAAGATATTCGACTGTTATGCCAAATGCTCTGGGTTCAAACTTGCTAGCGGAAAATTTTTAGTTTCATTTATTTCCCTACTAAGAATAGTGTGTGGATTCATTTATATTTTGTGGATTAGTTTCAAATGCCTTTAGTGGTGTTAATAGCTAGCTTCTAATAATAAGTAGAAAAACTGTTTGGGAGACAACTGTAGATAAAAGTTAGTAAAATATTTTTACTAGGTGTTTAAAGTTGTAAGTGTGCAGCGTGCATTGTGAAGTAGTCTTTAGCTTGTCACTCTTCAGTTTTTTCCTTTAAAGGAGTTTTGATCTTGCTTGTGTTTCCATCAGATGATGGTGAATTGCAAGTGATTAAGAATGTTTGTTGCATAGTTGGTCACTTGTAATTGAGGGTGAGTGAATAGTTTCAAGCACGATCAGAACCTCTTCTAGAATTACGATGTTACATTTGCCCTTCATTTTGCAACTTGAAATTGAAGTTGGTTTAATTAAACAATGTGGTTTTTGGCTGGTTCATGATTTATTGCCTGAAAGTATCATGTGGGTAAACAAGGCTACAGTGTCCTGTTAATCTAGTGGGATAAAGTACATTGAGAATTAGAAATTTGTATTGTTAAAGTTCGCATCATTGTTATTCCATTTAATCCAAGGGCACAGCGTCGTGTTACTGGCCATTTTCTCGAGTTTGGTGGCCATAGCATGATTCTACTTTAGGAAAGAATAACTGTAGCTCTATAAGGTCACATTTGTCAAGGGGTATGATCCTACTCTTAATACTACCTGTTTGCTGATGAGCGAGTTGTGTGTCTCCCCACCATGATCAATCCAAATGTAGCCTTTCACTGGCCAATTCTTTTGATGTCCTCAGCTGTGATGGTTATTCCCCAGTTTACAAAAACTGTGAAATTGTGGAAAGAGGTAACAGAGATCAAGTTAGTGAGGAGTACATTGGCCGTTGGCGAAAGGAAGTCTTTTGTAGATCTCTTGATCTGGATGATTTTTTCCCTCAATATTATTAGTTTTCCATCCATTTATGGTTATTGACTCTTATGAATACCCATGTTTTGCTATCAGTATTGAAATTTAAATTTTGTGTATTTATGAATTATGAACCATTAGAACTGTAAATATTTTAGTCAAAGCCTACTTATGAAAGCACTGCGGTTGAGTCACCACTTGTTAGATGTTTCTTGCTCTTTTGTGAATTTTTTCTCCTGTGTGTCTGTCTAGACTAAATATTTCCTATATACAGGCAAGAGCCGGGATTGATTATGAATCTTCACATGGGAAGGTGCGCCCTAGCGATACCATCTTGAAACTTCAGAGAACCACTCCATACTACAAGAGAAACCGAGCTCATGTTTGCAGTTTCTTTATTCGAGGTCAATGTACTAGAGGTCCTGAATGTCCTTATAGGCATGAGATGCCTGAAACTGGGGAGTTGTCTCAACAGAATATCAAAGACCGTTACTATGGGTATGTAACGGTTTTGGAATTAATTATTTACTTGATATGCTGTGTATAAAGTTGATAGTGTGCATTTTTATATGAATTCTTAGAACGCGTGACGATTAGCTTCAATCATGTTCTTGAAGTATAGTTTGTGGATTCGAACCCATGTCTCTTTCCCCTAGTGAGAGATTATTATGCCATTACACCACAAGGGTGTTGGTGTCTCTTTTTTTAGCAGCCTCAAATGACATGTCTACTGCCAATCTTTAGTTCTTTTCCATTTTTTGAGCAGCTCCTCTTTTCCATTCTGGCACAGTCATTAATTCCAATATGTTTCGTGTATGTATATATGTTTCCCCATTCTTTGCTTGCAAAATGAAGCGTTTTCATTTTTTTCCCTCGTTATGCACTTAAATTTCTTGTTTTTGTCAAAGTCTCTATTTTTGCTCAATTTCAGTTCTTACAAGCGTTTGCCTTCATCCCGTCCTTTTGCCATTCACGTATTTTCCTTTTCATTGCATGAATGTGCAGAATTAACGATCCAGTGGCATTGAAGTTGCTTGGCAAGGCTGGAGAAATGCCTTCTCTGGAGCCTCCTGAAGATGAAAGCATTAGAACACTGTATGTTGGTGGGCTTGATGCAAGAATTACCGAGCAGGATTTAAGAGACCATTTCTATGCGCATGGAGAAATTGAATCCGTAAAGATGGTTCTCCAACGTGCTTGTGCTTTTGTGACTTACACAACAAGAGAAGGCACAGAGAGGGCCGCTGAAGAACTTGCAAACAAGCTAGTTATTAAAGGCTTGAGGCTGAAGCTGCTCTGGGGTAAACCACAAGCACCGAAGCCTGAATCTGAAGGCTCTGACCAAGCAAGCCAACAAGCAGCAGTAGCCCACAGTGGATTGTTGCCTAGGGCAGTCATATCACAGCAGCAAACTCTTCAGCCCAATGATATACAAAACCAGCCTCCTATGCCGTACTTCAACATTCCTCCGCTGCCTGAACAAGATCGAGCATATTATCCTTCGATGGATCCTCAAAGAATGGGTGCACTCATTCCATCTCATGAGGGGTCTTCCAGTGCAGCTGGCCTTGGAGGATCATATGAAAGTAAAAGTGGTTCAGATCAGATGCAGCAACAAGCTCAGCAATATGGTTACTCGAATGTGCCTCCCCCCAATATTCAATTCTATCCGCCATATCATCCACAATATGGATATATGCCACCTCCCATACTTCCACCTCGGCAACAATACCCTCAGCCACCTTATCCAGGGCCGCGGCCTCCTTTACCTCATCCTGATGGTGACCAGGCATCTTTTAATACGAAAGCTCCAACTGGGGCATCCCAACTACCATAAATCTGGTTAAATCGTTTGTCTAGAAAGGCTTAGGCTTTCGTATTTGGGTCGATTGATCTGTTTTAACATTTGGGATTGCTTGCATGTAATGAATTTGATATTGTATTTTGGTTTATGCTTTAAGTTAATTAAAATGGTATTATGCTATATTTTCGTTGTTACTATTAACATGCACAAAGTTTGCTTTAGCTTCACTAATGTTTTCTCCTGCACGGGCTCGCACTTCAAGACCAAGGTATTCTCTCCAAATCATCGAGGGAATTATATACTTGTTGGGTTATGTTTTGATTAAAAAATAATGCATCAAGCAAGTTTTGCAGATTGGTTTTTATATGAAATAAATAATGGAAGGGGTTTTTCAAGTGCTTGTTAAGGATTTAAACAGTTCATTGCAACAGAATTGTAATCAAGAAATTTTATAATTCAATAGCAATGATTTTTATTCATCATGTGGCACAATATTTCCCGTCTTTAAAAAAATTCAGATCTTCTTTTGATTATCTTCTTTCAAATAAAAACTTATCGATGTTATCATTTGAGTGAACTGACATAAATCTCTAATGTATTTACAAAATTATGTTGAATATATTTTATTTCTTATAAATAATATTAGACATAAAGAACGCACTCATATTACAAAATCAGTAATAGCGATTATAAGTTGAGCTAATTATGGCCGTTAGATCTGAATCAGATGTAGCTTAACGTTCCCAGATTATAAAAGCCCGATATTCAACCCTTTTGGCTGCGTATTTCAGCTATAATTCTTCTGAACCATTTCACTGAGTAACTTGCCTCCGTTGCTTCGCTTGAATCCCGGTGATTTCACAGGTACTATAATAATTTCTTCTCGGTATATTTTGCACTTAGGGTCCTGCGTGTTTGGAATTCGATCTGTTCTAAATAAGATTTTATCTGGTATGGGCCTGTTTTTCGCTTAATTCCGGGATCCACCATCTTTGGTGGTGCTGATTATCTAGAAGTATGCGATTTGTGCAGCATGAATCACACTTGAACTAAATCTATCGATCTGCGGAAATATTGATTCTACATTACTGATCCAGATCTTGGTCTTTGGTTGCAGTCACGTATCGTAGTGCGCATTTGTGTGCGAATCAATTAATGGGAATGAGATGTTTTGATGAGATTGATGTGAAATTGATTTTTCTTTTCTACATTTCCAAGTGTTGTTAGGTGATCCGCATCTTCATTTTCTTTTTCTACCTGGTGAGTGTTGGTGGAAGTTGAAGGAACGAAATGGTAAATGCCCTCATCATTTATTTTTTTGTTAATTTTATTATCTTGTTTTTTTAAAAATTATTTATGATTATCTTCGTTATATGTAATTCAGGTTGTGCTTGCCGCTAGCATTATTAGTAAATCTGGCAAAGGTAACCTTCTCAAAGTTCAGCTCTCGGTTCTTTTATCAGTAAAACTTGGATGTGTATGGTGCTACTCTTGATCATCGTACCTTCAGGTTTTAGAGGATGTTGTGTATTTTCTTGGAGTTTCGTTTGACTGTGATTTTGATATAATTGAAAGTTGGTTAAAAAATCTATGTCAAATTGGGTTAAATTTTCATTTAGAACTGGCAGGTAATTGGAATCCTAAAGTTTGTGTGTTTGTGTGAGGCTTTGAATGGAGACTTCATCTCAACTTCCAGACATTTTTTCGATGGCAAAAGTGGGGTCTTCTTAGGACGTGGCCATTTTAATAAAACCCTAAAATATGACCTTTGTTTCTATTTATACCGAATAATTACAGACATGGTGCATATGCGCAAGATATATTGGCAACGCGTTTAGATTGAACCTTTTGAAGAGATCATGATGGGGTGACTTGTTATTTTGGATTTTGGTTTCAACATGGTGGTGTATGTATTGAATTTTATTTGCATATATTCCTCACATTACCAATTGATGTGAAGGTCACTGCGTTAGTGAAGACCTGGTATAAGATAAAAATTGTTTCATAATTATATCATAGTTAAGGGCTTGACATTGTCGTTATTTTAGACTCAAAATTGATTGTCTCATTGGTTTTCAATGATTGACATTTAAAAGTGATTTAAAATAGATTTTTGTCAAAAAGTTATCGTTAATTAATTGAATTCAATAGTATTTCTTGACAATTTATTGCTTTGCTTATTGGTTCGTTTTTCTTTGGCCTTGACGATGTATTTTATGCTTTTCTGTGGAAATTTGATTTGGGCAAGTTTGTCACGAAGGTGAAACTACTTGGAATTTGTGCAAGAGTTTTCCATCTCCTCTGTTTGCTCGATCAATTTCTCTTTTTCTGTTGCTTCCTTTTTTGTTGTGGTTTATCTTGGTGTTTAGTTGTTTCCCCTCTATTTCCCTTTTCACTCCTTACTGGAGGTGCATTAATCTTTGTTTCCCACTGTACGTTTCACCCTTATCATTGTAGGTATATAGTTTTTTGGTGATTTTTTGCATTCAAATTCAATATGTTTGCTATCACAGTTTTTTGTATCTCTACTACTGATGACCATTTTTAACTCCAACTTTGTGTCTTCCACAGCCATTGTTTCAAGGCAGTTCGTTGATATGTCTCGGATACGAATTGAGGGATACCTTGCAGCCTTCCCCAAATTGGTTGGAACAGGAAAACAGCACACATATGTTGAGACCGAAAATGTCCGTTATGTCTACCAGCCGATAGAATCCCTGTACTTGCTTCTTGTCACAAATAAACAGAGCAACATACTTGAAGATTTGGAGACATTGAGGCTACTTTCAAAGCTTGTATCCTTTTTAACCGCAAATGGATAGTGTTAATCTTAACTGAAACTGTTATTGTTTTTATTTTGAGTAGTGCTCAACCTCGCCACAGTTGTATTTTGCTCTTTCAGGCTAGGCATGCTTATTTATTTCCATCAGAAATTGTAGTAAAAATAGTGTCTGTTCCCATCCATTGATAGCATGCAGTTGAAATTGTTTTAGTTCTTCGAAGTCTTAGTATTTTCCATGGAACAATTTTCACTTGGTGAATTTGATATTATGATACTATTTCCTTAATCACATTTAGGTTCCTGAATATTCTTATACACTAGATGAAGAGGGCATTGGCAATACCGCTTTTGAGATTCTTTTTGCATTTGACGAGGTCATCTCTCTTGGGCACAGAGAAAATGTTACGGTTGCACAAGTCAAACAGTACTGTGAGATGGAAAGTCATGAAGAAAAATTGCACAAGCTGGTATTACAAAGCAAGATCAACGAGACTAAGGATGTCATGAAGCGTAAAGCTAGTGAAATTGACAAAAGCAAGGTAATTGATTGAGGCACAACTCATGATTCTTATCATCGATGAATCATTTTGTGGATCACCAGTACACTGATTTACTAATGTTAACTTTGTTTAGATTGAGAAGAATAGGGGTGAGAAAGGAGGATTCATGTCTTTGCAGTCAATGGGTTCTGGAAGAATTGACACTGGCTTTGGCAGTGACACCAGCATATCTAGTAATAGTGGTGGTTTTGGAAGTGGTTCTGTCTTTGGATTAAGCACAGACTTGGAACCCCAATCCTCTAATTCTAAAGGTTTATATCTGCTTTACCTCGTGAAATTTTAAAAACTGCTGAATAGTCTGTTCTACTCCGTGAACATAAAAATTATGGTGCTATGTTTTGTTGCTGAGACATCTACTATTATGTCATGTCACTTTCTTTTTAGTTTGTTGATATATAAAATCAAACCCATAAATTACACCACTTGTCCATTTTATCATGTGATGAAGTTATATTTTTTCGGTGTTCCCCTGGGGACTGGGAATTGAAAAATGAAAGTGTAGAACAATGCAAGGCCATCGTATGATGTTGCAGAAAAAAAAAAGGGTCTTCAAGTTATGCAGTTGGTCATTCTTCCTTGTCTTCTCATCTTTTGATATAGGAGACACAGAGGTATGGTGCAAGAGGAATTATCTTGCATTTTGAATTTGTGGGTGGCTTTTGTTGCGCAGTTCGCTATAATTATCTATTTTTCCTTTCATTTCAAATTTAATGCACAGATAATTGAAGTAAACTACGATGGTGAATCTCAACCATTGTCATGAATGTATAGGTTGGATCATATTGGTCATGATGCTTGCTGTAGCAGTACAAGTAAGGCACCATGTAGCTATAGTTGCCCCTGAAAGTTACTTCACAGTTGGCATTTAACAAAACCATCTACATCTAGTATAAGCTACAGAATGTTGTTTGCTGGAAAAAAGCTTGCTGCATCATTATCATGAGAACCATTATTATGAGAAATGACTGATAATCGTTGGCTCTGTGGATAATAGTTGGAAATGATATCAACTTATCAAGTTGATCTTGATGTTCTATTGTTGTATGCTTAGCCTGGTGGATGTTGGTCGTGACATGCTTTTTTGGTGATAGTTTACAGGGCACACGATTTGAGCATTAGTGACTGAGATTGTTGCTTTTAACTACTATAACTATAATAATTAGGTCGTCCACCAGCATCTGCATCAGCTCCACCAAAAGGTCTTGGTATGAAGCTTGGGAAAATGCAAAGGACCAACCAATTTTTGGAATCTCTCAAAGCTGAAGGTGAAGTGATTGTTGAAGATGTGAGACCAAGTATTGGTCAGTCCAAACCAGTTGCACCACCACCAAGTGATCCTGTTACATTAACTGTTGAAGAAAAGCTTAATGTAACTTTGAAGCAGGATGGTGGTCTTGGAAGCTTTGATTTACAGGGTACCCTGTCACTCCAAATACTTAACCAAGATGATGGACTCATCCAAGTTCAGGTCTCTAGTTTTGTCTCTCCATTCTTGCTCCTTATGCTAGCTTCATCTTCTTGCTATTTTGTTTAGAAGGGTTCTCATATTTGTTCCAGGTATCAGGAATGTATATTTCATAAATATTTTTATTTCAAAAATTTTCAGGTTGAAACTGGTGGCAATCCAGGAATCCTTTTTAAAACACACCCCAATGTCAACAAAGAACTGTTTTCGGGTGAAAATATACTAGGTCTCAAGGATCCAAATAGGCCATTTCCTACTGGTGATGGTGTTAGTCTGTTGAAGTGGAGAATGCAAAGTGCGGATGAGTCTTTTGTGCCATTATCAAGTGAGCTTTGCTGCTATCATACCCCCGCTATCAACACAACACCCGATATTTTTTTTTTCCGTGCTTTTTAGTTGTTCACTTTCAGACTTTCTTTGCAGTTAACTGCTGGCCCTCTGTTTCTGGAAATGAAACCTATGTAAACTTGGAGTATGAAGTTCCACCAATGTTTGATCTACAAAATGTTGTCATTTCAATTCCTGTTCTTGCTCTTCGTGAACCACCACGAGTACAACAGATTGATGGGGAGTGGAGGTGAGGGTTTATTTTCGAATTTATTAAAAGTTATGACTAATATTGTCATGAAAGTAATATTTCTAGGATTGGTTTGTTTCATTTGTTGAAATGCGTATAGTCTTGATTGATTGCTGGTGTGATGACATGAAAATATTACACTGGAGTTCCAGGCACCTCCTATACTGCATTTGATACTTTAATTTGGCATGTGCACAATGGTTTTGGGTCAAATTTTCAATGTTAGATGCTCCAATTGCTGAAACTTGTGCATCTTTCTTTGGAGGGAAAATGGGCATAAATTTTAAGGAATGTGGTTCTAGTCCTTTTTGAATGAGACATCATTGAGTGACTGGCCGGGCACTAGTGCTGGGATTTTTGTGGAAATTTGTTGAGATGCATGAAAGTGAAATTTCTTAGGAATAGTGTACTAGTTAATCAAGAAAACAATTGTGTAGTATAGCTGTTCTCACAATCTTAATTCAAATCACTTAGTGGTTACAGCAGCATCACATTGTTTCCCATTACAGGTATGATTCCAGAAAGTCTATTTTAGAGTGGGCTATCGTGCTTATTGATAACTCGAATCGCAGGTTGGTTTACTGTCAAAATTGATTATTCAGTTTCATGTGTACAACATTCTTGTAGCGTGCTTATTTGGTTTGATTGGTGTCGGCTAACTTGCAGTGGATCCATGGAATTTGTAATTCCTGCTGTAGACACTTCTGAGCTTTTCCCAATTTCTGTGTGTTTTACTTCTACAAGCACTTTCAGTGATCTCAAGGTTTCTTTCTTCCCCTTTTTATTATGTCTTGTTTTGTCATTTCAAAATCGGTAAGTTTTCGTTTCACAGCATATTAAAACTGATGAACTTTTGAGCAATCCATAATCATGAGAGTGACTGCATTTTTATGTAATCTTTTTTCGGGATTGGGCCTGATAATGGAAAATGAACTCATTTCAGATGGAGTTCTCTTGCATTGCTTCTTCTGTTCTACCTATACCCAATCTTACAAATGTCCCCTAAGCATGTAATTCTTGAGAGAGTAAATTACGATGTTCTTGTTTGTTTGGCCTGTTCGATTTATTGGCAAACATATATACAAAAACCTTGCCCGCATATGAAAACTTCAGACTTATGTTAGGTTTTAGCCATTCGGTTTTTATGCGTTTTGATTTTAACAGAGGGCTTTAAGCACAATGTATGCAAGTTACCCCTGTGCAAAAACATACATGAAAACAATTAAGTTTAAACAATTTCTTGCCAAACATATTTTCAAAAACAAATTTCCGAGTTTAAAATAATAGGAACTTCATTCAAGTAGCACTTGGCACTTTTCTTATATTTCTAAGCTTTCGGGATTTTGTTTTTGAAAAATAATTCGGGATTTTAACTGTTTTCAATGTTGGCAGGTTGTCAACGTTTTACCACTGAAGGGAGGGAATCCGCCAAAATATTCCCAGAGAACACTGCTTTCTACAGAAAATTACCAAGTTGTCTAATAGATTTTCCTGGTAACAACAGTTACAATAATTTTATGACTTCCATTTTTCTTCTAGGAAATCATTTTCCTTCAAACTTGAGTAAACTTTACCCTACGGTGGCTTTGGATTGTACCGAAGCTTGGCATCTCATGCCATGTTATTACTTTATAAATTTCATGACTTGATGAGATGATACTGAAAATGTCGATTTATCTGACCAAATATTGAAGATTATCGTTTATATTAAATCTTTTTTGTGAAACACCGAATTTCAATTTAATAAATTCAAAGAATTTAGTTACAATGGTCACAGCCACTACCAATGGAGTTATAGAGTAGGGGTGGAATGGGGTCGGGACCGTCCCCTCTAACCACTTTACCCAATTCCTGTACCGATAAGAATTGATAATATTTTTTCTCTCTTTTTCCAGTACCTGTAAATATCGAAACTGAAAGTTTGGGATCCCATTGGGTAAGGAGAGGATATCCTGAAAATTCTGGATCCATTCGATTAGGAAGATGATAACCCGATAAATATAAGAGTGTGAGCAACAATTTGATCTTTCACCTTTCTAAGTTTGACTAAAATAGAAAATTATAATAAACTGTTTTATATTTTATATGATTTTATTTGAATTATAATATTTTTTATGTTAAATTTTTTTATTCAAATGAATTAATTAACAATATAATTTAAACATTAAAATAGTCATATGTGGGCTAACCTTTTTCAAATATGTTGGTCAATTTTTGTATTGTTTTGACTCAATGTTGTTTTATTTAAAATTAAAATCTTGTCTTAATAAGATAATAATTTTTTAAAAAAATTTAAAAAATATTGAAATAATCAAGCCGGATCGAGAATCTAATTGGGTGGGTATTAGTTTTCCGATCTCTCTCCGGACATTGATCGAGACGGAGAAAATCGGCGGGTTTTTTTCGGGACAGGAGTCAGATGGGATTCGGTTGCCACCTCTACTTATTAAGTATGTCAAGATAAAAATCAATATGTACACCTTGGAGTTAACAGATATTTCTCAAACTTAAGCCATCGAACCCCAATGTTACCCCAAAGATTTGTCAGGCTCCATAGTGATTCAAATCAATACCGGGGACGATGGAAGTTCGAATTTTAAGAATTCAAAGAAAACTTGGTGCTTTCTATATCTTCAGTGTGGATATTTATGCCCGGGTAGCAATTTTTGGCGATTAGCATGGCAAAACTGATTACAAACAGGATGAGACGATTTATTGGCAAGCCAATGATGATCTCATTGGTATATATTTCCCGGCCACCTCAAGTCCACCAAACGAGTAAGAAGTTCGATAAGGCAAGAGTAATGTTCTTGAGATGCGTTGATTTTATATTTCGGGTCATTTAAAAAATAGAATCACTTTAAAGGAGAATTGGTTTGGAGAGGAACCGCCCGACACCATTTTGACGAAAAGATGCAACTCTTCATATCGACTGTTGCATCCATATGCCTTGATAATGGCAGTCCAAGTCATTGATCCCTTGACACGAATGGCATCAGATGACAACTTTGCTTAATTGATTGATCCCAGTTACCATACATCTTTATGATTTCTGCAGAAACGAAAGGGATTGATTCTAAATCTTTTTTCAAGGCTTGTTCATGGATCTCCTTCCCAAGTTTTTGAACTTTAAGTTCTCCACACACACTCAATATCCTTGCAATAGTCACCGAGTCTGGCCGGTGTTTAGACATGTGCATTGCACGAAAAACACTCGATGAGGACTGTTCATGCTATAACATTCTTCTTCTCCATGTTATGAAACACTTTTAAGCAGTAGTCCAAAACACCACATTTTGACTACATTATCATCAGTGAAGTAGAAACAGATACACCAGACAGAATGACTGCATCGATCCCTTTTTCCAACGCCTTCAGTTTTCCACAAACAGGAAGAATTGTAGCAACTTTAACAACATCAGGCTTAAACCCTTCTTGTTGCATCCATATAATCGATTTAACGCCTGCTCAAACTTCCCATTCATAACATAACCTGATAAAAATGCGGTGCAAGAAATAACATCTCTCCATTGATCCATAAAATACCTTTCTTCCAGATATCATATCTCCGCATTCGCAGTACATATCACTAATCCAGATTGAATAAACAACTGTTTCCAGTACTCCTTCATTTTGATCACACAACCATGAACCTCCTGCCCTATATTTCCAGCGACAACTTCTCCAGTCGCTGAAAGAATATTTGTCAATATAACTGAGTCAACTTTTATACCCTCCCTTACCATCCACCTGGTGTATTCCAATGCTTCCCTTTGCAACCTATTTCGACCAAAACCAGCTATCATGGTTTCCCACACCACAACATTCCTCTCCTCGAACTCCTCGACATACGACTTGCCAGCTTAATCCTGTCACATTTGAAATACATATCGATCAAACCTGTCCTAATTATACAACTCTCAATCAATCAACTTATAATCAACATTCTATGAGTTTTCAGTCCCTGGGTCAAAGCACTAGTCCCTGCCAAGCTCTTGATCAAACGAGAAAAGCTATAAACATTCAACTTCACACCTGAAGCCCTCGTCTCCAAGAATGATCCCAACACTTCCCGATAATTGTGCCTGCTTTGTTTGCAAGAACTCATTTTTTTCGAGATCATTTATCCTTACATGCACGTGCACTTGCTTCGCTGCATCAATGGACTTGACTCTCGCACAAGTAGAATTAAGCGATGAAAATTTTGGGACATTAGTGGGGAATGCCAGTAACGGTTGTCCCGATAATCCAATATGGCAAGTGCTTCTGTAAGTTTGTTAGCATGTGGGTTTTTGTTGAATATTGTTACAAAGTTTGGGAAAGCGTCATTTTTCTTGAATTTCTTGGGTTTTTGCTTCGAATGTGTGGGTGGAGAGACTGATGCTAATGCTTTGATCTTGAAGGTACCATTGTCGTGGTTTAGTTGGGTATCAAACTTATTAGGAGGGAAAGAGTGAATGAAAATTGAAGGTCTAAAGGTTATAGCGGCAGAGTGCCTCCATTAAACGTCAATCAGCAATTTGGAACAATCATGGTGCAATTGTTTGGATTGGATAACTTGAAGCTGAGGTTTATAAGTGCTTTTTTATTTTTCATTTTTTAAGATAGAAACTGAATAAAAATTATTAAAATTTTCAGTTTTTATTTTATCTTTCGTACATCAATTATTCAAGGGCTTTCAGAATTTCAAATCAATTCAAATAATAATAAATTACATAAAAAACAGTTTTTCCAAAGTTGTATTGTCGATGGGATCTTTTTACCGAAATTTTTTAACTTTCGCTGTATTTAAAGTTTTGGTTTCCATGAAATGCCAACAAAAAACAGGTTATAACCTTAAAGTTTGCTCTGTATGGTCCAATCTTCAATCCTAGGTGAATTTATACTTAGGGCCGGATTAAGATTTGGACGTTTCAGATAATTTTAGCTTGTATAACAAAATCAAAGGAAAAAATGATATTTTTTTTAATGAAGTACATAAGAAGTAGCAGTTTCTCTAAAAGAAACCATGAATCTGATTTCCAAACTCGAGTCGAAAATAATCTTGGTATGATAAGCTGCAGTTCAGAAACTTTTGATACTTTGTTTCTCTATTTCTCCAATTCTGTTATATCTTATCCGCATCATTCTACCTTCCACGGACAATTTACCAAGGATATTATAAAGGCAGAACATAGATCACCACCTGTTCACAAGAACAAGTCTCACATTTCCCACCTCAGAATTGGGTTAAAACTTTTTTCAAAGTAATCTTTCATTTACTTTTTCAGCAGCCATTATCCGCAAATTTGAGATCAGCAATTTCAAGACTTACTGAATTTTGATGGAGCCATCTTTGTTATTCAGTTCCTCGGAGATGCTACCATTGAACCTGTTGTTCTGTAAGAATCTGTTGAAGCAAAGTTAAGAAATCTGTTAAATATCTTAAACATAAAAAACCATAGCAGAATATTAGGGTATATGCATTAGCATTTACGCTTCACGAAGATTAGGTAGTTCAGCAAGTGAGTTTGGGAATGGCCCTTCAATTTGGTTGTTCTCCAAATGCCTTCTCAAGGATCAAAACATAGATATTTGATTAATTTTTAATAATTATAATGGATGTGAATCTTGATACGTAAGGGTAAAAGTTTTGGAGCATACAGAATTTCTAAAGACTGCAGTGCTCTCAAATCAGGTAATGAACCTGAAAGGCTGTTGTCCCCAAGCAAACTGAAATTCAAATGATAAAAATTATGTTAACTCCATACATTGATGTCCTAAGAATTTCAGTATCACTTACAGAAGCCTGAGTGCAGTAAGGTTGGATATACTTTCTGGCAGTGATCCGGACAATCCGAAGCCTGTCAGATTCCTACATTCATATTCGAACCAGTGCGTGAAAAACATGCAGATTTGGGAACTATAAAACCAGTGATAGAGCCTAAACGGTCATACTGGGATACAATATAATATGGAATTTCTAATAAGTCAAATTTACTCGTATTTTGGAGGTTATGACTTTGAAGATGTTTTAAATGACTGTATAGTAAAAGAATACATACAAAGAGATAACTCGAATAACATCTCCTTCTGAGCATGAAACTCCAGTCCATGAATTTCCTCTAGGCAAGCATGGATCCCCGACCCAATCTTCTGGAGGATTTTTCAGTGCAAGTCTCAAGTCTTCCATTGCCACCACTGTCAAGAAGAACATATAAAAGGCAAGAAAATTGAAAGCATTCTTTCCGTGAAAGATTTGATCAAGGGAGTGCATTTGAAATTCCACCAAGTAAGGATTTGAAACCCTTTATTACGAGTGTAAAACATTAAAACCAGTAGTTAAAAAATTTAAAATACATGAATTGAAAATTATCCAGATAAGTTTAATAGATTCCCACTGATGATTTCAGATTCCCTACCTTTTGAATCTCACTATCCAAATGCAACCTTAGGCTGCGTTTGATTAGGACATCTAAAGTAAAATATTTCCAACCTTCGATCTCGAATTGCATTCCAGTTGTTTTGTTTGGATATTAATGAATAAAGTAAATTACCATCTCTTGTCACAGTTCTTCCTCTAAGTGGGAAAATCTGAAGAACTTCACCAGCATTGATCAATGGCCCAACAGGAATGCCATTTTTGGGAACAAGAGATATCTCAGTTTGCCCGTTAAGTGGCCATTCTGTCCCGAAAACATTCTCACCATCGTCTGTTACATTCAAATCTTGGTAGAATATTTGTCCATTCACATGAACATCAAAAACTCTCCAGCTAAACGGGCTCGGGGATCGATTATCTTGGAAATAAAGTGCAATGTAGTAGTGTCCATTGGAGAGGGAATATGGTGGCCATTTCAGCGTAAGAGTTTTGCCTCTACTCGTTGTTAGTGCTGACAAAAAGGCCATCTGTGGTGGATTATTCCAAAATTTCAAAGGGTCTACGCTGACTTGACTCGAGACATATGGATTGTCATCGGTGAAAGGGTGCCAGTACCGATTGAAACTGTCATCTGGATAACTGACTCGACAAGTGTATTGTTCAAAGATCAGTTAAATATATGGCACTTCATACATCTTTAGACAAGAAAATTGGCCACAAAATGCAACAAAGTTAGCAACATGCTTTCATGCATTTTAGATAGTGTGCCAAATGATTTGTGTTTGGATTTGAAATGTGAACAAGAGATTCACCAACTCTATTTCGTCCTATCAACACAAATGCACAATTAGTACTATACTTCTAGCACTCCTGACAGTTAAAAAATCGCATCAATTATTTCAATTTTAAAGTAAAGTCAGAACTCAGAAAGATACAGAATACAAACTTCTATCTCATCTCAAAAGTTAAAAACAGTTGCTTATTTTTTATGCAAAGTGTGAACCTCTCTCTATATGTGTGAATGAACTAAAGATTAAACTACAAGAGAAATTTAAAAACTGTACGTCGTTAAGGTCCAACCAAGACTATAGGCGAATATTAGGAATAACATGAAACAGAGCTTCCATACCTAATGATGTCTCCGCCAGAGCCAAAAGAGCTTCTTGCAACAGTGGCTAACGCGTATTTCTCAAAGTTGGTCGAATTATAAACAGAATCATCAAGATTATATACTTCAAGAGATGAAATGAAAGGGCTGGAACCAACAGCAGTGTGCTCGTTTCTTGCAAGACAAACACTCAGGAACTTATTCTGAGCCATGAAAATGGCTTCATAGTACGAGGTTCCCCCCACCGCGTAATCCTCTGTGGTATTCACAGTGCTCCACTTTGTACCATCAATGATTTGATCGAACACAGGTGGTTCGGTCCCACCATCGAATCCTCCGTAGTAATATATAGTCTTCACAAGATATTTCCCACCCTTGATCACAGGAAAAGTATAGCAGTATTTTCTTGCTTTTGCGTTGGGAAAATACCTGAGAGTCTGTAATCTTGGCAAAATGTCTGGTCTATCTAAGGTTGTTTTGTTTCCAACTGATATATATTCATCATCTGAGACATATTCGATCTGTCCTTCTTCTACACCATGGTTTGAGCCACAATTTAGGAGGTAACCTGCATGAATAATTTTTTTTTAACAAAAAAATCGTAGAAATAATAATACTCACAAAATCGAAAAGCAATAGAAAATCTACTGAATATATGTAATTATTTTTGAATGATATATATGATTTCATTCTTTTTGATACCTTTAGGTTGTGGGGTGGCATGGATTGTGAAGGGGATGCTCACCAGCCAAAGGAGGAAGATGGAGGTGGACATGGTGGAGTGGTAGAGGCGCAATGGGAGGATTGAGAAAGTTTCCAGCGTGAAATCACACGGGATGGGGTGGAAGACGATGCATCAAAATGGGATTTTGGCCTGAATATTTGTGAAGAGTACCCCATTAATTAAGGGCTGTGCATGAACATAGATTGCTTTAAAATTTGACTGAACCTCGTTGCTTTAAGTTCTTTTTCGGCCCTTCGTTTTTCCCCCTTATTTGTGGCTCGTGGATTCCAATCAGCCATGCCACTGCTTACTTCCAAGTTCAGCTTCTATTTATAAAATTTACTTATAAACGTATTAATTCACAAGTTTACTGGTCACAGCTTAAACTCATTTAAAGGTTCATCACCAACATTCTATCATAAAAATAAAAATCACTCCCTTAAACATCCGTTAACAATAAAACATCCCTCCTTTAATTCATTGGAATATTACCAGATAAAATGTAACATTAAAAACCCATTCTTTGTTACGTCGGGTGATAAAGAATTTTAGCAAAGATCTTTAATTTTTTTTAAGCTCCGTAAAAAATTTATTAATTTCTACCATACATACCCGTGCAAGGATTCGAAAGACGCGGCCTCCAGACGCTAAAACGAAAGAAAACAAACACTTCACAGATTTCGCAGAAACCAAACTGAATTATCCACAAAAAAAACAGAAAAGAAGAGGAGAAAGAAAAAAGAAACCAAACTGAATTTACAAACGAATAATATGGGCATTGCTAAAATGAATGTATTTTATTACGATTCATCGCTTGCCAGCCATGCTGAAGGAAGTAATTTTTTGGGGTGTCGCAACCACCAGCGGAGCTTCGGGAGAGTTGTTGAATGCGAACTTATCGTGCATGAACCGACTTTCGATGATGGACTCGTCCTTGGGCACAATTTTGTAGCAATAGCAGCTCTTTAGTCCTGGCTGGTTCTGGTAGCAATGGTGTCCACTGTTCTTCACCTGCTGAAAGTTCCATATTACACTAAATTTTCCCACCGTTGCTACCAAATGTTTTTCTTGTTTTCCACTTTCAGTAACCTGACAACATTAAGCAAAATGAGGCAACATTGGTACATGAATAAATTGATCCAGACAAAAAATTCTCCAAAATCTATATTATCAGGGCAAAAAAAAAAAACAATAAACCGAAAACCAAGAAAAGCAAAATATTTGCTTGATTTCAAAACAGAAATGAAAACTTCGATTCAGTCTGCGGCCTGCAGAAAGCGGGATTTTCCTAGGCTGTCCAATTCTAAGATGGGGGTTTGGTGCCATTGGACTACGAGGCATATTGGCAAGAGATTAAAGAAACTTACCTGAAAAATAATATTAACTAACTTGCAACCCTTCAAAACAGAAGCCATGTCCAAATTCCAAACTCTTGTGTACAACAACAAGTGATTCATAAAAGATTCGATGGCGTGAAAGCGTGCACGTTTCAACAAGAAAATGTTCACACATAAAATAAACATTTTCGGTCAGTGTTCAAGCAGGATTGACATTGCATCTCGATGTAAGGCATTGAGTCAAGGTGTGCACGGACAACATACACAAAAGATTAATGCAATATCATTCTCATAACATGCAACACATTTCAACATACACATTTCAATATAATTCTAGGAAGTATAAATAACTTACCCAAGAGAAATGTCCAGCATGGAACTTACTACCAGATCCAGCCAAATGTGCATCCACAGGGGTCAGCTTCAGCAACCTTGGAGCTGGAATTTTGTTCCCCATTCGGCCGCTAAAACCAGTCTTAGTTTTACCATCTTTATCGGTGAATAAAGTGCAAATCAAGATCAAATAAGTGTCTGTGGTTCCCAACACCCATTTACCATCATAAGTAACATCAACTGAAGTAATAGGTGAACCAAGCCCGGGAAAAGCAGTCTTCGCTTGCCTCATTGAAGTCCTCGAGTATAATCTTATTTTCCCATCAAGTGAACCAACTACTATCGACCCATCCCCAGCAGTTGTGAAACATTGAAAATTTGTGCCCCTTGAAAACTGATGCCCTTGATTCCAATGCAACACAGGAGATTTCGAGTTTGTGATATTTTGAACCATCCCTTTCTTGTCGCGCATATCCCATTGACACAATTTATTGTCATCCAGACCCAAGAAAGTTGACTCCGATGGGTCCAACTGAGAGCCCTTTGCCTCACTTGTTATATCACTTATGGTAATATCAGTGCCATCCTTCTCAAACTTCCAATTTGTGACAATCTTTCCGGTCTCAATATCCAATTGGTGGAGCCCTGAGGAGGTAAGGTTTTCCTTCCTTCAGGGGACTCATTAGCATCATATTTGTCTCTCCCCTCATCAAGAGGGCCTTTTTAGGAGTGGTTCCAGAGTTCCCACCACTAGACCCCAACTTTTGGTCATCAAATTTCACATATACCCCCTTCCCATGAATCCCATGGCTAAAGTTCTTCACAACTTGAACCCCTGAATCACCAACCAAGAAACTATTATCCAACGCCCCTAAAGCCAAGCTCTGAATCCCACCACCCGTGGCCGCTTCCTCAAACTCCTCTAACAAGTCATGGCCATCTCTCACCGCAAATTCCATTGGCCTCTTCTCCGGAGTCCTCCAGTCCCCATCGTCTGCATCCTCCCACATAGAATCATCCGACTCCTCTGGCTTTAACCATCCTATGAAATCTTTCCCGTACGTCTTCACTTTGTTTTCCTCTGTCGGCCTCAAACCATAAACATTCTCAAACAAACAATCCTGAAATTTAGTAACGAAATTTCTGTAGTCCACATCCGTAAAAAACTTCAAGGCCCAAACTCCGCCATCCACAAAATCAACCCGCTTCTGCTCCTCAAAATATTTCATCTGCATATCAGTAGAAACTCTCACTCTAATTTTCTTTCCTACCTTCAAAACCCAAGATCCCCCACCTCCACGTACTTCACCTTCATCATCATTATTATCATCCTCTTCACTTTCAGCCGTAGTGTCCAATTTCTTAACAAACTTATAATGAGCAAGCTTTTCGGAAACAACCCATTTCGCGTTTGGTGTGTTTCCACCAATATGAATGAACAGCTTAACAGCATTTACGCGATTCACAGATTTCCTCGGCGAAAAAGATGGGTTTTTCGGGTATTTAAGCTTTAAAGCCTGAAGCCTTGAATCAACGTCATCTAAGATTTTCGCGCTAACCTTTGGACTCCGATCATCCGCATCAACATATTCTTCAGAATTTTGCTCTTCTACCTCGTCCTCGTCAGAATAATCAGATGAATCAGAAAGCTCAAGTCCTTCACGACTATGTGAACCTCCCATAGCTCAGTCTTCCAGACTAATCCAACAACGACAGCCACAAATTCGGGTATTTTGAACAACGGAAAAAAGAAGAAACACAGATCAAAATCGAGAATTTCCAAGCCGGGAAATGTAGCGTTTCGATGAAGAATCTGATGATAAATGTAGAAGAGAAATAATAATAAAAGAAACGAATCAATTGGAGCCGGTGAGAGCTTTATACTATCGACAATTCTGGAATTAGAGAAATCGAGTTGGCGTAGATCCGAGGGAGACACGTGTGAGTTACTGAGTCAGCAGCTGCTTCATTTCGAAGTAAACAAAGTAAGGTAAAAAATCACATGAGACGCTCTAACGAGTTGTATTTGTGAGACGAATTTTTATTTAGATCATCTATAAAAAATATTACTTTTTATGTTAAAGTATTACTTTTTATTGTGAATATCAGTAGGGTTGACTAGTCTCACACATAAAAATTCGTGAGACCGTCTCACAAGATATCTACTCAAAATAGTTTTGATCAAGGATAATAATTTTCTCCCAACAACGTGACAATCTTATTCGTATCATTTAATTTTATATATCATTTTTTAATAATGATGTTAATTTTAATATTGATATCAGTTGAATAGAATGAAAAAAATTTGTTTTTAATATTTTGTTATTTTTTATAATATTTAATTTTTTTATTGTTCTCAATAATATAATAAATATCCATAATTTACTCGAAATAATTCAAATATGAAAAAACACAACTATAAATAATAATAATAAAATTTTTAAATAGAGTATAAATATCCAATTTTTCGACAAAATATGAAGATTATGATAAAATTAAATATTAGATGCAGATGGAAATGAATATATAAATGTGATACAGATCGATATCTTCTCGGAATACATATCCTTTGTCATATCTATTTTTTTTATCAAACGAGACCAACATTATTGGGCCCTCTAATTAAATCCATTCTATATATACTAGGTATAATTTTTGAGGTGTTTACCCAGTTTTTTTTGCAACATATAATCGATTTTTTTTATACTTTAAAGATATATTAGTAATAGGTAAGTTTTACGTATACATTCGATTTTTTAAAATTGATTCTCACATTTATATTTCTAAAAAAATAGATATCCTTGAGTTGTTTTAGATAATGAATTGTATAAAAAAGTATGTAGAGGCTGAAAGAATTTTTCATTCATTTAAACCATAATTATCATATTCTTAGTCTGGTGAATATTGGCACTATTGTTAAAGCTTAAAAACAAGCTATATTTTGCTTCAATCTTGCTATCAAAACATTAACAAATTCTAGGCATAACAACAACAGGATAATATACATATATTCCATGTAATATTTCCAGGTAGTAAATACCTAGAAAGTACCCATTATTACAAGCTCACTTTAATCCTCGTTTCTGACTGTTGATTGAACTTGAAGAAAACAAATCCCATAATAAGGTGAGTTAATTTCTAGTACATTTATCGGTATCCAGTTGTAGAAATTTAACTAATTGAAAATAAAATTATTAAGAAAATCTAATCATATCATCTTAATTTTTTTAAAACTAAACAACTTGTGAAAACAAACTGGTTAGAATTTATCAAATTGCTTTCTTCAAATAACAAAGACAAGCAATTAATCGTAGCCAACCACAAACAGTAATAAATTCGGATAAACTACATTATCTATTGGTATTCACTGAGCATATCCACGATTCAAAGGATATATATAGCATTTACTGACCAAATCCGGAAACCAGCTAGATACATCAACTATTAGCTGGTTTTGAGCTAAAAGTTTTCAAGACGGTAAGATAACTTTTTTATTATCCGTTTAATGTACTTACTGATTTGGTCGGATAATGTTGATATCTAGCTCTGTTTCGATATTAGCTGCGTATTCTAACAGAAGAGAAAGCTTTGATTCCATGTTAAGTGACCTTCGTAATATGATAGCCCATACTGGGTTTGAGTAAAATCTTTTTATTAATTATTCGACTTCTTTCTGAAATAGATAGTTGTAGTAACATTGGCTGCAATCAATACAATCACAGTAAAGGTTGTTTTCTATTAGATTTGGTTTAGAAACAGTATGTGTAGATATTGAAGGAAAAATATTCAAACGTTCAAATAACTAATCGTAAAATAGAAGAAGATAGATGAGTTTATATATGTCATATGAAGTACGGTGAGTCACAGATTGTTTATGACACATATTATAATTGTTTTTGGCTACCTCTATGCAAGTATATTAAGCATTTTTAATTGTTGACAAGTATCAGGGCATAATGTACTCTTTTAAAATATAAAGCTTAGTCATCATATTATTCATTATATTCCTGCCAAGTGAAGTGTCTTAGAAAAGTTAAACATTAGTTGTTTATTTTAAATGTCAATGGAGTGAGTATTGACATAAAAAACAAGCCAGTACTAATGTATAATTAAGTTGTGATGGAATTTGTAATTAAGTTTATGGGTTAGTGGCATATGATATAAGTGGAAAAAAAATTTGAATTGCTGAAAATATTTGCCGTCTTATCTTAAGGTAGACTCAATCATGACTCAAGCCTAGTCTTTGTGTCAGTAAAACGTGGTAATGATGCTAAGTTAGTGGGATATCACGTAAATAATATCAATTTTTTTGCAATTGTTAACAAGCATCTAAATAATTATAAAGATGCAAAACAATCTGCGTTTGGAGGAGAAACAATTCTATATTTTCTTATTCCTTACAATTTTTAAGCAGTTAAAACGTTTTTTTTATTATTCTCCTGATTCTATATGTGACATACAATAATTAAAAAGAAGTGCAAAAACACTAAACTAAAATATTCTTATATATTCATATTTGCATTTGACCAAGGATAAAATGACTTAAATATTTTTTTTCAAAACAGAAGTTAACCAAACAAATAAAAAAAAATAAATCATTCAAACATTTAATATCACCATTGCATATTCAAGAAATCTAAAATGTGCCTGAAAAACCTAACTCATCATTTATATTGGTTTCAAGATCTGAACATGTAGGTTTAGTATTGCATATTCATAATTCGTAGGAAAGTTGTTTTGTTTGGCATGTATGGTCTATGAAAGTAATTGTTGACTTTTTACAATTTGTTGATTTATTGCAATGTCATCTCTTTTTTGATAATAAATGTTTTGAACAATGTGTCATATAGCTGCTATTTACTGATTAGTCTAAATGACATACGCAAAATTTGTGTTTGTTTCGAAGTCAAAAAATTTCTTAGTTGACTGACAGTACCTGTAAGAGTAGCATCGATTTGAAGGAGACTGTTTCTAAACCGATCTTTTTAGAAGCAAGTTGGCACTATCAAAGAAAAAGTTGCACTTTTTTGGTGCAAAACAAACGGTAATAAAATATTTTAAATGATTTATTTTGTCAAATAGAACAACGACGAATTTTCTAGATTAGCGGCAGTTAGCTTAAAACCCTTTCACAAGAACAACAAATATCTTAGATCCCTCATATCAAATGCAAGCTAAATCCTTTAGTTATCTGAACTCAGTATTAAGGCAGAAACCGAGAACCCAAAAAAACATACTGAAGTAGTATAGTTGTGGAAACACTAAAATAAATTTTTTATTCATCTAATTTTGCCCATTATTGCATAACCTAATCCAGCAAGGAGTAATGAGCTTTTGTGGCTTCAACCGCGTGCCTGATTTATCGCATGATATAATGAAGTGAGTTGGATCACATTATTGATTTAATAGGAAATGATTGAAGCCATTTGTTTAAACTAAACCTAAACACCTAACTCCCGAGAACAGTTGCTCGCTGCTTTTGCAAATACCTAGGTAGATCATCCTAATCTGAAGCTTGGAGATAGAAAAAAGGGTGTTTGAGCAAAAGCGGGTTTACCTAAATTTTTTCAGATGCCTGATTGGAAAATTTATCTGGTGTCTAACTTCAAGGTTTTCCCTCTCCGTGGTCTTCTGTCCTAAATATGGTTTATTTATATTAGTTTTCAGTTGATTCTCATTTTATATTCTTTAATCGCTGGCTATCTACGTTGTTAATGGTAGCACCACAAATAAAACACAGGACACCGGTAACAAACTGAAACAAAACCGAGGAAAAAAACAAATGCGAACTAACCTAGGAAAATCTGCCGGAGCCCAAAAAGAGAAAACACCGTGAGGTCAAAAGCGAAGGACCTACAAGGTCACCGAAATCAATATGGTCATCCACATCCTTAGAACACGGGCAAACAAGCGTTAAAACCAGGTGTCCTATGGTTAATCGGGAACAACAAACGAGCCATTCCAAAAAAAAATTCAAACAGAAAGTTTAATTGCACAGACGGGGTGTGCTAGCAGAACATCAGAGTCGAACAAATCCAAGGGAAACACGCACCTGGTTGATACTTTCTGAAGATCGATCGACGCATGGAACGGTGGAGAGAAAATGATGGCAGCAAGATGAAACCTCGAATGAGACCGAACAACGTACGAAACGATTGAGAAAGAACGAATGGGAGAAAAGGAAAGCAAGCAGCTGGAATTGAAAGAGAATGAAGAGAAAGAGAGAACCGAATGCTATAACCCCTGCACAAGCCTCCTTCTCTTGACAGCACAAACCCTTGCTCTGTTGGAGAAAAGAAGGCAGAACACGTGTATTTTGGATGACCGACAACCATACCAAAAAACTAGCCCATCCCAATTTATTGATGCTTTCATATATGTAGATACAAAAAAATAATACTGGTTCCGAGTTGTTAGTCGGTGCTAGATTTGTTATAACGACGAGCCTCCCACGTAACTATTTAAGTCCTCTTCACAAGCTTGGGGCGGCAACAATTGCTCGTCGACTTGCAAAGGGAAAATTGAGCTTCTTTCTAGGGCCACAAAACTCGACAGGCTACGGCCATCCACAGTGTCAAATGTCCCAAGCCAGACACACCGCCTTAATGGGGTCTCTTTGTAAGAAAAAGTGGCACATATCAATTAATATCAGGAAAAAATTAAACGTGTAGGAAATGACGATGATCATATTCTATAATTTTGATAAACGGTACATACACTGCATCAACTTTAGGAAATTAAAGAAGGCTCCCGCAATCACTCATTGATGGTATGAGATGCCTATAAATAACATTGATTGAGGTCCCTAAGCACACACATCATAAGAAAAACATACACCATCTAAGGAGAGAGTTGGAATGTTTAGAAGGTTTCAATCGGGGAAAAACAGAAAACTTACAGATTATTCGATGGTCGGAAGTAAGACTCGATCAGATTCTGCATATTGTTTATGGTTGTATAGACCATGACTTTTGAGAAAAATTCTGATATTTGATATCAGAGCCGTAATACCTCTGTCTTGAATATTTTTTGTTTTTCTAAGAATATATTGGTTGAAATCTTGAAGCGTGAATTGAGGGTTGTATGTGGAGAGAATTCTGCTAAAATGGAGAAATTGATTTTCGAAAGTTTTGAGAAAAAAGCTTGAATTTTTTTATTAAAAAACAACTATCGGCTGAAGGAAGAAGACGATGCTATAATTTTTTTAATATAATGAAATGGTCTTCATAACTGAAGCTTTTACTGTGAATTTAACATTTCACGTGAACGTGAATTAAATGATCAATATAGTTCACGTGAATTAAATGGTACTATGCAAACTTTATATTACTATAATAATATAAAATATTATAATATATATATATATATATATATAAATAATATATATATATATATATATAATTTTCAAATTAATAAATTTTGACTTGGAATTAAATTTTAAAATTTTCTACAATTTCTGATACATGTTTGTAAATTGTTTTTGCATGTTGATATTATGTCAAATATTATGGGTATTTATTTGATATGAACCAGAAAATTTAATATTATGTTTGTATATATTCTTGAAATTTTAAATGCAAATTATATTGAAAAATATTTGTGTACCTTAAGATTCACAACGAAAAGTTTTGGCTTATAAATATTCACATAAATGTGGATGATTAAGTTGAATAATAATTATAAGATAACATGAGAAAACATAATATGATAGAGTTCTTCATAGATCGATTTAAACTGCCTTGACTCGTCATTGATCTCCCTGAGGAACGTTGCTCTGTCTAGGCGTTAGGTATTTCAAGGGCATTAGCCCTACCTATATTTCATGGGAGCACTCTTGGAAAGTGTTGATTGCATTACTAAATAATTATTATATAAAGCATTAGGTAAAGCCAAAATTTTGTACAGTGAATCGTATAATTTTGAATAATTGAGAAATAATCACATCATCTTAATTATGAAAAATTATGCATTAAGTAGATTTGGATCACATAATGGATATCAATTGTAATTGATTATATATACATAATAAATTTTATCTCACATGGATTTTTGTTATATTTATATAACTAATTAGGTTAAAATATCAAAATTATATTATTCTTAATTTACCCATAGGAGTTAAGAAAAAATATATTTTGATAGTTTTATCATAAAGTTCAAGAAAAATCTTATTGAATTAAAATTTTAGCTCACATGCAAATTTTATGTCACTAGATTTTTAAAACATTATTTACATTGATAAAACATGATATTACCTCAAAATTTGAAAAATAATAAGGATATTATATTTTTATGCAGTTATGCAATATGCGAGTTTTTCTGATATGAAATGTGACATTCACGAACTGAAGGGCGATAACTATAAAATATGGAAATGAAGAATTCTTTCTTCAATTGATGTGGATGTATATTGATTATGCTATACGGAAAGATGAACCATCTGCTATTACTGAAAACAATATTCCAGATGATGTCGATCTTTATGAAAAATGGGAGCGAACTAATAGACTCTGCATCATGTTCATAAAGACCAAAATCTCTGCTGGAATGCGTGGTTCTGTCGATCAGCATAATAATGTCAACGAATTACTAAAGGCTATTGATAAACAGTTTCAGTCTTTAGATAAGGCACTTGTCAGCACCCTAATTATAAAATTCTCTTCATTAAGGATCACCAGTGTGAGAGGTGTGCGAGAGCATATCATGAAAATGCGGGAGATATCGGCTCGACTCATGACACTTGAAGTGGAAATGTCTGAAACTTTTCTTATGCACTTTATTTTATGCACTTCTTCCACAACAATATGTACTCTTCAAAATTTCTTACAGCACACATAAAGATAAGTGGTCAATAAATGAATTAATGACCATGTGTGTTCAAGAAGAAGGAAAGTTGTTAATGGAAACGGGTGATAATATTTTTATGACTGCACAAAGAATGTATAAGAAGCAAGTCAAACCTCTATATTGTGGCACATGAAGATTGGGACACATCTCCATAGAGATGATTAAAAGATTAGTGAATGATGAATAATTAGTAATTTAGATTTTGCTGATTTTGAGACTTGTGTGACTGCATAAAGGGAAAACATACCAATATGTCTAAAACAATTGTCAAGAAGAGTACGAAAATATTAGAAATCATACATTCAGATATATATAACAGAAATACAATGAACGCAAGAACACCGATTTATTTGGTTCGGAATTAGAACAATCCTAAATCCAAAGTTATGATAAAAACACCCAATTGAATCCACTATTGGAGAATGTATTACAACAAGTTCAGACTTTCACATAGCCATTACAAGTGCAAAGTGGATTAAAAAAATAAAAATAAAAAAAAACAAAAGTAGGAACTGAACCTAAAACTTGATGCTGAAGAAACAAAGACTATGTTCGTTAAGCTACATATAACTTATATTAACGTTTTAATGTTTTATTAATATATCTAATTATTAAAACGGATAATGACACCAAAAATTAGTTATTGTAAATATCTCGAACTTAATAATATAGTATATATATTTAATTCGATTCTTCAGAAAATTGGAAAAAATATATTACCATCACATTATATTTTAATCAAATAGACTATGTTTTAAACTTTATAGAACTTCACTCTAATTATTTTTCATACGAAGACCAATTCACACATTTTTCTGAAATATATTTAAGCAAATATATCAGAATGTCAAATATAATTTGTGTGATAAATCTCAAATTGAAAATGTTAGATATAATGTGAACAGTGGCAAGACATATTGTATAGGCCATCTTTAAAGCATACGGGCTTCAATTATGATCCCAAATTGCTTAATCTTTTTCACTATTTTTTTTAGGAATAATTAATCTTTCACTAAATTTATGGTGTGGATTTTGTAATTTGATTATTTATTTATTTATTTATGAAGCGGTATCAATTCGAATTATACCAGGAAGTGTTTGCGACCGTTAAAAAACGGTGTGAAAACACTTTATTTTTGGTATTTTATTAAAAATTTAATATTAGAAACATTTATTTATCAAACACTCTACGTAAAATAAATTCATATTTTTACATTTATTTTCAAACACTACTGATCACTTCTGATTTTACTCCTTTCTTCCTAATTTATAATTAATCATAATCTTTTATTGATTGATGTTTAAGGAATGGGGTACAATTTGTATTTGTTTATCGATATTTTTTTCGTTTTTAATTCAACATATATTTTTTTCACCATAAATCATAAATATCATAGAAACTATTTGATTTTATTTACAATATATCGTATTTTTTTCATGACGATAGAACTCAAGGTCGCAATTTTTGGGTATGATTTGGATATACCTCGTAACAAATATAATATATTGTAAATCATGTTAATCAGATAAATTACATTAAATAATATTCTTATTAGCCCGATAAAATATTGGGCAGCCAGATAAAATATTGGGCGAAAGATGAAATTTGAGTGGACAGCCACGTGGGTGGAGTTAGTGAGATATCTTAAAAAGGATTCCCCACTTTCACGTTCACTGCGAGGAGTCCATGATATAGTTAGTTAATTAGATTATGTTTAGATTGTTCTCTCGCTATCTAACACATTCAAATTACTAGTTATTATGCATGCATGTGTGGATAATTTTTTTTATCATTATCGATGGACTAAAGTGTAATTTGACAATCTATGAAGTGACTAAATTGATATTTGAATTGTTGAAATAAAAAAATAAAAATAAAAGTGTGTATTGAAATTTTAAAAAATAAAACAAAAAACAAAAAACAAAAAACAAAAGTGTAATATTAGTATCATATAAAGGTAAAATTGGAAGAAAAAATTGGTGTCCTCCTAGGTAGTTATTGTAACGTCCCGAGAATTTGAAGGGTCATGTAAACCACATGCATGTGAGTTATTAAATTCTTTGATATTTTATTAAATTATTTTAAAGTTTTAAATGCATTTTTATTTCGTTAATTTGTGTTTATATATTTTTATGCATTTTATGCATAATTAATGCATGATAGAATTTAATTCATGAAATTTTAAAGGTTCATTCATTAAAGATTTTTAAGTTTCATTTCGTGCTCGAACGAGGAACGGAGACCGGAAAATTTTCAGGAAAAATTATTTTATTACATGATTAATTTTTATTAATTAATATAAGGTATTTTTCAAGAAATGGGATTTTATTGGGTATTTTGACCCGCATGATTTTATTTTAACCGGTACGTAAATTTTATCAAATCGAGAGACTTTTTTTGAGGGTTCAGCTAATATTTTCAAAATCTTTCAACACGAAATATTTTTCGGAAGTATATTTGGATTCAATGTGCCTACTTATAAGCTTATTGAAGTTAAAATTCTTTTTAAACTCTTGATTAGCAATTTAGGCTCCATTATGTATTAATTAAATAGTTAATTAATACATAAGGACCCATTATACCTGCCATCATTACTCCCACAAGCGACACTCACCCCTCCCATTCAGAATTCTCTCGGTCTTCCAGCAGAAAACTCCATGGAAGCTTCGGCCAAGCTTGATCTTTCAAAGAAAATTCCTCCTGTGCCTTCCCTTCACGCGGTTCTTTTAGTTTTCGAGTATATTATCATCAAGGCACGTCTCGTACTATTATTTCTGCATCTTACACGTTATATTTATGATGTTATGTGTGCATTTGTCTAAGGATTTCTCGATCCAAAGCATAGCTTGAAGCTTTTTCGGTTTTGGAGTACAACATGCATCCTTTTTATTTCAACTCTCACGCTTTTGGTGATTTGTGTAAGGGGCCTGCTATTTTGGTTGATGAGGGTCTGTATGTGTCGAGTGGTATGAGGTAAGGAGGCTGAAGGTTGCATCGAGGCTTGGTTAGGCAGAGGGACCGTTGGTTTGGCATTTGCGTGTATATGTCGAATGGATCGAGAGATTTGTAGCGCAGCTATGCATGGTTCGATCCTGGATAAGAAACTGAACCACTTGGGTCCGTGACAGGTCTAGGAGGGAGCCATGAGCTGCTGTCCTTGGTTCAGTAGTCGATCGGAGGGATAGGTTGGGGGTGGATCGGTTGGTTTGTTGAGGGGTTTCGGGTGTAATGGTGTGGTTAGTTGCTTGGGGGCAGTAGGGTCTTCTAAGATGGTTCAAGTGGTGCCTCTTGAGTTCGGTCTTTGTTCCAAAATAGCTGGTTAGGTGCTGGACATGTCCGCTTTTGGCTAGAATCGGTATAAACATTGCTTGGTGTCATTTTGGATTTGGGGTAGGGAAGTTGCAATTTTCCGGCAACTTTCCAGCAGCTGTAAGAGGTTGGTCTTGTGAGTTTAGGGGCTGGAATTGTTGGGTTTTAGGACTTTTAAGTGTTTGTAAGATATGGTAAAAAGTTGGGAAAGTTTTAGTTAAGTTTCGATTCGATTCGGGTTAAAACCGGAACCCGATCTAAGTTTTAAAACAATTCGGTTAAGTTATAAATAAACTCGATTTTATGTGTAGGGATGCTTTTAAATATGTTTTGGGACATTTTTAGGAGTTTGGTAAGTTTCGGATCAAAATGATGAGTTTTGGATTAATCCGGGATTTAATCGCCATACGAAGCATTAATTAAAGAATTAATTGAAACGCCTAGATTTAAGCTTAATAAAATTATGGAGAATTATATTTAAGCTCAAATAATTATTGGAAGTCTAAGTTTTTAATTTGGGAATTTTATGCTAAGGTTTGGTTTAATTCGAGATTAAAACGCAGTAATATGTTATAGTTAAAGATTAATTTAAAAGTCATCGATTTAAGCCAAATAAAAATATGAAAAAATTTATGTAGGCTTAAATAATTATTTGGGACATGTTAGAGTCAATGGAATTAAGAAAATGTCAAAAACGTGAAATTAGAGGTCCAGGGGTTAAACGATAATTTTTGGATTCGAGGGGCAAAATGGTCATTTTGCACCCGGGGTGAGATTTTGGTCAAGGCAGCGCCCTGAGCACAAATTCATGATAATTTAAATGTTCACGCATCATGATTCACAATTTTTAAGATTTTATGAAAATATACGTTGCATGTTTGGTTTAAAGGAAAAATTACGTATATGCATATTTTTATTAAGTGGTGAATATGATGATGTTTTTGAAGGATGGGAGTTGGTTGTGACTGACGATGTATATGTATACGATGATATGATTGGAGATATCGTGAGGGAAAAGGCCCCAGAGGGAGCCCGTTTACGAGAGAAGGCCTCAGAGGGAGCCCGACGATCGTATTTTCATTGACATGATATGATGTTATGATAGGCCAAGGCTCAGTTGACGGGTGAGAGTGTCGCTGATGTCCCCGCCGCCCGGTACCGTGGTTATACGTAGATAGATCCATCGATAGAGCTGATACGATAAAGCTGATACGAAAGTCACAACTAATGAACTGAATTCAATTAAAAGAAAATGTTTACGTATATGATGACATGACATGTTTTAATACGATATGATTTTACATGACATGTTTACGTATATGATGACATGAGATGACATGCTTTGACACGATATGATTTTACACAACACGTTTATGTTATGCATTTAAGTTCATGAAAGATATGTTGAGTATGATATTTTTCACTGCTGTGTGCTATATATATGTACTTGTTATTCATGGTACAGGCGTGTTGAGTCTTTAGACTCACTAGGCGTGTGTGATGCAGGTGAGCTAAATGCTGAGGAGACTGGAGGTGCCGAACTCTGAGTATTCAGACTTGGTGGGGTGACATGACCCGAGGATCACATGTTTTCCGCATTACGATTTATGAGATTGAGAGGAGATGAATATTTTCATACGTTGATGAATTTAAGATTTTTACTCGTTTATGTTTACGTATGATTTTGGATGCGTTTGGCTAATTTAAACTACACTATTTTTACGGTAAGATAATTACGATTATTTTAAATGTTATTTCGAAAATACGAGCTTTTATTTTTTCAATAAAAAAATGTTCAGGAGAATTTTAAAAATGAGTGAGACGTTACAGTTACTATCATGTGCTCAACTTTAATATAATAGAATAGATTTTAAATAATGTTACACAATATATTGAATGTTGCAGTACAGAAAGTTTTTAATAAAAAAAACCAGCGATCAATACAATGAATAAAAAAGTAGGGAAAAACTTAAAACAAACTAAACTGAAGCCTGTATGAAATACAGTGTACTTAAAACAGATTCGTCTTATGCGGTATGTGCTTCGAGGATGTACTCGGACGTCTGTTTCTCAGGATACAACGGAACAACTACCAATAACCTAGCACGAGACATCACTACGGCGAACTGAAAGGTACCTGAACTCTATCACGAGGGCAGAGGAACAACAGCCGGAGGAATGAGCAGCAGCAGCCGAGACAACAAAGAAGAGTTGTGAAGGAAGGAGAATGCAGGAGAGTGTGTTAGATACTTCTGAAGGACTTGAGGCTAGCCAAAATGCGTGTTACTCGTGAACTCGAGCCCACCCCTAAAAGACTCTAATACCAGATGGAGTCCAAGCCCGTCATTCCGAGCTCACTATCGGAAACCCAAGCCCGTCGAAAGGGCAGGGAGACTTGAGCCCCGACATTTTCAAAGGATATGGAGATATGCTCACGGATAGATAAGGGTCCCCGTAAATCCGAGATTCGGGTGAATCTTGTCAGGATAAGGCGAGAGTTCTAGCCGCCGTCGGGATATAGTTCTAGTATTAGGAGTCTCCTATCTCAGGTAGAACTCTATCTCAGCAAGAATCCTACTCCATCAAGCTAACTGAACCCTCCTCTATAAATACCATATATATGCTACAGTTTTACACATTGACATTCTCTCATTCACCTGACACTATCATATTACACTCTTAATTTGCTCATCGGACTGACTTAAGCATCAGAGGGGTCACGCTGGAAAAATTTTCGGCGCCCCTTAACCCTATATTTTGTCTGTGCAGAGCCCAGAATTCTGACCTGGCCCAATCAGCTGTGAAAATTTGAAGACCCGATCTCCAGACCGAACACGAGGTAAAATTTGGTATCTATCACATTATTATCCACCTCTTTTTATGATTGATGATGATGGATAGAATTAGTCACAAATACATGGTTTATTGGTTGCTTTTCATTTCCATTTTCACGTACACTTGATTGATTATTTTGACCAAACACCCTTTTATTCTTTGTGGTGTATACCATTTCTCCCGATTAAGGATTATAATTTCTGGCTGGTGAAGATCACCTACCTTTGAACTTCTTGAATAGGGTTTGGATCATTGGGTTGGTTACTCATTTGATCAACGCCTTTGTCACTTGTTTTTTTGGTTTCTTTGATGGATGAATTTATTTGTCCAAATAACTTTTTCTCTTCTGTAAAGTGGTGTGTATATTTCATCATGGCCAGAGAGTTTGCTGTTTTGAGCTATGTTTGAGTTGTGTCTGTCAACATGCATATTATTTTCTTTTTGTTAAGTTCATATGAGTTTCCTTCACTCGCCAATTTTACTTTACATGATCTTTACCTACCAGGCATGTTTATCGGTTCCACCGGACCGGTTTTGGACCGGTTCCCACCGGTTACTTGGAACCAATCCAAACCAAGACCGGTTCGGCTTCGAATTAAACCGGTTCCGAACTTTAATTTATTATATTTTACTATATAATTAAAATTAGTAATATTAATGGACAATTTTTTATTTAGTATTTTGATTGCAAATAATTGTGATTACATAAAAAAAATATAACAGAATAACTTAAACATTTATTTTTATAACTGAACATCTAAAATTTATCACGATTTATTAAAATATATTTGGAATATTCTGGATCTTCGTCGGAACTTGAGCTTTGGAATTCGTCGATCGCGCCAGAGGTCCTATTCTTTTTTTCTGCTGCAAACCAATCTTGTAGGCACGTTAGCATGGAAAGTGTTTCTGGCTTTAAATTAGTTCTTTGCTCACCAATGATCCTTCCACATACTGAAAATGCTGATTCGGAAGCAACACTTGAACTTTGAATGGGTAGGACATCTCTTGCAATTGCAGATAACACTGGATAAAGTTTAGAATTTACTTTCCACCAATCAAGAACATCGAAATTATCCGTAGTCTCAATATATTGACTTAGATAAATTTGGATCTCATTGTAATTGGTTGTTGTCACCGATTTTCCTTTGAACTTTTGTCGTTTCAAACTTTGAAAGAAGTTCAGTGCTCCACTTTTGCTCTTATATGTCGGCATCTCCTCCGGCTGCGCACTCGGTTCATCACATTGTTCACTAGCATACAAATCAAACAATTCTTGGAGAGAATGCATGATTGACTTCTTTTGATCGTCAACATTCTTCTTAAGAAATTTAGCATAATATTCAAAAAACACATCTAATCCTCCTTGATTTTGAGTAGGATCAAGTAATGTTGCTAAACCATGCACAATTGGGATAGTTTCCCAATATTTTAAAAATTTGTTTTCCATATTTGAAACAAAATCACGCATAACAGAATCATCGCGATATTCAATAAATTTATAAAACATATTGAAAAGCAAAGGTAGAAACATGGTTGAAGTAGGGTAGTTAATGCCAGAAAATTTTTCGGTTGCTTCTTTAAAAATTTCTAACAAAGAAACACATTTACTCAAAATATTCCAATCATCGTCTGTTAGTATTAAAGCTTGTGTTATAATATTATTATAATACGGAGTAACTAAATCTTGAAAACGTAATAAAGTATGAAGCAAGTGATATAAAGAATTCCATCTAGTTTCAATAGGAAGAGGAAATTTTTTAAATTTAATTCCGGTTGATTCGACTAGTGTTTTCCAGTCACGTCCATATCTTCTTTCACGTAATAATTTCTCACATAATTTGAATTTTTCTATTACAATGGACATTTGTTCATCACATGCACATTTAACACATAAGTTGATAATATGACACGCACATCTAACATGAAGCAAATTACCTTCTAAAATTGGTTTTAGTGAATCTTTAAGATATTTAATTGCAAGAGTATTGGCACTCGCATTATCTAAAGTTATCGACATTATTTTATTTTATATGCCATAAATCTTAACAACATTTAAAACATATCTAGCAATAGTGTATGCATTGTGAGACGATTCTAAATGATCTAGCGCTAAAATTCTTTTTTGCATAGTCCAAGTTTCGTCAATCCAATGACATGTAACAACATGATATGATTCATATTTTAAATTAGTCCAAATATCATTTGTCAAACTAACTCTACAAGAAATATTTGAAAGATGCGATTTTAGTGTTTCTTTATATTCTTTGTAAATATCAAAATACAATATTTCTTAAGTGTGTGCCTAGAAATATTGTGAAACCAGGTTGAATAGTACTAGTAAATTCAACAAAACCTTCTTGTTCAGCTATTATAAAAGGTTGACAACATTTGGTAACAAACTTTACGATGGCTTTCCGAGAAATTTCTTTTGTAATTGTAAAAGCTTTATCATTAAAAGGATTAATTTGTTGTTGTATTGGTTCCCTACCGAATGGTTGTAGCGTATCAGGGTCAAGTTTATGTACCTTAACTAAATGTTTTTTCAAAGTTCCGGTACCACCGGAACCACCACCCGTTTTGTAAGAATACCTCGTTTTGCAAATTTTACAAACGGCAAAAGAGTTATTCGTACCTTGTTGTTCAATATCAAAGTGATCCCAAACTTTGCTTCGCTTTGCACGGGCTGTCGTCGTGCTCGTTGAGATTGTGTTGCTTGCTCGATTAGACGATGGCGTCCCTACATCTTTGTTGGGGAGTTCCATGGCTTCTTCATCCTCGTGGCCAGGTTCAACTTCATCAAAATCAGGGATGTAGCCAAAATGTTCACCAAAGTCGGGAGCGTATTCGCCACTACCACCACGACGATTTGAAGATGATGCCATTGAAATTCGAATTGTTTAAATGAATAAATTGCGAAATAGTAAATATATAACAATAAAAATAATACGGATTATAGATAAAATTATAACACAATTATTGAATATATTTGGAGATATGATAGCAAAGAAAGATATTGATTGTAGAGAAATGAAAAGTTGAGAGAAAATTGATATGTGAAATGTAAAAATGACTTGTATTTATAGATGAATTTTGGGGTTATAAAAAAGATTGTATATTTGCACTTTGGCCCCCAAAATTGGGGGCCAAATTGATAAAAAAAACACTGCAGATTTCAGTAAAACGGCTACTGAAATCTGCAGTGTCCAACGGCTGCAAATGCAGCCGTTGGCCTGCATTTTTCAGCCCAACGGCTGCATTTGCAGCCGTTGGGCAGCCTTTGGGCCAACGGCTGCTTCTTTTATTTTTTTTTTAAAAAAATTTTTGAATTCGGGTTTGGGACCGGTTCCGGGTCCGGTTCTGGGTCGGTTCCGGATACGGTCCTGAACCGGTTTGAAACCGGACCCGGAACCGGTTGAACCGGTTCAGAATATGCTGAACCGGTTCAACCCACAAACCAATGAATTGTATATGGTTTTGGGTCCGGTTCTTTCATTCCGGATCCGGTTCCGGGCTTAACGGACCGGTTCCGGGTCGGTTCCGGTCCGAACCGGTCCGTTAAGCATGCCTATTACCTACGATCAAGATTATTTTATTTTCAAATAATTTAGTCTAATTTTATTTGTGATGCAAACAATACCGACTAGGTTTCTTGTGAGACGGTGTCACGAATCTTTATCTGTGAGACGGGTCAAGTAGATATTCACAATAAAAAGTAATACTCTTAGCATAAAAAGTAATGCTTTTTCATAGATAACCCAAATAAGAGATCCGTCTCACAAAATACGACACGTGCGACCGTCTCATACAAATATTTGCTAACAATACAACCTTACTGTCAAGATAATTTTTATTTTATAACTAACAACAACTCAAAAACTGTTTTATAAAAAAAACCAACTAAAATCAATACAAACTATATACTAAACCTAGACCCAACCCAGGTTCGATCTATTTGAGGTGAATTTGTGCAACTTATCTAGATATTAAATATGCAATGCATATTAAATTTTACATCCACATCGGCCACACAGCTTTGAATCGTGTGATACTTTTAAGCTATGTTTACTTGTTAGAATAAGCATACGATTATATTAATAATCATGTTTACTTTTTTTTATGGTCCGTACTAATTTGTAAAGCTTACTTACATAATTTAACTATTAAAACTTGATGATTTATCACAAATAAAATGTGTGATTAATAATTATTTTTTATTAATACTCTTTTGAACAAAGAAAAATTACATTAATACCTTTTACTAAAAAAATAATATATGAAAAGCTAATTTATAAATTATAAAACATAAATAAAAAATCAAATAATTTAATGTATTATTTAATACATTTCATTTGATTTTATCCTTATTCATGGAATTTTTTTTACTCAGTTAATTAATTTTTATTTTTAAAATAATAAATAATATTTATACCCAATAGTTTTGGTGAATTAGAATAATTTACATGTGAATTAATAATAATTTAAATTCTTCAATAAAAATCACAATCTCAATTTTTCAAATACAAACTAAATAATAGACATATGACAAAATTGTAATTTGCCACTTAGTAATAATTCCAATCATAAAATTAATCAATCAAAGTAAATATGTTATAACTTATAACCATCGTTATTTCACATTTTATAAAGTTATCTTAATAATCTCAATATAATTTATCCACATATAAACACATCTCGCTAAATAAACTCGACCTTGAGGATAGGATATAACCGTACCAAAAAACTAGACCAAACCCATATAGCAAATATATTGATTTTTATCATTAGACAGATTGATAAAATACAGAAATGAAAAAAAAAAATTTGCGAGACAGTTTCAATAGTTAATTTTTTGAGATGAATTATCTATTTGAGTCACTCATGCAAATTACTTATTATTGTAAATATAAGCATATTTGACTCGTTTTATAGATAAAAAGCTGTAAGACAGTCTTACAAGAGACCTCTTAAATATATAGAAATAAATTATACAAACCATTCCAACTTTTGCGACAAGGTATTAAACTATATCAGTTGAATATCTCACACAATCATCTTGTTGTTCGTAGGTAGTTGTCTAGACGTTAACAATTTATTATCTTGCCTTTTTTCTTCGATGATACCGAAGATTTTTATTTTTAATAAACTATTTCCGTGAAATAGAGATAATACCTGGTTATTTTGATTTCGTGGGTTTTGTTTTTTACTAATTTTTCATATATAAAATAGTTAAAAAAAGATTTAAAATATATATTATAAATATAATTGTCTAATTCTGATAGACCAAAACTTTTAAATTGTGGACATGGGTTTATATTTAAGGCAAAAACTTGTGTAAGACGGTCGCACGGATCGTATTTTGTAAGACAGATATCTTATTTGGGTCATCCATGAAAAAGTATTAATTTTTATGTTTAGAGTATGACTTTTTATTGTGAATATCGATAGAGTTGACAATCTTACAGATAAAGATTCGTGAGACCGTAAGAGACATACTCTAGATTTAATTATATGATTTCGAATTTTCTAAAACTCAATCTTTCTTTTATCTTTTCTATTTACTATTTTTTTTTATTACAACACACGCGGGGGAAATCGAACTCAGGAAGCCAATTATTCTGGTAGAAAATGAGACCACGAGGCTACAAGCCCGGTCTCAATTAAAGTGCCCAGGTCTCATATAAAGTACTATTTGATATCAACAATAAGATATAAATTTTACTTTTTAAAAAAATTTAAAAAAAATTATTGTATATATCACCCTCTCTTGAATCCTCTTCACCGTTTGATTCCACGAGCAAAAGGTCTGATTTTATATTTTAATCAAAATATATTGACTTAATTCAAATCAATCTTGTCCGTACTACACGCTGCCCGCACCGAAATTCCAGCCAATAAGAAGCCGCCACTATACGCCTTGTCGAGAATATATGAATGAACGATCCACATACTCCCACGTAGAGCCCTCTCATTGGATAGTCAATCAAATCGAGGACCCTTGGACCTGATTCTTATTGGTCCACGTTTTGGAAAAGCCGACCCGCAGAAATTAAGAAATGAGTAAAATATGTTTATAATGTGTCGAAACGGCACCAGACACTTGTCGACTCCACCAAGAACAAGCCGGTCGGTGAAGAAATCTCCCCTCCATAAGGTGATTGGTCTAGATATTTCTTTTCATCTTTTTTTTTCATTTTTTTTATTTGGCTAGTTGGGGAAATTAGTTAAATCGGTTAATGTTTCTGGTTATAGAGAGTGATCGACGTTGATCGAACATTTCTTATGTAGTTTTTTTTTTTTTGGGGAACGATTACCGGTTTGTCGTAGGATTCGGCAAGATTAAGGAGTAGGTTGTACCAGTGTTGAATTATTGGTAGTTAGGTGAAATTTATGTACGGGTTCTGCTTCTGGCTGTTCAGTGTGGATAGATAGGGAAAACAGTTAGGCAAAAAAGGGACTGATTCTTCTGTAACTTCTGACAGTATGTTCCAGTGATTACGGATCCATTTGATTATTGGGAGTAATGGACATGATTAAATTTAGGATTGAGTTCTCGTGGTGTTTATAGATTGATATTTAGTTGGTGTATCTGGGTTTCCAGATGGGTTTTAAAAACATAAAGAAGCGAAATAGAAGCCATGGGGATTATTTTGAAGAACACTGTGCTTTGGTCTTCTGGGTCCCTTTGCGAGTACTCAAGTATGAGAATGACGGTGACTGACATTACATATCTTGGTTTACTCTCCACTTGTGTGATTTGGAGATTGAGAATTTAACGACGTTAAGACTGAAATCTTTTTCTAACTATATTTCCACTTAATTCAAGTGAAAACTGCATTGCTCTTGTTTTCTTGGGTTTAATTTAAATAAAAGAGGTTGGTTCCATGTGTTGTAATAATAGTCAAATGCAACCTTAAAACGTTGAAGTGGGATCTTAATTCATGTCGAGCCTCTGAATTTGCATGTTTCATGGATGCAACCATTAATTTGATGTATTGAGTTGGTCTAGTTTTTAGATTGTTTGAAGTATGATACTGGTTTCATTCATGTCTATACTTTTACATAAATGTGAGGAAGAACTTTGCATTAAATGGTTGTGTTGGTCTTGTTGTGTAGATCATCAAGATCTGAACTGGTGACTCGTGTGAGTTCAGACAGCTGGTTGCTCCGGTTTGCTATCTCGTACTTATGGGGTCTTACATGGACTTCAAGAATTTTGAAGACACGTCGCAAACAGATGACAGTGGTTGGAATCAAACAAGTAACCCCTCCTTTGCGCGACAGTCTTCCATATACTCCTTGACCTTCGAGGAGTTCCAAAATTCTTTGGGTGTTCCTGGGAAGGAATTTGGATCCATGAATATGGAGGAACTTTTGAAAAGCATTTGGACGGCTGAAGAAACTCATGCCTCGACCTCTACCATGGGAGATGGGATTGCACCGAATGGGAATTTGCAGAGGCAGGGTTCATTAACTTTACCACGTACACTTAGCCAAAAAACTGTGGATGAAGTGTGGAGAGACGTTCTCAGAGAGACAATTGGCGTACAAGATGTTACTGCAAGTGGGGGCTTGAACTTGGGTCCGAGTGAGCCCACTTTAGGTGAGATGACATTAGAAGATTTTTTGGCAAAAGCTGGTGTGGTTAGAGAAGATTCTCAAACTTCTGGGGGGCCAATCGGCAATGGAGTCTATCCCGGTTTGCCTCTACAAAACGAGAATAATAATGCTGGTTTGACCACAGAATTTCAACAAGTACCATCTCAGAACAATGTTGTATTGGGCAATCAACACTTTCTTGCTTCGTCAAATGTAGGGATCTACACAAGCGGTGTTAGTGTAACCAGCGTTGCACCACAACCACAACCACAGCCACAATTACAGCCTATTCTTCCTAAGAGAACAACCTTAGCCTTTTCTTCTCCTACAAATGTCGGAAACAATTCCCCAATGAAGGGTTCAATAGCCGGGATAACAAATGCTACGGATAATAAAATATACCAAAATGGAGTAATGGGCATGGGGGGATTATCTAATGGAGTGACAGTCGCACAAAATTCGCCTAGGAATAATCCTCATTGTGATGTTAGTGTTAAGGCTTGTGTAGATTCACCATCATCCCTTTCTCCTTCTCCTTTGCCTTATGCGTTTGGTCAAGTAGGGGGACGAGGGAGGAGATCGACGGCTTCTTTGGAGAAAGTAGTGGAGAGAAGGCGGAGGAGAATGATAAAAAACAGGGAGTCTGCTGCGAGGTCCCGTGCTAGGAAGCAGGTGATTCATTTAAAAGTTTTATGTTTGATTGCACTTTATGATCTTGTAGTCCTTGTGAGTCATCAGGGTTCATATTTTTATTTATTATTATCCTAAATTTAAAACATGAGCAGGCATATACCTTGGAATTGGAAGCGGAAGTAGCAACACTTAAAGAAATGAACTGCGAGTTACGTAAAAAACAGGTATTTTTTATGGGACAATAAGAAAATGCTCCAAAAAAGTAATCATGTGAGTTCTTGATTCTAACGTATTTAAACTGTTTCTCATGTTTTGCTTCAGCGAGAAATTTTGGAGATGCAGAAAACTCAGGTACTGAATCCCGTGTCGTCTTAAATTGCTATACTTGCAAATGTTGATAGACAAATTCAAACTTTGAGTAATGATTCCCATCTTTTCCTCCAAATTCCAATGTACCACCATATCCAGAACATTAAATGCAAAAGTCAGAACATTCGTTGTATAATTTCTTGCACACTCATATGACTTATTGCCACAGGTTGCATGGATAAATTGATTTATATTGTGAACACGAGTTTATGTTACAGTTCGATATTTTGTTGTATTTGTGCGGCCTATCTATCTCTTACATAAGAATACGATTCACGTGTAATTTTGCATATTCGCAAAGTCCCTCAGTATACTGTTGGAGTATAGTAAGATTTTTTCTTCCAAAAGATATGTAGCCGGAACCTATATATTGTATATTCCAAAATTTTAACAACATTCCGCTCAGCATGCTGGATGGTAAGGGTATACATTTTGAGTTGTATGTTTATCACATGTTCCACGGTGTTGTGTGCCATGTATCTTAAAGTGAAGGGTTTTTTTTTGTGGACAGACGCCGGAGACAAAAAAGAAACCAGGGGGAGATAAAAGAAGATGTCTGCGGAGGACGAGCACTGGACCTTGGTAGGCAGAGGCTTAGGAGACAAAAAAGAAACCAGGGGGAGATAAAAGAAGATGTCTGCGGAGGACGAGCACTGGACCTTGGTAGGGGGGGGGGGGGGACGGAGACCTTTGTTTGTGTTTAAGGTTCAAGATATCTTGGAAACTGACTCGTGTCCTTAAAATGGATTGTTTGCTTTATGTATTAATCTGTAGTGCAACATCAGTGTATTCAGGTTCCTCTCTTATGTAAAATCTCGTTTGATTCTCATTGAAACTTTTGATCTGTAGTGTAACCCTGGTGTAACTTTTTAAGGTTCCTTTGTGTAAAATCTTGCTTCTTTATCTACACATAATATATGTGTGTATATTTTATTTCCTTGTCATTTTATTTTCTTCTTTTTCAATTTATTGGCACAATCATTCCTTTTAGGTCAAATTTTTGTTTTTACCAAAAATGTTTTGTAACATGCAATAAATTTATTTAAAATTCAATATTATATGATTTTAAGATTATTTTATACGTTTGCGCTAGTCAGGTTCAATCACACGTTTGTACTTTGATCAACAAACTTGAAACATCCATCGAAGTTTTAAACTTGTTATATATCTTTCATCTAACTAGAACATTTCTACATACTTTATTCCTATGTTCAAGATATTTCTATTAAAATTACTAAATTATATTAATTAACTTAGATTTATATTAAAAAAACATTCAGAACTTCAAACAACAATCGTTCAATTTTCACACACATATATATATAGTAGAAAAGTGCACGTGCGTTGCACGTGAACAAATAAACTGCTGAAATATATAAATAAAATTTTGATAATATTTAAATGAATTAATATATGGATAGTAGTATTTATCAATTGAAATAAATCAAACCACAAAAATTAAAAATCATGATCATAGACGGTATATGAATCAGAAAAGCTGTCTTATCCACATGACACATTTTTCAATATGCTTCTTGGTTGATTTTGACAACTCAACAACTGTTTGTCGTAGTTTTTATAATATGCGTATAACTATTTTGGTATACTCAACAAGTATATGATCATCTTTAACTTATTATGTTATTTATAATCATCATCGAAGATTTGACATGCTTGTAGTTTGCTTCTCTATCACGACATTTTTTCAGTTTTCTACATTATTTTTATCCGGTAATCTTATATTTCGACTATTTATTATTATTTTTTGAATGATTTTTCAGTTTATGACAATCATCAACTGTAACTCCTAATAAAAAATTCTTTTAGTCGTGATAGGTTTTCACTTGTGAGTAAAAATATGTATAACCTATATATCCTTCAACAACATAATCAATGAATGATGTTGTAATTTCTTAAAACATCGTAATATTTGTAATATCAATTTTATATATTTAATATCAATATTATTAACATATAGCTATAAGGTTAATAAATTAGAACTGTTTATATATATCTACTCGGTTAATATAGCTACTCAAATTATTATATTAGAACTATTTCCTCGTTTAATTTGACGTAATTCAGGAAAGTCATCTCGTTAGTTATTTTTTTAGAATCTTTGGAACGATGATTGCGTTCATCATATCATGGGGATAGTATAGTTTCATTCTCATTTGTTGTGTTTAGAACATAATATTATATTATTCATTGAAACAAAACAAATGTTCTTCTATCGAGTTTACATTTTGTTTATAATATTTTATATCTTGTGGAACGACATACAAAATTAATTATTGTATTTTAAAAATTTTGAGAAGAGACATGAATAACATAATTAAGATGCAAATGAGATAATAAATATCATTCAAATATATATAAAAATATTTATTTTATTCAATATCTCATCTAATAATACAACTGTTTAGATTTCATAAGCATTTTATGATAGTCAAAATTAATTTGATGAAATGTTGTAGAATTTTATTTGCATTTCACTATTTGGCTAAGTGAATGTATTTGGCGAGAAGTTTTCAATACTACCATTTTATATCTTATGAATTAGCTCATTAGTCACTTTGACTAAAAAAAAGACAAAAACAACCTCTTAACCACCTCGGAATATATCGAGATGATATTGGATAAAATAAAGTGCAATTGGCTCAATGTCTCAATTTACTAAAAATTCACAAAATTGATCTATTGTGTCCACAAAACTTTAGAATTATTCTCATACCATTATAAATAGAATGAGAATTGTATACACTTTGTTTTTCATGTGTTTCTTTTTCTGGATGAAGAATTTTTTCTTTTTGAAAACGATTTTATTTTCTTAGAAATATTGACATTTTATATGATATTCATGCAACATAATCAACACAAATGACATATAACAATAAAACATGTTAACTCTAGGATAAAAAACTCATCTCATTGCAAGAACACTAAATGACAAATGAATCATATTATTTAGTAATATTTATTTAGCAGCATATATAAAAAATTGACCAAATGGCTTAAAAATAGTGTTTGAAATCAGTTACATACAAACATTTCTCTCAATCACGTATCTCAATTGACACATAAAGAGTCTGAAAATATCTCTACTCTAAATGGGAGAAAGAATTTTTATATGAACTTAATATTTATTAATAATTTATTTTTATTCAATCCGTCTCATCTCCCTTCGTCTTCCCATTATTATCTATCATTAATATGATAGAGATTTTCATAAATTTGACTGCAATGTATAAATTTAAGAAATTAAAATTAAATTAAAATAATAATTATTTTGATTTAATTAAATACACTATTAATGATCATTTTATACTAATATAAAAAATGACTTAAATAACATCATGAATATGATGAATATTGTAAAACAAAAAATTGGTAAAATAGTAAGCTCACAATTGAAAGTCATATATTTAATAGATATTATTAATAGATAATATATTATTTAAGGATATTTTTTTAGCATCATATATCGAAATTGATTAAATACTTAAATATTTGTATTTGTATTGAAATCACTTACATACAAACTTTTTCTCTCAATTATGTATCTATGTTGATACATAAGTAGTTTAAAAATATATCTATTTTAAATGAGAAAAATATGTTTTATATGATTTTAATTTTATTAATAATTTAATTTTATTAAACCTCACTCATCTACATTCGTCTTCACATTATTACCTTAATATTCGGAATATTAACAAATTTTTAATTTATAACATTATTAAACAAAATGGTAAAATAATAATCATATTAAACTAACGTGGAAAATAATTTAAAAAAACCTTGGAACATGACAATTTATAAAACAAATAAAATGGTAAAATAGTAAGTTTACAAATGAAAATCGTATATTTATAAAAGTAAAATAGATGTAATATTATTATTTTTTTTAAATATGTAAATTAAATTAAATTTAAAAGTAAAATCAAATTAATAATTATATTGATTGAATTAAGTAGACTATTAATGATCATATTAAATTAACATAGAAAATTACTTAAAGAACCTCGTAAACATAACAAATTGTAAATAAATGAAAGGGTAAAATAGTAAGCTCACAATTCAAACTCATATATTTATAATAGTATTAGATTAGATATTAGATAGATATTAGATATTAGATTAGATATATAATCAGCAATAATTACTCTTTTTGTCGATCTAAACTAGCATTTTCATGTTATCTAATGTGATTCATATTACTCCAATATAAAATAATTTACATAATCAGAGTTAAAACAGCTTTCGAAATTGACAAACTACAAAACTCAATTTTGATAGGTCATACCTCATTACTGAGAATGTTATGTGGAATGTTACACTGACAACTGCTCGTTTCTTGGTTTCAAGAATTGCCAATCTCCTGTAGAACATGTAACACTTCTTGCAGAAAAAGACTCACGACGAGCTTCCAACAAGCATAGGCGAGGTATCCCGGTTGTCACCTCGGGTATTCGAGAACCAAACCTTCCGCTACGCTCCTTGCTCTTGCTACCCCAAAAAGCTTGCTTACAATAGCCATCGCAAAATCAGTTGCAGTAGCACGTCCTTTGCTGGTAATAAGTTGCCCGTCAATGACGACTCGAGCACCAGTCACCATGTTATTGACATCGTTCATCACAGAGGGGTGAGCTGTGGCGTGCCTATCCTGTTCAAAGAAGAGCCAGAATGAGTTTTGAAATCAACTGAAAAAATACAGAAATATTGAGGTGTGAATCCCATCCGCATCGCACCTTCAGCAACCCATAACCTTGCAAAATGGCAAGGGAAGAACAGAGTGCACCAAAAAACCTTCCTTCGGACTCTTGTTCTTTCAACAATTTCTTTAAAATCCTCGACTTGTGAAGCCGTTCATCGGCAGAAACTCCTCCCTAGATAATAATGAGCCAAATGAGGCGCTATTTTTGAAGGACAATGACCAGGGGTGCCAAGCTGAGTAAATTCGAGTTACATTGAGCTAAGGACAAGGACTTTATTTTTTATACTTCGTGCTAAAAAGTTTAGAAAGTTATTGTTTGGGGAGCACAAAAAACAAATATTTAATACTATTTTATATTTTTAATAATATAAAATAAAATTAATATCTTTAGCATCAGATATATCATCTCCGAGTAAAAATAATATCTATTATAGAATATCACACAGCAAATTGTTAAGATTGGAACTTGCACCTAACTCAACACCAAAAACTAGCTCAAGAGGAGATGATTGTCCAAGTCCATATATGCAACTTTCAGGAATTTTATCTAACCAGTGTGGGACAAGTGACACACCCCTTCCCACGCCAAGGAATGAACATCTGGAGCGTGAAGTTTACAAATAACCCAAATATGGGAAGAATGAAAACTAGCTCAAGAGGGGAGGATTATCCAAGTCCATATATGCAACTCTCAGGGATTTTGTCTGACCGATGTGGGATAACTAACACACCCTCTTATCTTGATTTCTCGAACCGAGAGATCCCCAGAACGTAAATGATCAGGGATCGATGGTCAGATCTAGTATGGATCATACATGGACGGTAGTTGCTTATAGGATATTATTATATATATTATTAATTAAATAATAATAATTATTAAGGATTTCATCAAAAACCACTAGTTATATTGGCTTGTTCCCCGGATTATTCCTAGAACCCTCCATTGAACCTGAACTGGTCGAGAGACTTTTGTAACTTTAGCTTAGTTGGACTCTTAGAAGTTCCTTTTCGGAGGAGGAATTCCAAAGAGAATCCAAGATTGCTTTGCCCTGAAGTGCAAAATAAAAAGGAAATCCTGTATTTTACATATCCATACGACCTAACTCAACCCCAAAAGCTAGCTCAAGAGGGGAAGATTGTCTAAGTTCATTTATGCAACTTTCTGGGATTTTATCTAACCAATGTGGGACAACTAACACAAATACATTCTTACATGACATACAATATATAGCAAAAAATGTATCTTTCGAAAACAAAAGAAGGACAATACGTTATTCCTAACCAAAATACATTATTGGGTATATTACAATTGACGTAACTGATTTCAAGGGAACATGATTCCCAACCAAAAAGAAACGAAAGAAGCACGATATGAATAATATAAGTGTACGATACCGGCAGGATGATTAAATCATATGTTGATTCAGCCGCAGCACTTATCAACTTGTCAGCAACAATTTTTGTTCCAGTGGATGCCAAAATCTGCAAAGATTTTTCCACTGAAGCAACGATAACATTCACTTTTGCTCGTCGTAAAATATCTACAACAGTCACCACTTCAATTTCTTCAGAGCCATCAGCCACTGGAACAAGAACCTATGGCATTTATCAGAAGCATAAGAATAAGTAATTGTATTAAGACAAACTAGGATTATCTAGGATAACTAGGTTCTGTGAAGTGTGAACAATGTGTATCGAGAAGAAAAAGGAAGCTCTTACTTGAGGAGTGTGATCAAGAGCCCACGAAACATCATTAAATTCTTCTTTTTTCAGATCATCAACATCAGCACTTAACAACTACACAAATTAAATGTTTTCAAATATCTGAAACATGATGTGGAACATTTAGGGCGTGCGTACAATTCATTAGCACATACCATGTGTCCTCTCAAATGTAGTAAAATCAAAACACGTCAAATTTAAGAAGCTCTTGCTTACCATCATGTCAGAAATATCCATGGCCACCGACTTGCCAAAGAGCTGCTCCACCAATGATATAGCAAAATCAAAGCAAGTGCCTGGGCCTCGACTAGTAGTTAGCTCTCCAGAAACCTGAACTTTTGATTTAACGGCCCAAAAAGTGGGAAGCTTGCTCATAAAGGCAGGATGACAAGTCGTCTTGCAGGGTAAACTACGATCAAATTAGCCAACAGAGTAATAACATATATCACAAGGGAAAAAAAATCATTAAACTACAAATGTAGCACAGAATGCAAGTACCTGCTTTCTCTTGAGCAGTCCCCAAGGCAAAAGTGCAACAGCTGGAGCAGCACATATCGCACCGTACAATCGTTTATTTTCAGCATGCTTGCTTGTTATATCTTGAAGAATTTTGCAATCTCTTAAACGAGCAGAGCCTGGCATACCTCCCTACTTGGCATATAAGGCCAACGTAGGTTGATGCAAACGTGAGTTAAGGTGTATGTTCGCTAACTAATGTACAAATAAATACGACTAAAAAACCACACTAGCAATTAGAAAGAGAGAAACAAAGACTCGTAACTGTGGTTTAGAAGAGTTCAATACCGACCGGTAGTGCAACAAGATCAAAAATCTCATCAGAACAGGAAGATATGAATGTGTCAGCTACAAGCCTGGTGCCTCCAGATGCCTCAACCTCCAGTTGCTCCTCCACTGATGCCAATGTTACCTCTGCACCTGCGCGACGAAGAATACCGATCATTATCACTGCCTCCATTTCTTCTGTCCCGAACCCAATAGGCACCAGAATCTATAAATTGGAAAAAAAAAACAAAGGGTGACCAGCAAATTATAACTTACTAACTGCAGGACGATCAGAATGTAGGGCGAAAACAAATTTTATGCTAAAATGCCAGTTCCACGATGACCACGACCTATCTCACTTTGCCGCCTGGTTATATTCGTGGGTCAGGGAGACCAAGGGGGAGAGGGGGATAAAGTGACATATGCAGCCTTTCTACAAATCTAAGTTTCATCCACCAACCCACTTCCTGAATCCACCATATGACACTGAAAATCTAGAAAACCTCTTAAAATTTGAGGACATACGAAAGAGAGAAAACAAAAGTCCAGGAAACTAAAAACAAATAACCTATTTATAAAGGAAAGAAAAGAAACACACACACATATATAAATCATGGACCTTTTTGCGAGGAATTGAAGATGAGGGAGCTGTATATGGAGTGAGGACTGGAGATGGGGATATACTTTTGTTGGGGTTTGAAGAGCGTTGTCTAAGGGCAGGTTTCTTCTGGGTTTTCGGGCTTTGGGTCACTGCGTGTATTGAGAAGGGTATGTAGAGGAAAGTGGCGTGAGAAATGACCGCCGCAGGCTTGGCGGTGATAAGTGGGAACGCCGGCGATAGAGAATTCATCATCTTCTGTGGCTTTGCTTAAATGCCCGGACAACCAAATCCTGAAGGAAAAATATCCCATAAACAAGCTTAAAGTGGCAATATGTTTTAATCCAAATGGAAATGATATTATAAATTATAATTAAGAACAAACATAAAAACACCTCTAACCATATAGCGCCCGTGGCCTAATGGATAAGGCGTCTGACTTCTAATCAGGCGATTGTGGGTTCGAGTCCCACCGGGCGTGTTTTGTTAAATTTTTGCGAACCGCTGTTATTTAATGGGCCTAATCTTGAGGCAAAAGGACGGCCCAAAAATCATGCTAATTTCTCTCTTTTTTTCTAAAAACAAAATTTTTTCGTGCAAAGTGAAAAAATAATATTGTTTAAAAACAATCTACTCCATATTTGTATTTGTATCATACAAAATAATTATCTTATTTTGCACAAACGGCTCCCTTCGTCATCAATGCTGCATCCGTCACGCTGCCAACACCCATGTTCTGTCGCCACTATTTTTGCAAGTTCTATGATCCCTCTTTGATGACATGTTCGCTGCGACAGATGAATTTTTACCCATTTTATAATGCTATGATGATTTTTTCTACTTTTAAGTATGCTTTAACTTCATCGAATGTTGTATGTAATATGTAAATTTGTAGTTATGTTTCTCTCTTTTTGTTTTACTTTTCTCAAGTCTGCAAACACCGTACCTTCTCCATCATATATGCTTCTTAAAACCACTGACATTGGGGAGGGGAAGCATACATGTCGCATGAGAACATGATGTTTTGAAAAGTTCAATATCAATTCTTGGTTACTGATTAAAAGTACTTGGATAATTATTTACTCCAGTCAAAACACCTGCCATACAAGGATGCAAAGTCCATTCCTTTTAAGGCATTCAGGATTCTCACAAAGTTCTTGGATTCGGGAAACACAGCAAGCTTCAGACAAATCGATTATTATAAGTGAGATATAGGATTCTAGAACTCGAAATCTTGTGTCTGCGACAAGGATCAGTGACTATGTATTATCAAATGAGCTGGTGAGCATGGCTCTAGCCATGGTTGCAGAAGATAAAAAAATCAATCGTGTATTTGAAGGAACTATTTGCTGAGGAGGTATGCTTATCACCAATCTAGCTTTCTGAGGTTTCCTTCAGTAATAACTTGTATATAGTAGGGCAGTGTGAAAATTGAGACTGATAGGGGGAGACTGATTGAGGCTGGTATCCTAATTTTTGTTTTCCTGTTTCATGTGAAGTTTTATTCCTGTTAGATTTTACCCAGTTGTCCTTCTCAACTAGCTTCCTCCAGTTTGTCACTGTTGGAAAAAGGTGTCTCAAAGTTGGGAGAATGGGAAGAAGTGAAAGAGATTTTATTTTGTTGGTCACAAGATGGACCGAGCAGTTGATCAGGAGTAGCTGGAAACGGTTGAAGTCAGTTGTTGACAACAGAGTGACATGAGCAATCGGTAATATATATGCGTGTGTATGTGAATGACTCCAGGAAAGGCTTAATATCAATAAACAAGAAATCCAGTCTTCGATCCTGGACTTGATTAGACGATCAAACGAGGGAGATTCGTTCGTAGATATTTACGAGAAAGACCAAATCCGCAAATCCCGGACTGGTAGCAATCCATGAGGTAGAAAGGAATAGAGATTACGAGAGGCAAAAACACGAGAGTCTTGGAGAGATCAAGGAGATTAGTCTTGGTTGTAAATCTTTGACTGTTATTCGTATCTCTGTAATTGTAAAACTTTATGGTGATTGAATACAAAAGTTGACCATTCCTTCCGTGGACGTAGGTGGCCACGTAACTCCTTGTGCAAATTTTACTCTCTTGAATTTCTTATTTGCGTGCTGCTGTTGTATGATTCCAATTGTGACCATCGAGATCAATCGTAGATACAATATTAACTCGAATCCTAACACTCACTGACTGCAGTGCTTTTTATTTATATTGCTTTTTTCTTTATCATTCTGAAAGCTCATAAATTGTTTTTAACTGTTGGGGAAACTGGATGCTATGAAGGCTCTCTTGGATATGGTTTAATTTTCAAGTGAAACGGTCTTTATTTTGATGTCCTTAGGAAATGGACCATGCTTAGGAAGTTCAAAGAATTTGAAATCAACTCAAATCCGTCAATCCAGGAATATATGGAAATATATATTGGTCGAGTACTCACTTGCCGAATTTTGGCACATCTGTTCCTGACTCTTCAGGGAAATGAGACGTTTATAAAGCCTGCAGAATGCTATCTTTATGACCAGGGAGAGCTTTGTTTCTACGAAATAATGATCAGGAGCCGCCAACGTGAAGAAGTAATTGGGTATCATCTCGCAACAGCAGAGCATGCTGTGATCAACCATCTGGGCAAATCGACGAAGTGCCTATCCTCAAAATGTCGGGACTACGAAGTTTGCTCAATATTATGCTACATGACAACAAAGTTGGGAGCAGCACCGTCACATCGAGCAGCAACTACAATGATAATCAAATTTATATTCCAGAAAGATGGAGGGAACATACTTAGACTTTATGCTCATAAATACTAAAACATAACAATCACCCGAATCTATTTCTGGCTGTTTTGTTGTTCTATATGTTAGCTACAGTTCAAAAATTAAATAAAAGAACTTGAAATGTTCAAATAAAACCAAACGTTAGTAAGTTAAAGTCATTTGTACCCCTCTTACTCTCTCTTTGTCATGATTCTCTCTTTGTCTGAACTTTGATGTTTTCAAAATGATAGTACGATCACCAGGTTTCTTAAGATGGGGGTTTATTTAATTTTTTTCCAGTTTTTATTCTCAAACCAATAAATTGATAATTGAATAAATTATGCAATCAAATTAAAATTTCAAGTACTCGAAACTAACATCATTCTCTTGCAACCTTGTAAAAACCTATATTCGGTTTGAAAGATAGTTGTGTACAAAGACTTGACAGCACTTAAATCACAAATCCAGAACGGACAAAATTAAAAACAGAAAAAATTCGACATCTTTATGTACAATACAATGTTGTTGATATACGTCTTTCAAACTAACACTCAAGTACGTTCCATTTTACAACGAGAGCTGAAAACCGTTCAATATACAAGTAAACATCACGTCAAACTATAACACAGCAAGAACTCAACATCCTCACTATTTATTCCCACGGAGAATTTGGCAAAAAGTCTGTTCAAGTATCCCCACCCCTAGTGTTATCCCATGCCTTCATCTCATTGTGGCCGTGCCGCGGACTCAAAACAACCGGGTTCATAACGACATTCTGCCTTGAAGCCGAGTAGTAATTGTGAGGGACAGGGTCCACTTGGTAATTCACCCCCTCAACTCGGGCGACAGACCTCACAGACATGAGCCTTTCGGGCCCAACGCTTCTGTTGATATCAATAGGTGGCTTGGGAGATTGGTAGGCAGGACAGTGTGGCTGCCTATAACTCTGATAATATTGGTGAGGAATTTGATTCACATAATAATGGCTTGTTTGTTGTGGAGAATTTAAGCTGCATATGTTAGGCATACTGCAAACTTTGTGCATATTGGTACGGCTGCTTTTGTGGTTTCCATGAAGCATGGCTTCGTTGTTTATGGTTTCTGTGGTGCAGCTATATCTGGTGACCTTGGGGAAGAGCATGCCGAGGAAACTAAAGAGTCACGTTGGACGGAATTGATAGTTTGGAGTTGTTTCAGTGCTGAATGGAGTAGAGGGGATTATGCCATTGATGGCATCAATATACCGTTGCTCAAGACCGTGAGGATCTACATAGCCCACATGGTTCTCCAACGAAAAGGGATTTGCAGGGAATAGGAACGACCGAAGTTTTGGAGCTCCGGCAGTTTCATAGTTGGTAGCTTCATCCATCATGTGGCGTAGATCTTCATCAGATCTCACCGAGACCAAGGAATCGAGTTCCTCAAACAAGACTTGGAACTTAAGGATCAATTCTCCGTCGATTAGATAAGCGAGCTTCTTCATAAGTTCTGTAAATAATGAAAACCACTCATTGTGAGAACATTTAAAGCCAGGACTGGATGAAAATCAAAACAGTTTTCTTTTCTTTCCTTTCCTTTCCAAGATTCAGCATCTTCTTTCTCACTAGGTCTACTAATAGTATCACCATTGCAAATCATGCCTCAACTCTAAATTGATCTTGCAACTGCCATCTGCCACCAACTCCACCACCACAGAAAAGTTTTGTAATCCAAACCATATAAGTAACAAGAATAACGAGATGAGTAGAAAATAATGGCTACAATGCATAACAAAAACATGCAAGAATTTTTAGAAACTATCTCATCTGCCGTACATAATTGATGACAGTGAAATCGAAGTCTTCTCTTCCGTAAATGGAGAAAGCCAAGAGTGGTGACCAACTATTTCATACTGCATTTCGTATAGTTAAGGTTCATTAAAGTTGTTCCGTTTAGGGGTAAAACCCATCCCTTCATGTCAAAAATTCTCAAGGAAATACAGAGTGTTCCAAAACCAAGGAAAATCGTGAGAATTGTGATTTTCCAGATAAAAAGATATGAACATATAGCGAATGAAATGCAGAACCTTGGAAAGGAATGTCCCGAGGCACAGAAATGACACGGGTTTCGCCGCCAACATACTTGAGGTGGCGGTCGGCGGGGCGGGGGAGGATCTTTCCGCCGTGACTGCACAAGAACTTGACACGGTTCTTAGGCGAATTGGGGGCTGAATTGTGCGCCGAACCCGAAGCAGGGCCAATATCAACAACTTCCTTCGACATTGCAATGAAACTTTGAGGGCTAAAAATCAATGGAGGAGAGAATTTCCAGAGAGAAGAGGATGAGAACGTAAGAGTTCGTTGGTATTTTATAAGCACCATAATTTAATATATGTATTATTTAATCACTTATTATTATTTAATTACTTTTTTCAAATATTTGATTAATAACATTATTAACAAATAATGTTATTTTATGTAATTATTTATTAAAATTAAATTATTAAAATATGAGATTTTGAATAATAATTTGAAATTATTAATATTAAGTGATGAACATATTTAATATTTAAAAAATATTATAAAAACTATATAAAAAATTATACTATTTGAGTTACTAAATAGTGATAACTGTTTTATATCGTTAAATTGACTTCTTTATCATTGTATTTAATATATTGAATAAGTTGAATTGTTATTAAAAAATAGAAAAAATTATTTACAAATCATATATTATTTTATCTATCAAAATTTTTAAAGAATAAATAAATAAAACTTATTTTATTTATTAGATGGATAAATTTTGATTAAAATTTTTAACTAAATACAGTAATATCAAACAAAAATTAAAATATTATTATTATAATACATTTACATTTATCTTTTTATGCAGTTGTGTTCTTGGTCAGTGATCGTTGAGTTTTTTATCTTTGAAATTGATACTCACTGAAAATTTAGGATTTGATTCCATCAAGTGACACTAGTCCAAACGCAGGCTTCGAATTTGCTCTAAGCCTCAAATCACGAATAAGATCGTTAGAAGGGGGCCACAAAGGTGTACGTAGCCACTCCGACGCTCAAGTTAGAGACTGGGGATATAAGGGGAGAGCAGCTAAGGGTGCTGTTGAAAAATAATATAGTGAATGCTGAATTACACACTCAAATCTGGTATTTATAGGAGAATACATGGGCCTATCATAGACCTTCTACCTAGGCTAGGGATGGGCCTGGGGGTTTGGGCCTCATCTTTAGGGGCCTATTCATAGGGTATCATCAGTCTCCCCATCTCAAGTTGAATTGAATCGCAAGTTCGAATTTCAATTAATTGTGTTGCCCTTGGTTTACAATATATGAGTTGTGTGTTGTTCATCTGTTGTTCATTAGTCTCCAAAAATTTGGAAACAAATTGAACCACCTTCCATTTCGGAAGGGCCAAATCTGTGTTGGGCTCCTCCACACCCACGCCTAGCACCCTCGCCTTACTCACGTTCTTGTCTCACCTTCTCCCCTCCCGCGCACCTCGCCCTCGCCTCGCCTCGCCTGCCCATGCTTTCCTTTCCCCTCGCATAGCCTCGCCATGCCTCCCCATCGTTTGCCCACGACCTCGCCCTCGCCCCGCCTTCGCTTCCCTCTCCCCTCGCCCAGCCTCGCCAAGTCTCCCCATCGCTTGCCTTCGCCTCGCCAGCCCTCTCCCTCGCCCCGCCTTCGCTTCCCTCTCCCCTCGCCCAGCCTCGCCAAGTCTCCCCTTCGTCCAACCTCGAGCGCTCGGCCACGCGCCTAGCCACCGCCCATGCACTCACTCCACACAGCGCCACCACGCCCGCACATCCTCGCCCTTCGCCATTCGTTCGCCGACTCGCCAAGCATCCCCTTTGAAAGAGGATCGATTAAGGTGCCCGAAACGCAACGGAAATTTCAAAATTTGTTTTTCAACAAGAAAACTGAACACCTCAACTATAGTGTGTAGCAAATACAAAACACGAAATGTCATACATATGGTGTTTAAGAAATTACCTATCAATCACAAGGATTGATGTAATGGATTCAACTTAGTTGATAAACAACTAAACTCTTCAAGTATGACAATCTACTAGCCTCCCTTTGAACTTGGACTCTTTTCTTCAAAATCAAGCCCACCACTAACTAGCTAGAACCCCTCTTATTTTGCACTAGAAAAATAAAAAGATTTTTCTTTGAGAAGAGAATTGTTTTCTCAACAATTGAAGAATAAAATTGAAAGGAAAATGTTGCTCAATATTTCGGCCAAGTGAGATGGGAGGGAAGGAGTGAATGAGTTGTCTTGGTGTGGGAAAAAGTAAAAGTAGTATTTGCATGCCATGCGATTTTTTAATGAAAAGTATTCCCCAACTCTTCACCTCCCAAGCATGTAATGTAAGTGGGCTTGTAACATTTACAAAGCCTATGGACTTTAGTTTTAAATGTCTTAAACATATTTTAGTTCATTTAAAACTTTACTTGATTTTACTCAAGCCCACTAGTTTAATAATTATTTCTAATTGGGCTCAACAAGGCCCAATGTTATTTAATTAATTCAACACTTGAATTAATTTAATTATTTGGAACTCTACTATGCCCACTAGTGTTTAATTAATTCAACACTTGAATTAATTTAATTTAGTCCATAATAATGTTTATGAAAATCACAATTTTCAAATACATTATCTGTTTGGCCAACTTTTAATTTAGGAACACTTCCTCAAATAAAAGTTACATTCTTCTTATAGAAGTCATACTTCTATTTTTTCTTACGCTTATAAACTCCTTTATAAGCCGTTCAACACTTTGAACTATTTTACTTCTCAACGGGATCTAGAAAGCTAGCACTTGTGTGACCCTCAATGGTTCATTGATACAACTAGCCGTGGGTTCACATCTCCATGTGATTCGGACTAAACATGTCCTCCTTATACGAGCATACCCCAATTGCTCCATTCTTAATTATCAACTCCCTGATAACAAGAACGTCAGAACTCAAGTCTGATAGTACCCAACCAATCATGTTAAACGTCTAGCAGCATTGCTTACATGATTCCCTAGGTATCAAATGATAGTGTCTGCAAGAACCATTTTATTATGGTTAGCGTACAGTATGGTCCCTTCATCTCATATATCCCGATCGATTCGACAACCATTGGTATATTGAGAGTTGTCAATGAATCGATACTATGTGTCATGTCGTAGTTGCATCGATGGTGTAATCTATGAAACCCCTTTCATAATTACCACCATACTCTGATCGGAGATTTCATACTACATACACATGATTTCACATAGGATATCCATACCCGAAGGTAAACGGTGAATCCCCGACCACAATGCATCGACTGCTATATGTTTTGACAAAACACCCAACCTTGCCACCTGATGACCCCATGAGAGTCGGTAAACAAGTCAAAGTGTAATGCTAGCACATAGAGTCTCAATGTTGTTCCGGGTCATAAGGACTAATGGTGTACAACCATAAAATAGGACGTTTCCACTCGATAAGTGAGAATCACTTGGAAAGTCCTTTATGGAGTGTTGTTCAGTGCACTCTACAAGGAGCACCTATCTGCATGTCCGGACATCACAATGTCCCCTATCAATGAAACATGGTACTCACATCGCAGATACTAGTCTCGAACTCGAGCGGCCTATATCCTTCTTAGCGGCGGCTGAATCGACTAGGAACTGTTTAGAATATACAATATTCCAAATATGAGTTTCATGATACTCATCATATGAGCATCTCATATTCTTTCTACTATTTGTATATTCAAGGACTTTATCTATGCAACTAGCATTGGTATACAGATAAAGAAGTGCCAAAACAATAATTTCAAATATTATTAAAATAAAGATTGTTTATACATAGAGTTTAAACATGAACCATCGGCCAACACTTGGCTCGACAGGCACCTACTCTAACACCCTTCGCCCAGTCTCGCCTAGCCGCCTCGCTCGCCCCTCGAGCGCTCACCCAGCCCGCCCTCGTGTTTGCCCAGCCCGCCCTCGTGCTCGCCCAGTACGCCTTAGTGCTCGTCCGCACGCCCGTGCTCATCATTCCAGCCTCGCCCTCCGCCCCCTGCGAATGATTGTGTAGCGGTAAACATTGTTTGTTATCGACAAACTAAATAATTATGAAAATTGTTCTAACACAGCATCCCCTCGTGCCCTCGCTCGCCAGCACGCCCTCGTGCTCCGCTCGCCCAGCACGCCTCGCCACTCCAACCCCCCATCTCCTCGCGCCACAGCCACAGCCACACGCCACAGTTCGCCCTCCTTGGCCCCATCTTCAAGGTCCTCTACTAAGTTTTAGGTAGGTGAAACAAGTACTTCAATCACCCTACATACTTCAAACACTTCACTCTCCTCATTTCAATCTCTTCACTCTCACCACCTCAAGCTCATCTACTAGGATCCAACCTTCACCCTCATCACTTCAAGCTCCTCTACTAGGCTTCAGCGTTAGTAAAAAAATAAAACTTTCACATCCTCATCTCGTAACTCCTCTGCTAAGTCGGGCCTTAGCAGGAAAAATGAAAGATATTTATCATATCGTCTCCCCGCATAACTCCTCGGTTTGATATAGCATTAGCAGAGAATATGAAAGACCCCTTGCGACCTCACCATCGACCTAACTCATCTTTTATCCATAACCCGAATAATAAAAATTCAACATCCTCACCCCATGACTCCTCTGCTAGGCGATGCCTTCGCAGGAAATAAAAGTTTCACATCCTCATCCCTGACTCATCTGCTAGGCGATTTCTTAGCAGAAAAATAAAACTTCCACATCCACCCCTCTGACTCCTCTATTAGGCGATGCGAAAAAATAAAACTTCCACATCCGCACCCTCTGAATCATCTGCTAGACGATGTCTTAGCAGGAAAATTTTATTTTTTCTCTTCTCCAACTATGTTCCTCTGTTAGGCGATGTCTTGGCATGAAAATTTAATTTTTCTCATCCACTGGGCGATGTCTTAGTAGGAAAATTAAATTTTTCTCATCCACTAGGCGATGCCTTAGTAGGAAAATTAAATTTTTCTCATCCACTCTGCTCCTCTACTAGGCGATGCCTTAGTAGGAAAAATTTAGTTTTTCTCATCCACACTGCTTCTCTACTAGGCGATGCCTTAATAGGAAAAATTTAGTTTTTCTCATCCACACTGCTTCTCTACTAGGCAATGTCTTTGTAGGAAAATTTAATTTTTCTCCTTCACTCTGCTCCTCCGCTATGCGATACCTTGGTAGGAAAATTTAATTTTTCTTCTCCACTCTGCTCCTCGACTAGGCGATGCCTTAGTAAGAAAATTTTAAATTTTTCTCCAACACTCTGCTCCTCTACTAGGCGATGTCTTAGTAGAAAAATTTAATTTTTCTCCTCCACTCTGCTCCTCTACTAGGCGATGCCTTCATAACACCGACGCGCGACCTTTTGGTCCCCGCACAAGACTCCGACTCATTTTTCCCATAAGAAACTTAAGCGTTTGATGATAAGTGGAAGCTACGGCTCTAAAATCCTTCAGGGCTGCCCGTCCTAAAATTCCATTATACGCTGACGGGATATTCACCACGGTGAAAGTTATCATTTGTGCTACCCGCCGAGGATCAGTCCCCAAGGATACGGGAAGAACAATATGACTCAAATTATGGATGAAGACCAGCTCAAACTCAAATCCTTTCACCTTCATTTGAGCCAACGTTCTCTTGAACAAGACATTTACGGAGCTTCCATTATCAATAAATATCATCGCCACATCATAATTGGCAATGGTGGCCGACACCACCAATGCATCGTTATGTGGAGTCACAACGCCTCGGAGATCTTCCGGCCCAAAGCTGATGACGGGATCTTGTGGTAAGTCTGCACCCCTAGATATCTCAAAGTTCTCCAACCTTCTCCCATGTGTCTTCCGAGGTCGCCCAGAGTCTCCAGCAGTAGCACCCCTGAGATCATATGAATCATTTTTCTCGTAGGATGGTTATCCTCAATCATTCAAATTTGTTGATTTAATATCCATCGAAAATGCTCAATTTTCCCAAATAAAATTTCGTAATCAACCAACAAATTTTAATTTCAATAAAATCATACCAAACAAATTTCTCTTTCCGTTTTTAGCCAATCATAATGGGGGAATTTCCAACAAAAACGGAGCTTTATGTATAGATAGATCAGAACCAGCAATCGGGTGACATTAGATTAACAAGTATATCCCACCCATATGTCAATCTTATATATCAACATAAAAGCCTGAATAGAATTCCGAATTGTTTATTATTACATTTGTGTCTTTGATATGTATAACGAAATTTCCCATTGATTCTTGGATTTTCGTCATTTGATTTTCCCCATTTTGATGTCAATATAAAAAAAAATAGATATACATATTCATTAATAATTAACTATATTTGTCTAAACATGTATGTGTTTAAAAATCTTCAATATGAAAATCATCTTTTAACTCAAAATTTTCAATATAAACATATTCTTTAATCAATTGAACACCTAATTAATCACAAATAAAGTGTTTTCTTTATAGTTTTCATTAAAATCAAACTGACATGATAATGAAGTTGAAGTATATAAAGAAATGTTCATAGTGGATGATAATTCTCTTTCAAATATGACTTATCCATATACGACAATTGAGGAAAACTCTCGGAAAATTCCCAATCTACTATTTTGTGACTCTTCAAATTACTCTCTCAATTTCTCCTATTTTTATACCAACATTGTCCACGTATTAAAAAATTTATTTATATGTCAAGCAAAATAATGGGAATGTATCATATTATGTATACAAAAATTGTAGTGCCGTTATCCATGGAATAATAAAATTTAGACAAAAACTTGTGTGAGACGGTCTCACGGGTCGTATTTTGTGAGACGGATATCTTATTGGGTCATCCATGAAAAAGTATTATTTTTTATGCTAAGAGTATTACTTTTTATTGTGAATATCGGTATAGTTGACCCGTCTCACAGATAAAGATTCTTGAGACCGTCTCACAAGAGACCTACTTAAAATTTAATAAATCATAATCAAGTAATCAAATATTTATTCCATAATAAGCGGAAATCATAAAACCAGCTGGAATCGCATAAACCATAATATCTCAGGGATACAAGCGGTAAACCTTAATAATGCAATCATATCGAATTTTTGGAGTAAGCCTGAAAACAACAACTGAAAAACGATGGGTAACCTACTAACCTTCCCTAGTAGAACCAGTCTCCACTAGTCATTGTCCGATTGTCCTGGTTTGTCCAACCTGAGATTTATCTTGTGATAATAGGGTGTCCAATATAAAAACAAGGACGTAAGCTACCTAATCGTCCAGTACGTAATGTATGAGTATGTAAACTTATATGTACATGCATAAATCATGAACTGATTATTAGTGATCAAATTGAAAACTCGCTGCTCAATCTGTGTCTGAGTGTGTAGACCGTTGGTCCATCGAGTTAGTTGGTGTCGCCCACACTCATGTTAAAATCTTGGACATTCAATATCTGGGGTAATCGTAGCACATTGTTCAGTAGTGTCAGTTGGTGTCTCACGATATCCGATCGTTCAAGGAATATGGTTGAACAACCTTTTATAGAACAAGGCTTCTCTCAAAGAATAAACTGGCTCAACATGATATGTGAATTCTACGTATATATCATGAGAAATAAACAAGCATTATACGACAATTAAAATACAACACATAAGAATGCAAACTCAGTTAGATATCGTAATTAGTACTTACGTGCCTCTAAAATATAACGGGGAAAATACTATATGTTATCCAATGATCATGGACATCAAACAAGATAAAATTACTAACTTCCCGTGTTCTTGAGCTCATCTTTCTAACTATTCTTTATAATTCTTTTCTACTATCCCCCAGTTAACTAAGGTCATCGGATCATACTTTCGTCCGTAGTCAACCTTTTGGAGACAGCTTCGTAACTCGATCCTCGTGCTACAGACCACTCCAGGAACGCTTCGCAACTTTGTCGAGCCTTCGTGAACAATTGAAAAGGCCTAGAATAACACTAGAATCGAGAGGAAAACTATGATTGGTGTGCCTTGAAACAAAATCCGAGTGGCCTATTTATAGACTGAGTTCGGAAGCTTCGAACCGGCTTCTTCCTTACATGTCATGCTCACCTTGACACCTCATCAGACGGTAGAGATCAGAATATCCGATCTTGGGTTCGGAAGGTTCGAACTCTTACATGTCGATGTTCATTGGACATGTTACTTCTTTGTTGGCTGCATGGATTCAGATGCTCCAAACTCACTTCCAGAAGATTCGAACTGGTCTTCGGCGATTCCGAACCGGCTACTGAATAATTACTTCACTTGCTTAAGTAATGACACTTAATTATATTTAAATCATACTTTATCAATAACTTAAATTGAGTCGTTACAAAAAAAAAAATTCAAATAATTTAATGATATTATTTAATATTGCATTAACTTATCTTTATTCATGAAAAATATTTTTTTAACTCAATTTATATTTCTTTTTTAAAAAATAAATAATATTTATACCCAATAACTTTCGTAAATGAAAAACAACTTACATGTAAATTAATGATAATAATCAAATTCTCAATCTCATGACTAGCTACATAACTCAACATAAAATTACATGTGTGTGTATCAGCCTCAAGATTCTCAGTTCATACAGTAAATGGTACAGAACCACGATAAGCAACTTTATCCCATCCCATGAGAGGAAATCAAAATCTAGACTTTTCAAACCATCAAATAAATTCGCAAGTAAAGAAACTGGCAATTTAGAGTAAAGATACATCCTCCACTACACACTCTTGCAACAATAAGAACATGAACTAAATTTTAGAAACGAGAAAATAAACTACTCATCTTTGTTCTCCTCAACAGCAATGCCATTATCTGTTTGTGCTTTTACTACTTCATCTACCGTTCGCACATTTTCATCCACACCAAGCACATCATCCATCATATCATCCTCCGCAGCATTGATATCTTCCACATCGTCCTCATCTTCGTTGTTGCTTTGTCCAGGGATCTTTCTAGTTTTAGGCCCGTGCTCAAGCTGATGGGTCTCAAGTTCTTTGTCCATTGTCTCTTGTAAGTTTGTCGCTTCGTTGTTTGCTGTCCAAGCTTTTCGTCCATTTTGCCACCTTTCCAGACCGTTTTCCACATTCGCAATGTACTTTTCTGCCATCTCCTTCTGATACTGTGATAGCTCACTTCTCCTAGCAGACTTCCATTCTTGAAACATCTGATGACAAAAATAAAGAAATTGCTAAATGGAAAATTTATTCTAGCAATGCACAGAAGCACGTTTATTTAATTATAAATAAAAAACGAGAAAAAGATGGATTTCAGTACTGAATAGCCCATCTACAGATTAAATATTAATCTTACTGCACAATGCTTTCAAGCAATCAAGTGGTAGCAGGAGTAAGTCACAAGAAAAAACTCACCTGTTCTTTTTGCTGCTCAAGCAAAGCTTCATCACGATCCTCCAGAGGCTTGGCAAACATGTAATAGATTGGAGGCTCTGTCTTTGTCCTGGAAGATCACAAGCAAAGAAAATAGAAGAAATGTGTCATACTCAAAGACAATAAAAATTCATTAGAGCATCTTAACTCCTGTGCAGCAAGAAACCCGGGTCGTTTAACTGCTTCAATGTTCTGCATATGAATGGACACTTATCTTTTGTGTCAATAAAATTGTGAATATGTCCACTTTTGGACCAAAATTAATAATAACCTGCAGCATGTAGAAAATAATAGAATCAACGGGTTGGTCATACTAAAGGATATTCAAGCTATTACCACAGAAAATAAGGGCACCTTATGAAATTTCCAAGTTTTTTGTGATGCTCACTCCATCGAAGAAACAGCAATTCCAATTTCTTTTCCTCTGCCTTCGCAGCTACACGCGCTCTGAGAGTCTGAAAATAACACAGGCAATAGAGAAAATAATTCAGAAAGCTACTATTTTGCATACAGCAGAGAGAATAACATATCATTTCAGTATATAGACATAATAGATCAATATTAACATCGAACCAGATCCCTTTTCCGCTTTTCTGCAATCTGCTCACGCTCTTGCTGCCTCAGCTTTTCACTTTCTTCGCGTGCTCGTTGTTCAGCCTACATAAACACGTAATATTTCAAGTTAATTGACGTGGAAAGAATATTATCTTTAACCTTTAAATTAGAAAAAGTACATAAATCTCTAAGTTCGACTTTTATGGTTACAAACCAGGCCAAACATGGAGAACAAGAAAAAGGAAGAAAAGCGCACTTCGGATTTCACGAAAATTTCTTCTTGCGTCCCTCAGCAAAATTATTTGGAGTTTGAGCACACATATGTATATATGCGTTTGTCAATGCATGTGCATGGACACACACGGACCCTATATAGGATTAGTTCATCATAATATGTTTTAACTTAGATCCTTACAACTTCAGGATGCCAAATCCAAGTTCACAATGACTATGTCGACATACACAAATCAAAGTTTCATTGAAGCTTTTAGAGCCACATTGTCGACCAGCATGATAGTCCAAGCCAGCTAATTTCTCTCACCCGACTCTTAGGATACACTAGCCCCTTGTGTTTAATTTTGCTTACTTTTCAAACGGAAAAAGACAAGGTACTCACCCTTTTCAAAGAATCAGACCTCCGCATGTAGGCTTCCGTACCCGAAAGTTGTTTGTCTTCTTTCCTGAACCTCTGAAAAGGGGCAAACAACAGTAAATGTCCATACCCCATTTATCAATCTTTGCACTAGGGAAAAAAAGAATCTCGATACCATTTACTAAGAGTAGCACCTTTATTAGGCAATAAGCCAACAATACAGATCTCATTCGCATTAATACTCTAGAAAGATTAAAACATATAATGAGCGGAAATAAATTTAAACCTTTAACAAAGAATTCAATGATCAACATGCTTATTTGTGATATTTGGCTGGACTAAATAAATAAAAAAAGATAAGTAGTTTTGAGAAAATAGAACTAAACCACCCAAAAATGTTAGATAGTACAACACATTGAAAATAATAATAAAAAAAAGTTATAAGAACTAGAAGCGAGCATACCTCCAAAGTCCCAAGTAGCTGACCCAGCATCCTCTTATTCCTGCTAATCAAACTAGGATCCTCATCTTTAGGCAATACCCTTGGTACATGCTCTGGCGGAGGGATTTCAAAGTCCTATATACACCAAGTACAGAACAGAAGAAAACAGATTAAATCCAGTAGTCACCAGGACTTCAACACAGCATTAGCTGGATTAAAAAACTCAAATTCTTGTACCATTTTAGAGGGCAAGGACCTCTTACTACCATCCCGCTGCGGCCAAAGGGATCTCAGACTCGCATTTGACTCTTCAATTTCAACAGGTAAATCTTCCCTTTTTACATCCTTCGCAGCTTCAGAGCCATCATCAGCTATTTCCCCGTCCTCAAGCTTCAACAACCATAAACAATTAATTTGAACTCAAAATTGTTTACAAGCATTGTCAGCGCCACAATGCTAAAAACAACTCAAAGAGATTTTCACACCTTCACCACAGCAGAAGAAAGTCTCCTTTTTGCTGCTGGCTGGTCCTCCATTTCATTTCTCTCCGCCTAACAAATCAATTGACAACCGATTATTATCTTTCTTTAGCATAAATCATAATAAGGGTCCAAAAAAAGCTAATAAAAGAATTACGGGTCGAACAAAGCCACGCTGGCGACCGCCATTGGCTGTAAAATTGCGAGGACCGGAGCTCGCTAAACCACCACGGCGAATCCCCCTAGGATCGCGGAGCCGCTCTGTAATCTGCGCAAAGGAAAACGAGGTATCGTGGATTAATTCAAAAAATTGATGCAACAAATATTTCCATAAAAATGAAATCAGGAGCTTCAGACAGTATATTTTCGACGTATATAGATATCAAACACGAAAATATACAAACAAATACAAGCAAAAATTTACTTCTCGTTGTTGGCGGTGGAGTTCGTCGATCTCTCTGCGGAGTTCTTCCTCTGTCTTTTCAATTACTACAGCGCTGCCCATCGCGTCAACAGTGAAGCAAAGGGGCGATGAGGGTAATGCGAGCTGCAGATGCCAAACCAAAAACCCTTGCGAAGAATTGAGAGAAAAAGTATAAAAAGATACATAGGATTATCCAAATTATTAATTTTTCTTAAAAAAAAAAAACCATTACTTTTCTAATGCCCAAAGCTCATATTTCCTTGATTTTGTTCATCAAAATAGCCACAATTTTATGTTTATATAAACAGCTTGTGAGTTTTTTTCAAGCTATTATTAAATTGCATTTAATTAAAAAGTTAAGAATAAATAATTATAAGTATGACAATATTAAATGAATGATCGTGATCGGTTAATGAAGTGATCATCCACAACACGTCGATCAATCATTCTTTTTTTAAAAAAAATCATTTGAAATCAACGACCGCGATTTTGTGGCCGTTGTAAATCGCGGCCGTTGTGCAATCGTCAACCCATATGATTGGGTCGGCCCGGAACAACTGGTCAATTGTTGCAAATTTTTTTTGTCTGAAAAAATGTCTATAATGACAAAAAAATTTAGCTTAGTTCCATTTCAACAGTTGCAGCGGAGCAAAATTTTAGTATTGGATAAAATATATTGAATGAGAGACGTTCTAGCTTAAAGCCAAAAAATTTGGAAATCCAATATTTGCTCAATGATTGGTCTAAAACCGCTAGCCAAATACAACATAATAAAAGTGACGAAGAAGGCAAAAATAAAACCGAGAGAACATTCGGAACAATGATGGGGAGGAAATGCAAGTAATGAAATGTAATATATTTTTGTATAAGATATTGAAGTTGAAATGTATTTCAATTGAAGTTGAAATGTATTGAAATACAATATATTTGTTATTGAGATATTGAAATATTTGATAAAAAAAAATTATAAGTTCAATTGTTTAAGCTTTTTTTATTATATATAATTTTATTCTTTAATATTCATTAAAAAAAATTTAATAAAAAATTCGAACCGACAATTAAATGGACACGTACTATAACGGCCACAAGCGGGGCCCGTTAAGGGTTGGGGTTGTGCCGACCCGAACTCCACATGTCCGACCCAAATCTGTACTAAACCCAGCCCATGGCCAAATCTAGAATAAACTAAGATGAAATATCAATATTATAATAGAATGATATTTACGTTCCATTAATTTATAAAACTAGTTCATACTTATCTTTTGTTGTATAAATTAAATATATTAACTTTATGTTGTTTCTAAGTAATTTTCTTGATGGCTTAATTCCTATTCTTTCAACTAATCATAATATCCAATATAAAAGAATAAGACTAATTTTTGTATACTAAAATAAAATGTTACTTATCAAATGTAAAACAAAAAAATTTCTCGAAATATGTATTTTCTATTAATTTTTGAGTAGATCTCTTGTGTGACGGTCTCACGAATCTTTATCTGTGAGACGGGTCAGCTCTACCGATATTCACAATAAAAAGTAATACTCTTAGCATAAAAATAATATTTTTCATTGATGACCCAAATAAGAGATATGTCTCACAAAATACGACCCGTGAGACCGTCTCACACAAATTTTTCATTTAATTTTTTATTATTTGTACTAATTAATATACATATATGCCTAATGAGCTGGTTATCTATATTTTATATCCTATTTATAATTTTTGTATGATGATGAATATTACATTGACAATTTAATGAATGAACAAAAATACTCATTATTTCATTCAATAAAATTTATTAAAACTTATTTTAATAAATGTTAAAAATAACTTAAATAATTTGTAATCATAGGGTGTTCATTCGGTCCGAACCACCCGGTTTTCTCGATTTTAAAATTAACTATTTTTTATATATATTATTTTTATTTGCTTTTTATGAGATAAACTCGTGACTCTCATCCATATTTTTTTGGAAAGTAATCAAGTATTTGAAAAGAAAAAGTATATTCAAATTTTAAATTAATGAATTATTTTTTTACTTTCGATTTATTAAGTTTATTTACCTAATTTAAATACATTCACGGTTGTTACAATATTTATTATTCAAGAATGACTTAATTAAATAAATTTAAAAGCACATGAGTTATTAATATTAAGTAAATGTCCAAGTGGATTTTTATAGTACTATTTAAAATATATTTCCGGATACATGCCTATTATGATGGCAAATTGCAAATGAAAAATTTCCATATTGGTAAATGGAAAATAATATTGGCATTTTAATTTTTAAAATTTTGTAACTGCTTTTTTCAAAATTTATAATATAACATCTAAATCAAAATGTAAATAAATTTTATATACATTTAAATATAAATCAAAATAGAAGTTATCTTTGACTTTGAGTAAACACGTAAATAAGACAATAAAAAATGAAAAAATGAAAGGAAAAAAAAAAACAGTTTCAGTTCGATTAATCGTAAAAAAAACTAAATCAAACTGAAAAACTAAAAATCGAATTATCGCTTTGGGTTCGATTCGGACTATTAATTCTACTTTTAATCATATTCAGTAACTTAAAGATTTTAAAAATAATTAATTAAAGTAAAATCTATCCATATGCTAATTCGTTGCTAATTATTATTATATTTTAGAGCAGGTCTCTTGTGAAACGGTCTCACGAATCTTTATCTGTGAGACGGGTCAACCCTACCGATATTCACAATAAAAAGCAATACTTTTAGCATAAAAAGTAATATTTTTTCATGGATGACCCAAATAAGAGATCCGTCTCACAAAATACTACCCGTGAAACCGTCTCACACAATTTTTTGTCTATATTTTATGAACATAACTTGTTTTTTCCGTTTTACTTCTCATCCATAAGGAAGCGGTGTTATTTTTTCAAATAAATAAATAATAACAATTTGTTAAAAGTAAAAATTTACAGAAAAAGGTAAAAATCTCAAACTTACAAAATATATTTAACTACACACTTTATAAAACTTTCTCCACTCAATTGTGTTTTTTTCACAAAATTGAGAGACATATTTATAGAATTTTTGAAAATATTCTACAAATAAATACATCATCACACACTAATTTTCAATATTTACAACTCTTATTTTCAACATTTGATAATTTCAACTCTTATTTTCAACACTCCCCTTGTGATGATGATCATGATGTAATGATTGTCTTCATTACGTGTTTTTATATTATCTCGTTAAAAACCTTACTAGGAAAAACTCATTGGGATAAAAACCATAGTAATGGAAAAAGAGTGCAGTCACGTAAAATCCCCTTCAGGTTAACACGAACGATTCTTCACAAATTTCGTAGATTACACATCTCAATGTTAGATATATGTTTTCTGAATATTGTAGTAGGAAGTGTATTTGTGAAAAGATCTGATAAGTTTTCACTTGATTGAACGTAACAAATATCAATATCTTTATTCTTCTCAAGCTATTGGGTGAATGTGAAGAACTTATGGGGAATATGTTTAGTTCTGTCGCTTTTTATCTATCTTTCTTTTAGATGAGCAACGCATGCAACATTATCATCGTACAGTGTCACAGGCTTTTGTCGAATGATAATCCGCATGAGATTTGGATATGTTGGGTAATTGATTTTAGCCACAGACATTCACGACTTGCTTCATGTAGTGCAATAATCTCGGCGTGATTTGATGAAAGTTGTTACGAGTGTTTGTTTCTTGGAACGCCAAGAAATTGAAGTGCCTTCACGAGTAAATACATATCCGGGTTGGGAACGTGCATTGTGTAGATCAGATAAGTGCATGGCATCGACATAACCAATTATAATTTGATTGATATATTTTGAATACAAAAGTCTCAAGTCTACTGTTCCTCGTAGATAACGGAATATATGTTTAATTCCGTTCCAGTGTCTCTTTGTCGAATATGAACTAAATCTGGCCAATAAATTTACAGCAAAAGATATATCAGGTCTTGTACAATTTGCAAAATACATAAGGACACCAATATCACTTAGATATAATACTTCTGGACCAATAATAACTTCATCATTTTCACATAGACGGAATGGATCATTTTCTATGTTAATGATCTAAAAACCATTTGAGCACTTAAAGGGTTTGATTTATCTATATGAAAACGTTTAAGGACCGTTTCTGTATAATTCGACTGGTGAACAAATATTTCACATTCTTTTTGTTCAAATCGTAAACCCAGACAATAATTTGTTTTTTCAAAGTCCTTCATTTCAAATTCTTCCTTCAAGTACAATACAAACTTCTTGAATTTTCTTATTCGTCCAGTGATGTTTAAATCATCAACATATACATCAATAATTATGCATCCGATGTTGTTTTCTTAATGAAAACGCAATGGCATATTGAATTATTCACATATCATTTTTTCAATAAGTATTCACTTAGCCGGTTATACCACATTCGGCCGGATTGTTTTAACTCATATAATGATATTTGCAATTTCACAGGATAACATTCTTTAGGTTTTGAATGTTGTGCTTCAGACATCTTAAATTCTTTGGTGATTTTCACACACACACACACACACATATATATTACTATAGAGTGATTCGTATAAGTAAGCTGTGACAACATCCATAAGACGCATTTCTGAATTTTTATATACCGCCAAACTAATCATATACCGAGATGTAATTGCATCTATAACGTGAGAATAAGTTTCTTCATAATCAATTCCAGGTTTTTGAGAAAAATCTTGTACGATAAATCGATCTTTATATCTTATTATTTCATTTTTCTCATTTCGCTTTCGAATAAAAACCCATTTATACCAAGCAGGTTTTACACCTTCAGGGTAAGGACTATATGTCCAAAAATGTTACATTTATTTAGCGAACCTAATTCAACCTGGATGACGTCTTTCCATTTTATCAAGTTCTATCGATTTTTACATTCACCAAAAGATTTTGGTTCATGGTCTTCGTTGTCATTTATGATGTCAAATGCCACATTATAAGAAAATATCTTATCAATTTCTTTTATATCTTTTCGATTCCATATTTTTTCAGTATTAATAAATTTGATAGAGATTTCACGATTCTCGTCAGTTTGTGGTACTAACAGAACATTTTCATCATCATTTATTTCTATCGGAATATCATTCTCTATTTTGTGATCATCGTGTTTCTCTATGTATTTTCTTTTTCGAGGATTTTTATCCTTGGAATGGTCTTCCACGCTTCAATCGTTTTATGACATCATGAGTGTTTTAAATTTGTTTCTTTGAAATTTCAATTTGAGCAGGGGCATTTACAACATGTATTTTGTTACTCCTTTTATGTATACAAACGCATCTGATATTTAGTTTACTATTCTTTGTAAATGCACAATTTTCAGTACATATTTTTTGCATTGTTTAGTTCTTGGATCCAGATGTAACAATGATGATGTATAGAATGTAATTTTCTTTTTTTCCCCTAACATTGGGAAGATTTCCTCATTAAAATGACAATCAGCAAACCGTGTTATAAACACGTCGCCTGTCTGAGGCTCAAGATATCGAATGATTGATGTGCTATCATAAAAATATAAATTCCGATTTTTCTTTGAGGTCCCATTTTTTTCGTTGAGACGGTGCAATAGGCACGTATACCATACATCCAAAAAATTATCAGATGAGAAATGTTTGGTTCTTTACCAAAGGTAAGCTGCAATGGGGAGTATTTATGATATGCACTTGGTCTTATGCGAATTAATGCAACATTATGTAAAATTGCATGTCCCCATATAGAAACAATGAGTTTTGTTTTCATATTCATTGGTCTAACAATCAGTTGTAGACGTTTAATCAATGATTCAGCTAATCAATTTTGTGTATGTAAATGAGCAACATGATGCTCAACAGTGATTCTCATTGATATACAATAATCATTGAAAGTATGAGAATTAAATTCATCACTATTATCAAGTTTAATTTTCTTGATTGTATTATCGAGAAATTTATTCCGCAATTTTATTTGAGCAAGTAATCTTGCAAATGTCACATTCCGAGTTGATAAATATACATGTGACCATCTGCTAGAGACATCGATCAATATCATAAAATATCTAAATGGTTCACACGGTGAATGAATCGACCCACAAATATCACCTTGAATATGTTCAAGAAACATGAGTGATTCAGTTTAGATTTTAGCTGGTGATGATCTTATAATAAGTTTTCCAATATAACACGCTTTGTATTGAAACTTATTATCTTATTATTTTGAAAGATCTTATGGTCTTTCAGCGGATGACCATATGTATTTTCTATAATTCTTGCATCATTATTGAACCAGGATGTCCTAATTGATTATGCCAATTGATTAATATTGAAGAATTATCAACTACCATGTTTGATTCAATTGGACTTATATGTGTATAATGCAATCCAGTAGGGAGCATTGATAATTTTTCAACTACATATTTTTTCCTGATTTATATGTGATAACACACATATATTTCTCATTTCCTTCATTTATTGTTCGAGTATCATAACCATGAGAATAGATGCCATTAAAACTCAACAATTTTTTTTTGGATTGCGTTGAATACAAAGCATCATTTATCAGAAATTTTGTACCATTAGGTAACAAAAAATGTGTTTTACCAAAACTTTGAGTCTACAGGACCTGATATTGTATTCAACATTGATTTTGTTGGTTTTAGTTTCGATATATATCTTTTATCTCGGAGAATAGTCTGCATTGTACCACTATCAGATATGCAAACTTCCATGCGATTAGTTCCTTGTTTAACTTTGTTCATAATATTTTCCATATTTGAACTTAAAAAAAATATATAATGAAAAAAAATTAATGATAATATATATGTAATTTATTGATTACAATATAACATTATCACATGAGCATATGAAAAATAAAATGTTTTACATTTATATTCCACCAATGTATTGATCATTTTCAGAGAAATCATTCAGAAAATCTGCAGTATCAAAATGAGTTGAATCACTCAAACCGTCACTGTGTTGAGTGAAGTTTGTCTCTTTTTCTTTTCCCTTTATGGATTCTTTATAGAGTTTACAAAGGTGCTCGGGATCTCAAAAATACGAGACCAATGTCGTTGAGTGCCGCATCTAAAACAAGAACTTTCAAATCGTTTTGAGTGATTTTCATTAACTCTCATGTTCTCATGATGTCTTTTAGTTGGTGGTTCGTGACGCCCTTTTGAGATGATTTATAGAAATAACTATGTTGATTATTTTCAAAACCACGGCCACGACCACGACCACGACCTCAACCAAAACCTTGTCTTTGATTTTGATTTTGGTTTCCAGGTTTAAATTCATTTTTACTTACAACATTTACTTCTGGAAATGCTGTTGATCCAATGTCGGGAATGATGATTTCTCATTAACAGCTCGTTGTTCTTTTCTGTCACAAGAAGACATTCAATAATTTCAGAATATCTCGCAAATCCACACACTCTATATTGTTGTTGTATTTGATGTGTGAAAAGTGAAAAACGTTTTTTCAAGCATTTCCGATTCCGTAACCTCATGTCCACAAATTTTTAATTGCGAGATTATTCAATACATTGTCGAGTTGTAATCATTAACTTTCTTAAAATCTTGGAATCTTAACGTATTTCATTAATTACGGGCAGTGGAAAGTTTTACTTCTCTTATATGTTCAAATCTTTCCTTTAATCCTTTTTATAAAACCATGAAATCTTTTTCAATGAGATATTCACATTTTAATCCTTCATCAAGATGTCGACGCAAAAATATCATAGTTTTTGCTTTTTCTTGTGATAATGAGATACCATTTTTTTTTAATAGTCTCATTTAGACCCAATGACTCAAGATGCATTTCTACATCGAGAGTCCATGTCATATAATTTTTTCCCGTAATGTCGAGCTTAAAAAATTCGAGCTTTGCAAAATTTGATATGATGGTACTATAAAAATACAATTCATTTAATTAGTTAAGTTCTAAATATATTAATATGAAAATACATCGTAACTTATAAATTATAAGTACAAGCATTCTTAAAATAAAGAAAAAACGCGAGGCAAATATTATCCGATAAAATACAATATTAGTGAGTATAATAAACAAAATAATTTTACAAAATAACCTTGAAATAACCGTCTCATTCTTCTTCGAAAATTTCGGTGAATAAAATTTTTAGGGAGGGAGAGTAAGTTTGGAGTGATTGAATGCGTTTGTAAAAGCATATTTATAAGGTAAAAACTAGCAATTTATGACCGTTACAAAATCTTAAAAAAATAAATATATGTATATGAAAATTTTATTGTAATAATATGATGTATATAATGTTAATCATATTTAAATAATTATGTATATCACATCACATTATTATAATGAAGTGTCAGGAGCTTCTTTTATATAATATTGTGACATTATACAAATATATATATAATTATTATATAACACAATAAATATACATAAAAATAATTACGTCACGTTATTATAATGAGGTGTCATAGACAATTTTTTATATAATTACATATATATATATATATATATATATATATATATATATATAGACACACACACACACGCACACAATAAATAAACAATAACACAATAAAAATATATAAACAGTGTAATAATATAATCACATCACCTCATTATAATGGGGCATAGACTCCTTTTATATAATAACATGATATTATATATTAAATATGTACACAATAAAAATAAATAAATAGTAAAATAAATATTTTTACTTTTGAATATTATTACATTTTTCTTGTGTTTTAGAGTTTGAAGTAATATGGAGAACTTTCAAGTATCGTGCTGATAAACACGAACGTGTTAAAAGTAAAAACTTGCGGTCAAAAAATAAAAATCTCAAACTTACAAAATATACTAAACTACACACTTTATAAAATTTTTTCCACTAAATTATATATTTTTTAAATAAATTTAGAGACCTATTTATAATTTTTTTTAAAAATAATTCAAAAATAAATATATCATTCCATACATTATCCAATAATAATTTTCAATATTTATAATTTTTATTTTTAACATTTAATAATTTTCGATTCTTATTTTTCACGTAGAATTTATTCACAAGAAATAAAATACAGTTGTCAACCTTGAGAAGCTTGTTTCAGAACGAACCCGAAGGCGTATGTATCATTCACTCCCCGGGGGTTCAATTCCACGTATAGGTTCGAAAAGTAGGCGATTATATCCTGCAAAAGTCTCGCCCCCCGATCAATTTCGAGGAGCCAATGTACATACATATACAATAACTAGAGCTGAGCGGCAGACGGATGGCGGAGGAGGGATCGGAGAGGGATAATGGGGGTTTAGCTTCTATGGATTCCATGGAGTCGAGATGGGTGTATCAAGACGACGAGGAAGGGTCGGATGTCGATCACGAAGACGATTATGTCAACGGCGGCGGGGGTTTGCCGCAGCGGGATTCCGATGATGAGGATAATGCGGAGCAGAGATTGATTCGCACGGGACCTAGGATCGATTCGTTTGATGTTGAAGCCCTAGAAATTCCCGGCGCTCATAGGAATGAATTTGAGGTATTACTATAGATATTTCTCTAGTCTTCTAGAATATCTACTATATTTCAAAATGAGCGGAGCAGGGTCCTGGTTTTTGTCTATCTTTTTGTTACCGGTGTTGTGTCAGTGATAAACAACCTGGAAAGGAACACTGGCGAAGAATTTATATATCATTTAAATCATCTCAATGAAAAAAATGAAGGCAATTAGGTATGGCGGATGTTGACATGAGGTATATCCAAAGTTAGAATTATCAAACGGCTCTAAGCTGACTGTAGCTGCTTCATCACAATGAGTTCGTATTTTGCACCATTTTTTCATGTAGAGCTCAGTGAATAAGAAGTAGATGGCCTAATTAACTGTGAATGGAAGTGGAAGTGGTCTTAGACATTCTACGATATTTAGACAGCCTAAATGGTTGTGTTGAATTTGATGTTTTTCGTATATCTGACCGTGATACTTCCTTAACTGGCTGCAAAATTGTCAGCTCCTTTTTTTTCTTGAATTTTTGGCATTAAGAAGTGTTTGCGTGAAAATAAACATCTCAGTTTTGCTAGTACTGAATTTTCAACAGAGATGTCTATGGGTGTGCTTGTACTTCATTTTGAAATTTCAGTCGCAGGATTTCACCATGGGCATGAGAGTCATATTGGCCTTTCAGACACTTGGAGTTGTTTTTGGTGATGTTGGAATTAGTCCATTATATACCTTCAGTGTGATGTTTAGCAAGGCTCCAGTCAAAGGGAATGAAGATGTTCTTGGTGCACTATCCCTAGTTTTGTACACCTTAATTTTGATTCCGCTGATTAAGTATGTTCTTATTGTTTTTTGGGCAAATGACGATGGTGAAGGTATACGGTTTCTGAGATTTTGCCTTTATGTATATAAAAATCTACATATGGGTTGGACGCATGGCCAACATTATTTTCCCAATTGGTGCAGGTGGTACATTTGCTCTGTACTCCCTGATTTGTAGACATGCCAAAGTTAGTCTCTTGCCAAACCAACTTCCATCAGATGCTCGTATATCAAGCTTTAGACTTAAAGTGCCATCTGCTGAACTGGAGAGGTCTTTAAAAATAAAGGAAAGACTCGAAGCTTCTCTGACACTGAAAAGGCTTCTTTTGATGTTGGTGCTGGCTGGTACTTCTATGGTGATAGCTGACGGTGTTGTTACACCTGCGATGTCAGGTGCTTTTTAGCAGATCCATTTTGATACATTTTATTATTCCTGCTGGATTTCTTTGGTGTAGGCCAAGAAAGGATCCCTTTTGCAATAAAAAATACTTTTTTTTTGCTTATCGAACTTGGTAAAACATCAACAATTTTTTTTTTCAGTAATCTCTGCTGTTGACGGCTTAAAGATCGGAGTCTCATGGGTAAAGCAAGGTGATTTATCCACTCAACTACTGGGTCTCAGCTAAATCCGTAAATAATGTTCTTTTGTTTCTCTGTTGCTCAACTCTTTTGACATTTGTGAAAATTTGGAAAACTTGAACTTATTTTGATCTTTTTTGCATCAAGCATATTCTTCTCATGATTGAATTCCCTGGTCAACCTAAGCTGACATGAGATTCAAAATACCGAGAACTACCATTCCCCAAAAGTAAGTAATTGGCCTTAGATAATCAATACTGGTTAAACATGCTGAGCTTATCTATCACAAAATGATCAGTGTTGACCATAGCATTCACCAAACTGCCAGCATCTCCTCCTCCATACTTAATGGATGATATATTGCATTGACTAGATACTGCAGTTGCATTGTCAAAAGATTATTCCTTAATTCGAACAATAAATCCATTTTTAGGCGCAAATTCAGTCTGCAATTTGTAGTCTAGCTGGCGATTGAGGCTTTCCTTTTTTGAACTGCAGATCATGTGGTGATGATCTCGGTTGCATTTCTTATAATTTTGTTCAGTGTACAGAGGTATGGAACTAGTAAAGTTGGGATTGTAGTTGGCCCTGCCTTGTTCATATGGTTTTGTTCTCTTGGAGGCATTGGCATATACAACCTTGTGAAGTATGATACCAGGGTTCTGAAGGCATTTAATCCAATTCATATATATTATTTCTTCAAGCGCAATTCGACCAAGGCTTGGTATTCCCTAGGAGGCTGTCTTCTTTGTGCAACAGGTATGCTCTCTTGGAATCAGTCGACCGTTATTTTCTGCCTCAATCTAGTGTTCCCCTTGGAATGCAGCTTGCTCTGTAATATTGTGTAGTTTGAAGTCCATTGCTTTAAATGGCAGATTCTATGATTTTGTCCTGCACATTCTTTTCTCTCTCTATATATTCATTTAAGTTTTCACAATAACAGATTGGACCATATATCTCTTATTGTATTGCAGTTTGCATCAGAAATGACCCTGAATTCTAATGCGGATGATTGCAGTATAAGAAATAATTTTTAAAAAAGGTGATAAAGGAAAGGCTTAAGTTGCATAGAAAGAAGTTTATGTGCGCTTCAGTTTCGTGACTTTATTAATCTCCTCAGAGCAGCTTATATTTGCTAAATTCTCTATTCTATCTCTTTAATTTGTTCCAAAAGAGTTGTATGTATAAACTTTCAATTATCAAGCTATCATATTCAACTTATCTCCTCTTTAAAAGAATTGTCTTAGAATGTAGCCCATATTCATATGTCTAGATAAATTGGTTTCTGCCACCTCATTTGTGGTACAGTAGCATAAACCTCTCCCAATATGGGAGAGGTCTGGGTTTGATTCAAGGTGATAGCGAAAAACCCCCACCCCCGTGATGAAAAAGTTACCCGGTTTCTTAAAAATCATCAGTAATGTATTACTTTTGACTGCTATCTATAGCTTATATATTTGTTGTTACAAAATAGTGTCTGATTAATTTCTGATGATCAGTTTTACAACTCAGGTTCTGAGGCAATGTTTGCAGATCTTTGCTATTTTTCTGTAAGATCAGTGCAGGTAAACTGCCGGAGTTGATTTGTATTTTTATTCACTGGGCGATATAGAAGATTTAAGATCTTTTTTTTTGGAAATTTTATTTTTCTTATTCAAATGTGTAAATATGTTTGTGGCAGCTTACTTTTATATTTCTTGTATTACCTTGCCTTCTGTTGGGATACCTGGGTCAAGCTGCTTATCTGATGGAGAACCATGCTGATACAACACAAGCCTTCTTCTCTTCTGTTCCGAGTAAGCATGGTTATTTTTTCATCAACTGTGATTTATTTATGATGAAAATTTTAATTTAGTGAATGTAAGAGATTTCACTTGTTTAGATTTGTTTGCCATGAGCATAAAATTTTCTCTTTCCTGCTAGAGCATCTATTGATTTTTATACTTGATGTTATTAATACCTGTATTTTAATGTGCCTTGGAAGAAGTTCAAGGGTGATGATAAATAACCTCTGACTATGAAGTGCTTTATTTCTAATGCTCTGCAGGTGGAGCTTTCTGGCCTGTCTTCTTCATAGCCAACATAGCTGCATTGATTGCTAGTAGGACTATGACTACAGCTACGTTTTCTTGCATCAAACAGTCCACAGCACTTGGTTGCTTTCCTCGTCTGAAAATCATTCACACCTCAAGGAAATTCATGGGCCAAATTTACATTCCGGTCATGAATTGGTTTCTACTGGCTCTAACCCTGATACTAGTATGCAATATCTCAAGTATTTATGAGATTGGAAATGCATATGGTTAGTCTCTTCACTTATAGTTACAGTTGGGGTTTCTTTTTACCATATTCTTTGCTGTTCTGTTCATCTGCCTTGATGTGTAGCTGATGCTTCCTCTATTCTTGTTTACAATCCACAGCTCGTTATTTTCTGTTCATTTCCCCTTGATCTGTTGATTAAGTGCCAATATGCGGGGCCTTGGGGTCCTCACTGTTCCTCATGTGATTTACATACTAGGAAATTATAGAATAGAAATATTTTTTAAATTAAGCTGGACCCTTAATAAATAATGGCATCTTTTTCAAATGCTGTATAATTACATCATCCAAATATAATCATGTTATCCATATGTATCATATTTAAATAATTTCATGTTTTGAACAAGCAAACTAATACTAAAATCAATAGTATACTAAAAGTTATGTGTATATTATTATATGAATTTTTAAACATCCTTAGCTCCCATTATAGTTCACCATCTCCTACCTCTAGATGAACCTTCATGGAGTTCCAGGTTCCTATACTTACCTATTACAAATCCACCAGTGAAGAGATACAAAGTCTCGAAGGTGAAAACCCGAAGTTGAGTCCCACAAGCACAAAAATCCATTATCTATAATATGTCTTCAACTCCAAACAACACCAAAGTGTATAATAACATGTGTGGCATGATTACATGGCCCTCGAAGCATACCACATGTGCAGCTTTACAGACATGAAACAGATTTTGAAGTGTATATCATAAAAATGCCCGATTATATTTAGAGTCCTCATTTGTTGACTGGTGTCTGTCTATCTTACTTGGATTTCAACCTTATGTTTTGTGGCTTCTTGTGACATTGTTAGGTCAGCAATTTTTTACTACACTAGTCTCATTTTGTATATGCCAACATCTTCTTAATTAGCTTGAGAACATTTATGTCACATGATTTATAATGAATATGTTGTCCCCCCCATACTTATTCTCAAGATTCATTTTTCATCAGCGTTTTCATATAGAGCCTCTGATTTCTTGTTGCTATTCCATGAATCTAAAAGAAGTTGGGAAAATGCTTGATGCTTCCTGCCTTGTTAATCTATTTGATAGCTTTGGCACTATTTATCTCATATTGTAGTCAATTCCATATGGAGAACTAATATGTGATAAACTTTAAGTTAGTATAATTAATATTACTGTTGGTGATCAGTGGAATCAAAATAGTGAACCCTTTATATTATATCAATATATCTGACTTCGTATTACTCTGTAGCATAAATAATGTTTTAAACCTTTCTATTTACACACCGATCAAACTATTATAAACTATTATTATGATAGCCGACATTTCCTTGTTTGACAGGCATTGCGGAACTCGGAGTCATGATGATGACTACAATCTTAGTGACTCTCGTAATGCTTCTTATATGGCAGATCAACATTTTTGTTGTTATGAGTTTTGCTATACTTTTCTTGGGGTTGGAGTTAACATTCTTTTCGTCAGTTTTATGGAGTGTGGGGGATGGAAGTTGGATCATTCTGGTGTTTGCCATTGTAATATTTTTTATAATGTACGTTTGGAACTATGGGAGTAATCTCAAGTATGAAACAGAGGTAAAGCAAAAGATGTCGATGGATTTATTGCGGGACCTAGGTCCCAACCTTGGAACTGTCAGAGCTCCTGGCATTGGTCTGCTTTATAATGAGCTAGCAAAGGGGGTACCAGCTATATTTGGACATTTCCTCACTTCTCTTCCTGCTGTGCATTCAATGATCATATTTGTTTGTATAAAGTATGTTCCTGTATCTGTTGTGCCTCAGAATGAAAGGTTTCTGTTTAGGCGAGTCTGCCTTAAAAGCTACCACATGTTTCGTTGCATTGCCAGGTACCGTTTCTCCTGCAATTGTACATTATGTTGCATAGCCTGAATCTCATCTTGACTGGAGTAGGTAAAGACAATTTGCATCCATCTGTTTGACAAGTGAGATAGGCTGTTGCAATGGTTAATTCTGCAGATATTTAAATATAGTTGACAGTTTGAATGTGCTAAGAAGTAGGAAGAGAGTCTTTTTATTCTTTTGGTCAGCTTTCACATTTCCAGAGTTTATGATATTCTATTTTTAACTTGCACACTATATAATGAGGTACTTGTGTCGTCTCTAAGTTGCAACCGTTCTATATGCTTTTCCAGTGGGGCCTTTTTTTGCAACTTCTAGATCATTATCATAAATTATTGGGTGCTGCACAAAATGTTATATGAGGATATACCATCATATATTTACACCCCCTCACATTACTCATAGGAGAAAAGCATCTAAATAGAGGAATGTTGTCTACATTTGTTTAAAGATGTTGACGTAGTAGCAGCTGGCCAACTATGTAGATATGATGGTTGATTTTATATTTTGACAGATATGGTTACAAGGATGTTCGCAAAGAAAACCACCAGACCTTTGAGCAGTTGCTGATCGAGAGTCTTGAGAAGTTCATTCGTCGGGAAGCTCAAGAAAGGTCATTGGAGAGTGGCGGTGACGACGACTCGGATTCCGAAGAAGAGCGTTCTTTCTCAAGAATTTTAATAGCCCCCAATGGTAGTGTTTATTCACTTGGTGTCCCTTTACTGGCCGAATTCAAGGATGCCAACAAGTTCATCTCCGAATCAAGCATATCAGAAGGGGCTAAGCAAGAGTCAACCGCTGATCAAGTTGCTATAGAAGCTGCTATAGACTCGGAGCAAAGTCTTGAGAAAGAGCTTTCTTTCATACGCAAATCCAAAGAAAGCGGGTTCGTGTATCTTCTTGGTCATGGAAATATCAGGGCAAGGAAAGATTCCTGGTTTATAAAAAAGCTTATCATCAACTATTTCTATGCTTTCTTAAGAAAGAACTCACGGAGGGGAACCGCGAATTTGAGTGTTCCTCACGCACATCTGATACAGGTAGGCATGACGTATATGGTATGAAGCAAAACTATAATAGAACCTGCGCTCTTTAGACACAAAGCTGACATATATGGCGGTTGGTTCTGTATGATCAGGTTTCAACTCATTTGAAACTCTTTTAACTGACAAATTTGCAAATTTTTTTGTAGTTTTGAGTTTTGATGCTCTTGCTTTGGTCATTGTGGTCATGTAATTATGTCTGAAAGAAATATATCAAATTGATCAGTTGATGGCGGTGTGAAATTTAATTAGGAACATATATTTTCTTCTCCTGCGAGGTTATCTTACAGAGGTTGACCAATGTCAAAAATAAATAGCCTCATACCCTATATAATCTTCTTTTTTTTATTTTAGAACAATATTGGATGTAGTGCGAGTCTGAGACACTTCAGAAACTAAAATGCGACGGGAATATGGTTTTTTTCCCCCTTTTTAGTAAACTGGAAAATTGTTCTAAAATAAAAAAAAGAAGATTATATAGGGTATGAGGCTATTTATTTTTGACATTGGTCAACCTCTGTAAGATAACCGTGAAAGTTTAATTGAGAAGAAAGGCTGGCCCACTTTTTCCATAACAGAAGCAACTCTTGGTGCATTATTTTTTTGGAAAAAATGATATTTTAATTAGTTTTGAAAAAAATTTAAATTATTTTGTTCATATAACCCAAATCTCATGAAATCTCGTGGTTATCTTTTATTTTTGTTAAGATTTTATTTAATTATATCAAATCTCACCAAATGCTAATCCCGTTTTAAAATTCTATTATACCTAAACTCAAAATGATATTTCAAATTCCAAATTTCATGAAATCCATGGAACCAGAAATACTGTTTCAACCAAAATAGGATAAAGCTTGGATGATAAGGTGATAATTGAAATTTTTTTTGAAGGAAATGATAACTTGAGGGAAAGAGGATATTTATTTTGTAGGTGGTCTTAAAATACCACAATATTGTAATATGAAATAATAAAATTTCGTAAGAGATCCAGTGACCCTCTAAAAACCATTTTTCACCACCATCGAAAGAGAAGAATAAAGACAAAAATTTGTGTGAGACGATCTCACGGGTTATATTTTATGAGATGGATCTTTTATTTGGGTCATCCATGAAAAAATATTACTTTTTATGCTAAAAGTATTACTTTTTATTGTAAATATCGGTAAGATTGACCCGTCTCATAGATAAAGATTCGTTTGACAGTCTCACAAGAGACCTACTCAAGAATAAAAAGGACATCGCCCTACGACATTTCTGAAATCATTGTAATGTGAAACACCACGAGGTAACCATAATTGTCTCTCACTTGCAAAACGACCAAATCATTATGCTTAGAATGCTGCTAATTAATAATTATGCTTAGAATACTGCTATAAATTATATTATTGTTATCAACTATAGTTTTAATAAAACGACAAACTCTCGATTTTCCAACACGTGTCAGCAAATTAAGAGCATGAGAACATGCAGCAAGCGCCAGAAATTAAAATGCACATGCTAACATATGATACAAATTGATACGCAAGTTTTCTTCTTCCAAAAGTCAGCAAGTAACTGGTATCCCGAACAGTTAGAATCTACAAATATGGAGCTCATAGAAAATGGATTGGCCGAGAGTGATAGAGACTGCATATACATTTGACAGATAAATTAACTCCTAATGCAATACGAGGGGGTGATCTACACAACTTAGCAAGCCATACATACACCACCGAGAAGGACCTCTTTTCGGCACAAGATTAACCACAGTTCTCCAACAAGTCTGGAAAGTGTTTCCCGGAATATGTAGCACTGCGATGCAAGAATCAAAGAACAATCAACTACAAATTACCGATATGGCTTTGAAAAGTTATAAAAAAACGGATGTCTTAGATGGTTATCAGAAAAAGCACATGCAAAGTCAGATTGGAGACAAGTGGCGGCGCATAGGGTAAGTCAATATAACGGATTTATTGAGAAATTACAAATTTTAATCATTTGGGATGTGAGAAACCTTCATCGTTTATATGAAGAAGAGAATAACAAAAGCTGCACTACATGAAAGTGAACCAAATCAACCAACTTATAAGAATATGAAAAAGACGCAGCTAAAACCTGAAAGAAAAATTTGGTCGTGCCGTCGGTTCTACCTTTAACAGAGTTCCCTCCAATTTTAAGCAAGGACAAATTATCTCACTACATCAGCAACGTCACTCAAAACAACGTAATTTATTTCTATGCAATCTTTTGCCTTTCACACAGAATGGGAATAATCAATTACCTTCGAGAGCAGAAGCTGATAAGCCAGTAACACCAGAATCAGAAACCACGAGGATTCATGGAGAGACCGCCATCTAAGTGCCCAGAGATTTTATCCTTGCAAGTTGGACACATATAGCCAATGGATTCTGATGGAGCTTCTGATTCAACACTGTCAAGTTTGAACTCTGCTCTGCACCATACGCACACCGTTGTTAGCTGATTTGCATCTAGTGCGTTAAACGTAACGTCCTCCGAACCAAATGTAACTGAGGAATTAAACCCATCAACAATCCCAGCTATATTTCCTAAATTCATGGAGCTTCCTGAAAAAGATTGCAACTCTTCTCCATTCATAAAGCCGTACTTGAAGGGTTCCAGGTCATCAAACCTCAGCTCCTCAAATTCTGTAGCATTCCCAAGCTTCTGACCAACCAAAGAAAATTCATGTTCTACCTGCAGTTATTGTATTTAGATAGAATTTATTAGCACAACATTAAAATGATTCAGGGGGAAAAAGCGCTACTACAGTTGTATAATGAGAAAAGAAAATGGATGATTTTGCATAATCCTGGAAATATTATTTTGAGTGCATGTTCAGAGTTAAGCTCGCTGGCATTTAGAAAGTCACAATAAATAGGATGCATTTTATAATTGACAAGACAAATAAAATCATAAAAGAAGACATCAGTTTCCGCACAGCAGAGAGATATTCGGCACTTGTAATCTTGTGCGGTGAAAATAAAGTTTGCCAAAAAAATTTAATCATAACAAACAAGATCAAGAAGTGTTACATTTTCTTAATTCTAATAATGAATTCGATTTCAAACACTTCAATCATCATAAATGATGGATACGACAGAATGTGAGATTATTCCCCTTCCAAGCATCTCAACTGCACATTCATCACAAATCATTGGAGATGACGAAACTTGAGATTGTTCCCCCTTCCGAGCATCTCAAATACACATTGTTTATCCATCACCACAAATCATTGGACATGACGAAAAATGAGATTGTTCCCCTTATAAGCATCTCAATTACACATTGTTTATCAGGGCTTAGTTAGTTAGCGGCCAAAAGGAAGTAGTGGAGACCAGTCTACAAGACCATATGAATTTCATGTATGCAACAATTGAGTCCAGGTACCTACAAAACGATCACCCCCCGACCCAAAATAATAATAATAAAAAATATTAGCGAATTATTCACCTTATTTGACATAGAGTCCAAGGAAGGGAAGAACTGAAAGGATTGAGTCAAGGGCACTGAAGCAACTGCACTTGGAAAATCAATTTCTCCAACAGTTGGTCCACGTGCATCTTCTAGATGATCATTACTTGGATTTGAACATCCGTTACCAAAATTCATCTCTATATTCCTCTTTCCGTATTTATCAATGTCACATGACCCAATATATTCCGAGTCATTTACGCACTTGTCATCTATTTTAATGTCCACATTTGAGGTGTAATCATTTATCACCATACTATCAGTATCCATCATGGCTTGGCTACCATGTGTATTCAAGTCTATGTAAGCAGATCGGTCAACCTTATCTTCTTCCTGTACTACAGGAGCAGAAAACAAATTTAATTCGTGACTACCACAGGCAACAGGAGTTTCTTCCAAATTAAATGCAACAGGAGGAAGATCTTTTTTGGTTTGTTCACAAGTTTTAAATTTTGGGGTATCATATATTGAACTTTGGGCTATTTCAACTAACGCATCCATTTTTGATGTCCTTGGAAGCAAAGACTCCTGCGATGGAGATTTTTCATTCTTCTGGATGCTCGGAGGAGCAGTTATTTCACTGGAATTTTTCCCAGAATTCCTCACATGGACACCAACATGGCCATTATAACTTCGCCTTTCTTCAAAGACCTTGTGACAGAACTGACATTCATATTTCCCATCTTTGATGATCACGCCTTCCCCAACAGGAGTCCCAATTCTGCACCTTTTCGTTGTCTTCTGGTGGAATGCAAACAGATGCTGCAAGTACACATTCTTATCATCAAAAGTCAACTTGCATTTGGCACATTCAAAGATGTCCTGAACCTGAACTTCAGGAAGGTTTTCTATGCTCTTTGAGCATTCTTTATTCTCATGTGCACCAGATGAGGCTCTATCCAAAGTAGAATGGGGTGGCATGTCATGCCATGCGACACCCTTTTTGATAGCGGAATGCACATTCTGTTACATATCCAGTTAGTTTCATTTAACAAACTAATAGTGAAGATAATAAACACTAAGTGCTTACCTTTGCAGTTGACTCAACACATGCCCGCTGAATGCCATAAGTCTTCTGATCCCTTGGAAGATCTGCATCACCACTCCCAAAATAGGATTTCAAAAAGGATGCAGCCTCCTGGCATGATAAAAATTGTTGTCCAGTAGGGCTGTGGGTTTTTTGGGGGGTGGGGGAAGGGCAGGGGGAAAGGGGAGAAAGAACAGATAAACGGGTTAAAAAATGTAATAAATTAAACAAAACTAGAAATCAAAGAAAAACTGGAAAATATGAATATAGGGGATGAAAAATGGAACTGCTTGCCAGACAACAAGGTAATTGCTTTTCAATAAATGTATTCGGCTTTAGAATAATTCACAGCAGTAACAAATCTGACCGATCAATCACTAATTCACATTGCCTAGCCATTATATCCACAAACAAATTAGTTTCACAAATCCCAATAGCAGCGTTAATAACAAAACTGAGAGAAACCTTTCTAGAGCTAAGCTGAAATAGTAAACAATGTCAGGTTTGTTAGCTGGCATGCAACCAGAATCAGATATTTTCAGAGGGGCAAAAACCAAACAGATACAAATGTAGGATACCTGAGGAATATAGACTCTTGACCATGGAATAAATAGAAGGCTTAACACTCCAAATACAAATTTTAGAAACATTGGAACTTGCTAGACATGTGATATTTCTAATTAAATAAATCTCTCTTCTCAAAAGTGACTATTTTAATCAGATTCCACGTATGAAAATTCCTAAAGGTCAGAAAATAAATACAAAATTATTGCAGCATCGGGTCATTATTTGTTCTTATAGCTTACATCAAATGCAATTCAGGAACTTCTAAACATACTGGATGATTGTACTTTGCTTCAATGTTTTACATAAAGCAGTCTATTACCAATTCTGATTTCCCTTAATTTTTCATCCTCTGCAGGCTGTTCGGCACCTAGAGTATTGCTTAGAGTCCCTCGTCCGCTTTATTCATCTAGTAACACGGGGGTCTCTAAACATCGTCTAAGTCTTTGTTAAGCATAACAATCGAGTTAAGTTTCAATATGTCCGCCATTCAATATTTCGTATTTGTAGCGTTTGATTTCATTTCGGATAAGCTGACAGAAAGAAAGCAGTAATTTCCCTTGCTCTAAGATTAATTGATCCTAATTAAGGGATAAATGTAGTGAACTCATTACGACAGCCAGAAGTTAAGGGCAGAGCTTTATGTTCTATTGAATGCTGTCTCAAATGTTCCCATATATGTCAAATTGGTAAATTTTATACTGACAAAGAGTAGTTTTTCGCATTATTTATTCATGAGTATGGTGTGAAATAAAAACAAACCCTCCAGGAGGCAGGAACCGGCAGAACAGTTAACCCCAAAAGGCATTACAAAGTAAAGTTGTCACATGTTCACCCGAAAAAGATTTAAAAAAAACGTAGAAACTTGCTAAGTTCCACAAAATGAATAATAATGCTTCGAATTTGTATTTTCTATACTGCCGCACAAACCAAAAATGTTCATCTCTCAATATATGTGCAACTGCACAGCACAAACTCAATATGTGTTAAATCCGTTAACTCCTCCCAGTTCCATTATCAAACATATGCATCCTCCACATGGTAAATAAATTGATCCATTCATTGATCACAGAGCCTTCGGTGCAAACTGTGGAGCTTTTTGTGGTTACTACCCGTAGAAGAGACTGTGGAGTCTCTTCACCGCCAAAATATATCATATCCAAGGAATTGCATAGAGCCATATTTCTTGTTCATCCGATATTTTATTAGGAGACCATCCTTCTGGTTTTAGAAATATCAGCATCACATTCTTTCTCATCCAATACCCACCTTCATGATGATAAACAAAAGTTCTTTTCTTATTCATCAATTGCTCCAGATTTGATCTTTCATTTTGTCAATGCATATAAATCATTTTAGATATATACATTGATCACTTAGTCAGTGGTAGAAGGCTCATGAATACTACAGTGACAAAACATAGTAGTGCAGAGAATTGGGTAAGTATAATCATAAAAGTAAACATAGATTTTCTCACATTATGACAATTATAGAAAAAAAAAGCCGAATTCTACAACCTTATGTATCTGCGGCAATAGATGGAAGGACGGAAATCTCGCCTCCTGATTCCAAGCAAGAGCTTCCAGCCAATGGGCAATGAATCTCCAAACATACCTGCATCAACATATTTCCTCTTCTTTCTAGTGCTACACCATTGCCCCTCTAAACTCCATAAAAACCCTAAAACATCCTCCTCGGTTACTAATCCCGCAGTCCTGCTCCTCAATTCTTGAGCGAATAGTTCATCACCATTCTTCTCCAACTCCTCAAAATTCACCACCTCACCCTTATTATTCACTTTTTGCAGCTCAACACCGACGCCACTCTCCAAAAAACCTTTTCTGTTCAAATTCTTGTCTTTTCTCGCCCTTTTCCGCTTCTTCTCCGCTGCATGGAGTTTGATCCTCAGATTTTCTTGTAATCCTTGAAAAACTGGTTGCTTGGAATCCTCCGTCACGGAAAGCATCGCCTCCGCGTGCGGAGGAGCCGGAGGCGGAGCAGGTGGGGGAGGATTGTGGTTGCCATTCATAAAGTGCTTCAGGTAATGGATGATAGAGTGGTTCACGGGGTCGGAGGAGGGGTAGGAATCACGGGGAGGTTTAAGGGATGGGTGTGGGCCGGGAAGTCGGAAGTGGGAACGGTGCAGGAGGCGCGAGTAGGTCTGTCGGCGGCTGCCGGCGGACTCGTTGAAGAGCGAGCGATCGAGTTGGGGACAAACAACATCGTCTGTACTGTGTAGGTCGAAGGAGGAAGCCGAGCAAAGAGAGAGAGCTTGCAGTTCCAATTGGGAGAGCCTTCTAATGTCTATGCACTTCAAAGCTTCCACCTTTAAACAGGACGAGGATCGTGGTGCTTCGGCCGAGGCAACACTAGCCATTTCTCGGTGGGCGTCTCAACCGCTCACAGTAGGGAAAATGGATTTGTGTGTGCGACAACCGATTTTTACTCCGGCCATTCAATATCAGATGTTCTTGCGAATATCTAATTTTTTCTTTTAAAAAAATTGATTATATATATATTTGAATTCATATGATTATTCAAATATTTTATATACAATCCATCCAGAATAACATTCTCGATTTGAAATCACATTGAGGAAGATATGCATGTAAATTGGACTTGAGACGGGTCAATCTCACCGATATTCACAATAAAAACTAATATTTTTAGCATAAGAAGTAATTTTTTTTCATGGATGACCCAAATAAGAGATTCGTCTCATAAAATATGACCGTGAGATCGTCTCACACATATTTTTGCATGTAAATTGATCGGGTAGTTTATGTTCTACTATCATGCATGACGAAATTTCGTGTGGACCAAAATAATAGACAATAATAATTTCATCAAAAAATTATTCTTAAACATAATTTATTTAAAACTAAAGAGTACTTTGATTCACATTTGACATTATTATATCTTATAACAATTGATGATATTAATTATGTTATAAAATAAAAAATTATATAGTAGAAAATTTTGAAAAATTAAAAATATAGTTTTATCTTCTATAATTTGGACGATATTTTCTATTTGAATGGCATTTCAAGTTTATTTACTATTTTTATATCAATTTTCGTGTTTTTCTTGATTTCTTGAGATCGCCACAAGGCAAAAAAGCATGGCTTTCAAATGTCCACTCAGCTCTTCGGCTGCTAGATACGGCAGTCTTCCACACTTGGACATCCACAGTCATCTATTCAATCCGACGGCAAAGTTCATCAGCTCCTTTTGTTTTAATATGTGGGCAACCGGTGGGATTTCATTGAGGAATGATTTTGGCAATTCTGTTAAAGCTCCACTGAGTTACATCCGTGGCTTTAACGCTGGAGATGGCGCTTTTCGTCCATCAGTTACGCCCGTATTTGTTAGTCTTGATTCCAATAATGAGGTTTTCTCTCCTTCTGGTAAAATAATGATATTTGCTTTTAGTTATTTTTTTCCTGTCTTGTATTTACATGATTGTCCAATAATGCGAGTGAGGATTTTTTGTATTGCTATGAGGAATTTTATGTTATTGGTTTGCTGTATGAATAAAAAATATGAGAAAGAAATGTTGGAAAAGTCAAGAAAGACAGCACAGGAAAGGAAAACATGTAATAAATGTGTGTTGCCTATTTTGCAGGAAGTTTCGCGGAATTGATGGAATACGCGTTTTTAACGCGTGTTCACACGGTCAGGGGCTCTATAAATAGAGCTCCCCCCTTCATTCTGAAATCATCCCTTCTTTGAGTTTGCTCTCATCTTATAAGCATTTGAGTGCTTAGTTCTATAATATTTGTGAGATGTTTTGTTCTCCTGTATTAAGAGAGTGTGTGTTCTCTTTGGAAACACAGTGAGTGAGTTGTACACCACAAAATATTATAGTGGAATTCTTTTCATGTTGCCCGTGGTTTTTACCCTAATAATTTTTAGGGGTTTTTCACGTAAATCTCGGTGTCCAGTTTATTCTTTATTTTCGGGTTTTATTATCTCAAATTCCGCACGTGGGACCAACAAGTGGTATCAGAGCCTTGGTTTAAAATTTCTTAAAATTCTGAGTATGCTCTGTGGTTGCAGCCTAGACTGATCTTCCACATCAGAAAAGATTTTTTGAGATTTTTTATTTAAGGCGGGATTAATTTTATCCAGTCTACTAAATTGTTGTAGACATAATGGCGGGAAGGTATGAGATAACAAAGTTCAACGGAAGCAATTTTATGCTGTGGAAAATAAAGATACAAGCAATTTTAAGAAAGGAGAATTGCTTGGCGGCTATTGGAGATAGACCGGTGGAGATTACAGATGATGGAAAGTGGAACGAGATGAATGATAACGCTGTTGCCAATTTACACTTGGCTATAGCTGACGAAGTTTTGTCAAGTATCTCTGAGATAAAAACAGCCAAAGTTATCTGGGATACTCTGACAAAGATGTACGAGGTCAAGTCGCTACACAACATGATTTTCCTAAAGAGAAGGCTTTATACTCTTCGGATGGCGGAATCTTCATCGATGACCGACCATATCAACACACTCAATACTCTATTTGCCCAACTCACTTCCATGGGGCATAAAATAGGGGAAAATGAACGTGCGGAGCTTCTAATTCAAAGTTTATCAGATTCATACGATCAACTTATCATCAGCATTACCAACAATATTCTGATGGGCTTTCTAAGATTCGACGATGTCTTAACTGCGGTTCTCGGAGAAGAAAGCCGGCGCAAGAATAAGGAAGATAGGTTGGTAACATCGAAGCAAGCAGAGGCTTTACCGATGATAAGAGGAAGATTTATGGACCGTGACTCCAGTGGGAGTCAAAGACGAGGTAGATCAAAGTCAAGAAGTAAGAAGAAAAATATTTACAGCTTTAAATGTGGCGGTAAAGGGCACTTCAAGAAAGAGTGTACGAGTATCGAGAAGAGTTCTCAAGGAAATGTGGCCAGTACTTCAGGCGGTGGTGAAATATTATTCAGCGAAGCAGCAACAGTTGCAGAAGGCAGGCACAAATTTTGTGACACATGGATTATGGATTCAGGAGCGACGTGGCACATGACGTCTCGGAGAGAATGGTTTGATCATTATGAACCAGTCTCAGGAGATCTGTATTCATGGGAAATGACCATGCCTTGGAAATCGTTGGGGTCGGTACTATCAAAATTAAAATGTTTGATGGCACCATTCGCACCATACATGAGGTACGACATGTGAAAGGACTGACGAAAAATCTTTTGTCCTTGGGGCAATTGGATGACATCGGGTGCAAAACTCGGATCGAGAAAGGGATCATGAAAATTGTAAAAGGCGCGCTTGTGGTTATGAAGGCGGAAAAGGTTGCTGCAAATCTGTATGTACTTTTGGGAGAAACACACAAAAAGGCAGAATTAGCTGTTGCATCAATTGATTCAGGAGAAGAATTAACAGTGTTGTGGCATAGAAAGCTCGGGCATATGTCAGAACGAGGGTTGAAAATTCTCTCAGAACGGAAGCTGCTGCCGGGACTTACAAAAGTGTCACTACCCTTTTGTGAGCACTGTGTTGCCAGTAAACAACACAGATTAAAGTTTGGCACTTCTACTGCCAGGAGCAAAAGCATATTGGAGCTGATTCATTCGGATGTTTGGCAAGCACCGGTTGTATCCCTAGGAGGAGCGAGATACTTTGTCTCGTTCATTGATGATTTCTCTAGGAGATGTTGGGTGTATCAAATCAAGAAGAAATCAGATGTTTTTCAAGTCTTCAAAGATTTCAAAGCGCGGGTTGAACTTGATTCAGAAAAGAAAATCAAGTGTCTGAGGACTGACAATGGAGGAGAATATACCAGTGACGAATTTGATGCATATTGTCAACATGAGGGCATCAAGAGACAGTTCACGACGGCTTACACACCTCAACAGAATGGAGTGGCGGAGCGGATGAATAGAACCTTGTTGGACAGAACAAGAGCTATGTTGAGGACTGCGGGTCTAGAAAAGTCATTTTGGGCGGAAGCAGTCAAAACCGCTTGTTATATTATCAATCGTTCTCCTTCAGTGGCGATTGATCTGAAGACTCCGATGGAGATGTGGACCGGGAAGCCGACAGATTATTCTCATTTGCATACATTTGGAAGTCCGGTGTACGTTCTGTACAATGAGCAAGAAAGATCAAAGTTGGATTCGAAATCCAGAAAATGTATCTTCTTGGGTTATGCTGATGGAGTAAAGGGGTTTCGCTTGTGGGATCCTACTGTTCACAAGCTTGTCATCAGCAGGGATGTTATCTTCGAGGAAGATAAAGTAAAGAGAGACAAAGGCACACCGAATTCAGAAACTACTATATTTCAGGTGGAAAATAAGACGGACGAAGGTCAAGTTTCTTGTGAAGCAGTACCAGAGCACGAAGAACAAGAACATGTTGAGTCTGAGGTTTCTAATGTGAGGCAGTCAACTCGAGACAGAAGACCACCAGGTTGGCTTTCAGATTATGTCACTCAAAGCAACATTGCATATTGTCTATTATCAGAGGATGGTGAGCCATCGAGTTTCCACGAGGCTACTGAAAGCTCGGATGTATCTTTGTGGATGATAGCAATGCAAGAAGAATTGGAGGCATTAGACAGGAATAAAACTTGGGATCTTGTTACACTACCACGAGGGAGGAAAGCCATCGGCAACAGATGGGTCTATAAGATCAAGCGAGATGGCAATAACTAAGTGGAGCGGTATCGTGCTAGATTGGTGGTAAAAGGGTATGCTCAGAAAGAAGGCATTGACTTCAATGAGATATTTTCTCCTGTGGTTCGGCTTACAACAGTCAGAGTAGTGTTGGCATTGTGTGCGGTGTTTGACCTACATCTAGAACAGCTAGATGTGAAAACGGCATTTCTTCATGGAGATCTTGAAGAAGAAATATATATGCTCCAGCCAGAAGGTTTTGCGGAAAAAGGCAAAGAGAACTTGGTTTGCAAGGTTGAAGAAATCTCTGTACGGTCTCAAACAGGCGCCGAGGTGTTGGTACAAGAGATTTGATTCCTATATCATGAGTCTTGGATACAACAGACTGAGTGCAGACCCTTGTACATATTTCAAGAGGTCTGGTGATAAGTATATTATTTTGCTGTTGTATGTGGACGACATGTTGGTAGCAGGTCCCAACAAAGATCAGGTCCAAGGATTGAAGGCACAGTTGGCTAGGGAATTTGATATGAAGGACTTGGGACCAGCAAACAAGATTCTAGGGATGCAAGTTCATCGAGACAGAAGTAACAGAAAGATTTGGCTTTCGCAGAAAAATTATTTGAAGAAAGTCTTGCAACGCTTCAACATGCAAGATAGTAAGCCAATTTCGACCCCTCTTCCTGTTAACTTCAAGTTATCCTCTGAGATGTGTCGTAGCAGTGAAGCTGAGAGGATGGAGATGTCTCGAGTACCGTATGCATCAGCAGTGGGAAGTTTGATGTTCGCTATGATCTGTACAAGACCGGACATTGCTCAAGCAGTGGGAGCAGTTAGTCGGTATATGGCGAATCCTGGAAGAGAGCATTGGAGCACTGTTAAGAGGATCCTTAGATACATTAAGGGTACCTCGAATGCTGCATTATGTTATGGAGGATTGGATTTTACACTCAGGGGCTATGTCGATTCAGATTATGCAGGTGATCCTGATAAGAGGAAATCTACTACTGGTTATGTGTTTACACTTGCAGGAGGAGCAGTAAGCTGAGTTTCAAAACTGCAGACAGTTGTGGCATTATCTACAACAGAGGCAGAATACATGGCAGCTACTCAAGCTTGCAATGAGGCAATATGGACTAAAAGGTTATTGGAGGAGATTGGGCACAAACAAGAGAATGTTCCTTTGTTTTGTGACAGTCAGAGTGACTTGCACATCGCAAGAAATCCAGCCTTTCATTCCAGGACGAAACACATTAGAGTTAAAATTTCACTTTGTGCGGGAAGTAGTAGAAGAAGGAAGCGTAGATATGCAGAAGATCCATACGAAGGATAACATAGCTGATTTTCTGACCAAGCCAGTGAACACTGGTAAGTTTGAATGGTGTAGATCCTCAAGTGGCCTAGCAGAGACGTAAGCAGCAGGTAATGGCAAGATTGAAAGGATGTGTGGAGATGTGTTTGATTCTCAATCAAATCTCCAAGTGGGAGAAATGTTGGAAAAGTCAAGAAAGGCAGCATAGGAAAGGAAAACATGTAATAAATGTGTGTTGCCTATTTTGCAGGAAGTTTCGCAGAATTGATGGAATATACGTTTTTAACGCGTGTTCACACGGTCAGGGGGCTCTATAAATAGAGCTCTCCCCTTCATTCTGAAATCATCCCTTCTTCGAGTTTTCTCTCATCTTATAAGCATTTGAGTGCTTAGTTCTATAATATTTGTGAGGTGTTTTGTTCTCCTGTATTAAGAGAGTGTGTGTTCTCTTTGGAAACACAGTGAGTGAGTTGTACACCACAAAATATTATAGTGGAATTCTTTTCATGTTGCCCGTGGTTTTTACCCTAATAATTTTTAGGGGTTTTCCACGTAAATCTCGGTGTCCAGTTTATTCTTTATTTTCGGGTTTTATTATCTCAAATTCCGCACGTGGGACCAACAAGAAATTTATTCTACCAATAAACTAAGTATAACCCTGAAAAAGAAAAAAAACAAGACTAGTTATCAATTGTGTATAGTTGTTTTGAAAAATGGGTGAAAAATTTTGTTGGTTGTAATGTAAATGGAACACGTATTTTTGTTTTAGTTGTGGTTGCTACCACATATATTTTGAAATTCCGGAACTACAGGCATAGTTGAAGGGAATAGAATTTCAATTGGTCTCGTGGAGTTGCTTAGTTTAACTAAGATATGGAGAGGCATGAGGCCTCTTTTATTTCTCCATGAAGATAAATATGACCAAATATTAGATATTGTCCATGAATCTCATACCCCAGTGCCTAAAGATTCACAGTGAACTTTCATGGGAATTTCTATCTAAGAAAAATGCATTGATCTCTATTTTGATTCGTTTCTGCTGATGAACACCATGGCATAGTAGGAATTATATAAAAAATTACACTTTGGATTTTTATCTGCCATGAGAAACAAACTGCACTTAGAGTGCTATATGGACATTGGGCGATTTGAGCATCTTTGTTGGTAGCCTGCCCCTGTTAGTTTTTATTGGATAAACAAGAACACTGATTTTGTGTGCATATTTCTTTGGTTAATACAAGCTATTTGCCATTGGCATTGCAGAGGAGAGAGTGGTTGTGTTGGTTATCGGAGGAGGTGGAAGGGAGCACGCACTTTGTTATGCCCTGAAGCGTTCTCCGTCCTGTGATGCTGTGTTTTGTGCACCTGGGAATGCCGGAATATCTAAATCGGGTGATGCAACTTGTATAGATGATCTTGATATCTCTTCCAGCTCATCAGTGATTGCATTTTGCCGTGAATGGGGAGTTGGATTGGTTATGGTGGGCCCAGAGGCGCCTCTTGTTTCTGGCCTTGCTAATGATCTTGTTGAAGCTGGTATTCCTACCTTCGGCCCCTCTTCGGAGGCTGCTGCCTTGGAAGGGTCGAAAAACTTCATGAAACAGTTTATGTGACAAATATGCAATTCCAACCGCTAAGGTATTAAAATCCATTGTTATTAAAAGCCATAAGGCATGCGTGCAGGCTGAACACAGCCTTTGCATCTAGAGGAATAACGAGTTGAAGCCCTATTAACGAGGCGCACGCCCCTTGGGCATAAAATTTGTGTCATGGTGCGCCTTAAAACCTTGGTGCGTTTTAAGCATGGCTCAAATGAAATGAATGTGTACTTTTAGACGCCGTTGGACCCATGAGATATGATGATAAATGATGAAGTAATAATTGAAAGAGATAGATAATAGAATTATTTTCAACTTCAATTATTGTAGAACTTAAGCCGAACGCAAGATGAAACAAGGATGTGGAGATAGGATATATTTTGTTTCTCATACATCTAAATTGTGAAATTTAATTACTTCGAGCGCAAAGCTTTGATAAGTCATGCCCTTGACTTGTGCATTGAGCCTAGGCTAAAGGCCAAATGTGTCTTTAATAACTATACTTCATATTTTTGCTACCTGTTGTGCTCTTACCCTATCTGCTCTGATTTTGCAGTATCAAACTTTTACAGATCCTTCGGCTGCAAAAGAATATATAAAAAATGAAGGTGCCCCCATTGTTGTAAAAGCAGACGGCTTAGCGGCAGGATAAGGAGTTATTATTGCAATGACATTAGAGGAAGCATTTGAAGCCGTCGACTTGATGCTTGTGAAAAATGTTTGGTTCTGCTGGTTATCGTGTCATTATTGAAGAGTATCTGGAAGGAGAAGAAGCATCGTTCTTTGCTATAGTAGATGGAGAAAATGCCATACCTTTAGAATCTGCTCAGGATCATAAACGAGTTGGTGATTGGGGACACCGGGCCTAATACTGGTGGAATGGGTGCATACTCTCCAGCCTCTGTCTTAACAAAAGAACTCGAATCTGTTGTTATGAAATCTATAATTCTTCCTACGGTGAAGGGAATGGCTGCAGAAGGCTGCAAATTTGTGGGTGTTCTATACGCTGGGCTTATGATCGAGAAGAAGTCTGGAGTACCAAAGCTGATTGAATATAATGTTCGATTTGGAGATCCAGAGTGCCAGGTTAGTCCTAGTTGGTTTCTTTTTGGTGTCCTCTAATTTAAGATACTCCAACTATACTAAAATTATAGGTGAAATGACTTGTGATTTTGGTCTGCCCAATAATCACTGGAAATTGTTAGAAGATCTTGCAAAAAGTTTGTGTGAATAAATCGCCGGCCATGTATCCTCTATACATTGGTTTAGGGAGACACGACTGCTTGTGTGGCTTATTAAGGAATTCGATTTCCTTGCTCTGGTTTCCAGAGTTGGTATTGGTTCAAGCTTGTCATTTTTATTTTGATTTCTCATTCTCTATAGTAGTCATTGTTCCTTACGTTGTTTTCGTCTCCAAGGATTCTATATTTTGTGAAATCATTTCATTACATTGTTGCAAGATTTAAAAACTTGATTGTTGATGGAACCATAAGAGAGTCTTTCTTTATATACAGTTTCCAAATTGACTAAGCTATCTAGTTTTTTTCTTCTCTAAATGATTCAGACTTCCATCAAATTTACCAAGATATCTTACTTCTTACCCTTTCACGCTTAAATTTACCAAGATATCTTACTTCTTACCCTTTCACGCTTAAATTTACCAAGATATCTTACTTCTTACCCTTTCACGCTTTGCAGGTACTGATGGTTCGTTTAGAGTCCGATCTAATACAAGTCCTACTTGCAGCTTGCAGGGGAAAGCTAAGTGGCTTATCCCTCGAATGGTCCCCTGGCTCAGCCATGGTTGTGGTCATGGCAAGTGAAGGGTATCCTGGAAGCTACAAAAAGGGGACAGTAATCCGAAACCTCGAAGAAGCAGAACAAATAGCCTCAACTGTTAAGGTATTCCATGCTGGTACTGTTCTCAACTCCGATGGCAACTTCATCGCCACTGGTGGGCGTGTTCTTGGTGTCACTGCTAAAGGGATCGATCTTAAAGAGGCACGGGATTTAGCGTACCAAGCTGTCGAGCAAATTAACTGGCCAGAAGGGTTCTACAGGCGAGATATTGGATGGCGAGCTCTGCCTAGAAAACAGCATGTGACAGAAACTTGAAAGCCACTCTTCCGTTGCAACACAAAATTTTGTGAGAGATTCAGATTGGTCAACAAAATATTTGGCCTCAAAATCGAAAGGATCGATGAGATGAGTCCGTTGAAGATCCATGAACATTTCGATTTAAAACGATATGAAGGATCTCCTTCAGTGAAACCTAAGTGATGCCACATTTTCTTGCTTGACATTCGGTAGCTACACAGACGTCATTTCAAATGATTTCTTTTCTTTGGTGACTTTTTGTTTGTAAATAAGATTGGGATGATCCCTCAGCACAAAGATATGTCGTAGACAGTGTCTTCGGTTCATTGCGTAGATATCGAATTGCCTGATGTTATATTTTGATTGAAATGCTTCTGTATTGTGTTGAGTTTTTAACATAATCACTCACAAACTTAACATCAGTAGTAATTGGAATGTTAAATCGACGTGCAATTTATGCATGTGAACGTAAAATAGAGACTAAAGTTTAATACAATCCCATTTATTTTAACATCGAATATGATCCTCCCCCATTTAATAATATGAGGCGATGATAGAATGAAATATAAAATATCAAGCATATGGTTAGTTGGTATTTGAACAAATCTACAACTATGATAGGCAATTTGTGAAAAATCATCTCATTATCCACGTGTCTCAAATAGAATAAAAAATCCAAGTCCTAAACGGACAAATATAAGTTTCAAGTTTAGGCTAAAAAACATGACAATATATAAAGTTCGTATCGTACCATTTGTCATATTGCATTTACAATTTGTGTGTAAATCCTACGACTATTACATTTGTTTCCAAATTTTGATCATTACCAGTACCATCTAACTATGTTGTGCATCAGAAAAGCTCTTCCAATACAATTTGCAGCACACAAATTGGGCGTGCCCGGATGCTAGTACATATATTTCGACCAAGTATTGTTTCAACTGCTTCACACAAGCAATATCTCCTATACATAATTCTTTACTTCTTCTATGAGAAAGAAATATGCTTTAAACTAGTACCATTTTGTACCTTCTATTGACATTATTGCTTGTATTCTCGGCAAATCTACTTACATTGTTGATTTTTCTACACTTAAAACCAATCGACGTGCTTATTTGAAACGTTTTTGTTCTTTTTCTTAGGACTTGTGTAGCGATTGTTCTCGTACTTTGCTTTAACAATCAGGGAATACATCAAGTCTGCCTCAGCTGAAGTATCATATGGCATGCCTATTATGCTGCAAATTATAGTTTAAATGAAATTTAGATTAATGAAAGAATGAGTGAACGGATTTTCAGATAGGTGTAACTGAAATAGCGTTCATACCCAGAAAGAAGCTCCTCTAGAATAATTCTCTGAGATGGCGTAACATAATGAATACAACTTCTTGGACACTGACCCACAGCAACCCGAACTTGATAATCTTCACCGTGGCCTGAAGATTAAAAGGAGAACAACCACAAGCCAACTTTATTGAGATCAAAACATCGAAGGGGAATGAATTTCCCTATTTTCCTTTGTTGGGTATTTAGTCCATCAATAATCGAGCGGTTGTAACTGTAAAAGTTTATATATTTAGTTGGATCACCTTCCATAAGCTTGAATTTTTCAGGAAAAGTGGTTTCAAAATGGCATCAAAGCCAGGAGTTACAATATGCAAATGCTGCAGGAGTTACAAGATGCACTACCCGACCATTATGCACACTCTGGATATCAATTCAGGGCACTTCGTCTTTGCTTTACAAGTAAGGGAGCATGTTTTTCATTTAAATATTATTGTGAACCACCTCTCATGAATTCGAGTTTTTGGAAAAAGTTATTTCTAACAAAAACTAACCCTGAGAAGCTGCAGATGCTGATCCAGAGAGTGAAGAAAATTTGAAAGCATGAGGAGCACTATTTACACACGAATATGGACAGCCTGAAATATCGAAATGAGAGGTACAAACGGTAAGAATTATACTCATCGGTAATGCTATTTACAAGGTACTAGGATTGTCATAATTAAAAAATATAGCATGTTCTCTGCATATTCTTCTTGCATTTCTTACAAGAGGCATTGCACTAATAAAAAGTAAAGTACCAAAAGAGCCAAGTCTTGTTTTGCAGAAAAAACAAAATCACGAGCTTTAGGAATGCAACATTTTCAATTAAACCAGCATGTGTTTACTGTCTTTATATCTGATTTTTTTTGCTTGCTGAATATGGATATATAATCTTCGTTTTCAATATCTCAAGATAATTATAATCAATTAAAATCCAACTTTTTATTAGTTCCTAACTAGACATACTATATCTTCAAATATACTACCACAGTATTAAAAACTAAAAATGTACGAGCATTTGCTAAACAAAGCTGGATATTAAGTTTGAACCTAACGAATCGAATTCGAACTTTGAGTTCGATCGAATTTGAGCCACAGTAATTCATATCTAGAGAGTTCTGATCTAGCTAAAACAAATTCAAGCTTGAGCTAGAAAATGAAAACTAGCTGGTGTTTGGCTCGATTTGGTTAAAATGCACTCTCAATAAGAATCAACTGCTGGCAATAATTGATAATATTGTAAAAGACTTGAAAGAATTGAAGAACAAAGTCATGGATACCACAAAACCATGTAGTTAATGGTGTCATTAACCACTTGCAAGAAGCTTTGGCATCGAGGTTTTAAGGTTTATACATAAATGAGTAAAATTGTAATCAAGTCCATTATTTCAGAATTTGGAACATTTAATTATGATTAATGCTTGAAATTAGAAAGAATAGCATAGGATTTGGTACCTTTGCCAATACAAAGAACCTCGTTCACGAAGAGATCAATAGCCTCAGATTCTGGTTGGTTGAATGGATCCATGCATTCTCTACAAATGCCAAACATCAGGTGGAAACAAATAAAACCTCGTGTACTCAACATCTTGAAAAAATACGCACTAGTTCTTTCAGAAGAAGTTATAGCAGCCAAAAACTTATTATACACTGCACTAAATGATCATGACACAGATAGTAGACCATTGACGGCATGCTTAGTAAGCAGAAGCATTCAAATGTCAAGTTTACCTCTCAATAATTTCTGATCTACTGTAGTTTGATAGAATCTGTTCAATATAGCAAATAAGTGTCGGTTAACATCAGCAGATCAAGAAATATATGCAAACAGTCTCTAAGCCAACATGGAATGATTTATACATCAGGGAATTTTTTTCTGTTGTCAACATTCTAGACCACTGGGTGAACAACAACAGGTACAAATGCAATGGGTGATATTCAGAAAAAAAAGTAGATATCTTGTCTCAGTATAAGTCTAACTAATGTTCAATATTTCTGTACCTAAAGGTTCAGGAAGCTAAAAACCATATCATATAACAATTAAACTTGATAAACAATATCTTTTCTACAAACAGCAGTTCTTGAGAAACAAATGCTCAATGGAATGTAGGGGAGAAACTAGGACTTTTGGAAAACTTATAAGTGAAATTCCGAAATCCTCTGGTCTGCCGCTGTGAATAGCCAAAACCAGTATTAATAGAAGCTAACGAGATTTGATATGAAATAAATAGATAAATTCAAGCCAAAGTGATTTAACCGAGTCTTCAATCCTAGATAACAGAATTAATAGTGTCAGCAATTAATCACCTCATAGGCTTGAATCACTCGACGAATCATTGTATCCGAATTTCGCCCATCTCTCATCACATCTGGATGAAACTGCTTAACCTGCAAACCCCATTCAACCAGACACAAAAAACACCCATAAAACAATAACTCGGTAGAAATAACGTAACGCAAGCGTAATTCCCAGCATCGCTCAAAACAACCCATATAATTCCCAACTTCAATCCCCTAAATATATCAATATAATCAGACAAAAACAGTGGAAAAAAGCTTGCTGAAATGGTTACTTTGATTCGAAAAGCAGCTTTCAGCTGTGCAGGTGAGCAATGTGGTTCCGTTCCCAGGATGGCATACGCCATAGAAGCCGTCACAGGGTCATCATCTGAATCTACGTTCATCCCATTATCGTAACAACACTTGGCTTTGAACGAGCGCGAAATTGACGGGTAGAATTTAGAAGTGCAAATCAATGAGCTGTTACTATTGTTAATGGAGCTGAAGACTAAGAGCGGTGCTCCTCCAATGGTAATCCGATTGCACAGCGAAGCGACTTCCATTTACTTGCGAAAATCCAAGCACAACAACGAAAGACGAGCAAGAGTACCGCTAAAAACAGAGGAAGATGATTTTGTTTATATTTCAGGAATCTACAAATTTTATATTATTTTATATTGTTTCTTGATATATGTTTCGTATTTTACTACAAACTTACTATTTTATATTATCAATACCAAATAATTTTATTAAAATATGGGTAAATTGCTCATAAGTCCTCAAACCCAAACTCAATTTTACTCAAACTCCCTGTATCTCAAAACTTTTCTTTAAACTCCTTAATAATTTAAAATGGACAAAAATACTCTTATTCATATTTTAAGTTTAATTGATCCTCCGCGCTTTCGAAATGATATCAGAGCGAAAGGTTGATTTATTTCAAACACAAATTTTATTTTTAATAGTAACTAATTGTAAGAGAAGGAGAATTTAGAAAAAATTATGAATCCGAACTTAGGTTCGAGAAAAATAATTTACAAGATTTATTCCAATATTCTGGAATATACACAAGTTAATCTAACTATTGTTAGATATCAGAAGCCAGAAAGGGAAGCAACCGCACCCTCAGGTAAACTCTCAGGTAAACTTATGATTCAAGCAAATAAGTTTCTGGAGATAGTACCAGACTCCTCTAAGCTCTCTTTAGATCTTAGAGAGATCCAGAAAACAATACAAAATTATGGCAACATGCTATACTTTGTACCCCAACGAGTTGAAGAAATACTTAAAATCCAGGAAGAAATTCTTGGAATATTAAATGATATTCAAACAAGAATTCAGAAACTAGAACAACAACCAAGTTCTAGTAAAAGAACTTCAGGAGGTTGGTTACCACCATCATTTGGCACCGAACCTTTGTTACATCAACAAGGGAAGGCCAGAGTGGTGTTAAGACCATTAACTGAAGAAGAAAAGATGATCAATCTAATTAAATCTGTCTCAGAAAAGAAATTTATCTTATGACAACTTTAGAAAGGATTGGTCTAGAGGATCTACAAGAGCTTGCGGAATCTTTCGCAAATCTCAAAGTGGTAGATCTAAAGATGAACACAGTAGGAGGAGAAATACCTGCTATAACCTGGTCATCTTCTCAGGAAACACCAAGGGAAAGTGTGGGATCTCAGAATGTTAACATGAGAAATCACAATCTGATTTCCATACTGGTGGAGGATCACACCCAGCGGGTACAAGGACAAGGAGAAGTCAAATTTCCTTGCACCAAACACCCTACGGGAAGACTGTTTTAGATCCGATACATCCTTACGGGGTTATGCTTAACCTTGATGTATTAGATTTCAAAAACAGGGAAGATCTCATAGATGACTGGACATCTGCTATGGGAATCGCAGCAGGAACACTTGATCTCAACAAAGAAGGATTCATTAAACTTTTAGAAATGAGTCTAATGAGATCAGTGAAGATTGCTTGGGACATGACTTCATTAGAAATGAAAGAGTCAGTCCTGGCCGGAGAATCTCTAAGTGAGATAGCCGGAAAAATGGCTACCCTATTTAAAGCACAATTTATAGGGGTAGATTATTTTAATAGTCAAGATACAGAGAAGAGGAAGAAATATACCCAGGCTCTGTATAGTCTTGAATTACACGATATATGTTTAGTGGATGAATATATTATGTTATTCACTAAATATCGATGGAATTCAGGAGTCGAAGAAGATATAGCTATGCAGCTTTTCTTCGCAAAAATGCCAAGCCCTTGGAGAGAAATGCTCATAAGGGAATACGTACCTGGTAATCCAGATACGTTGGCAAGAAGAGCCTCTTTCCTTAAAGGAAAATTGGCAGAATGGTGCCATATGGCAGCATTACAAAAGAATTACAAATGCTTAAGGGGTATCAATAAAAGAACTCCTCTGTGTTGTAAAGAAAATGATCTTCCAACAATTATTGGAAGCAAACCACAGAAGCATAAGAGGAAAAGTTTTAGGACTCATCCTTATGCTAGAAGTGGAAGAAGTTCTTGGAAGCCAAGAACTGTATGGTCTAGACAGAAAGTCAGATCTTATAAATCTGGACAAAGAAGCGGACCATCAAGGAGTATGATATCATCTCAAGCATCGAGTACACCTCGAAGCACAGGAAGAACACCTACAAAGAAAACTTTCAGAAGAGCTCATACTCGAGCAAATGAAAGTTTTAAGGATTGTAATTGCTGGACATGTGGAGCAAGAGGTCATATTTCGACCAACTGTCCAGAAAATGAAAAAAAAGGTATTAAACGCTTCGATCCTACCCCGAATATTGAAGAAACAGTTTATTACCAAGATCTTATTCAAGTATACCGATTTGAGGATATTGCCTCAGATGAGAGTATATATGAAGAAGAAGAAGTTCTAAGTCAAGAAGGATCCGATGGAACAGAATCGGAATCTGACTGAGGACGAGGTGTTTCGACACGAAACACATGAAGATTTGTCTGGGTATTTCAGTCAGACAACAATGTCTCATAATATGGTCCGAAGGATCATGAGAGAAAATCCTAGCTTACAGAGATATCAAGGATTCTCTGCAGGACAGGTAGAAAAGTTCTTAGGAAGTCTTGGTCTAAGGAACAGAAAGCATCATCTAATCTATAAAGTTTCTAGAAGGGAAATGGCAATCTCGATGGAACTTACAGAAAATAGAATGGAGATGCAGTTAATTCCTTCCGAATAAATTAAGGAGGAATTACAAAAACTCAAGATAGAAGTAGCAAGGACTATGTCCTGGATTCATATTGGAGCAATCCAAATTATGATAAAGGCTACTTTCAAAAAAGGGATATATTCACCTATTGATATTGCTATATGCGATAAAAGAATGGGGAATCTACAAGATTCAGTACTGGGAACAATCTCAGGAAATCTCTGTGCAGGAAAAATTATGAGAGTAATCTATCCAAGGATAGCCTATAACCTGGCAGATCGAGATTTCGGCCGAGCCTTGACATTGCATCAGAATTTCAAGGAAAAAAAGTTGATGAAAGAAGGTAATAGGCCATATTTTATTACCTATCAAATTTCATATGCTCTATCTAATACACATCATTCTGAATTGTTTATTAGAAATGAGTTTATTGAAATCCCTGAGATATTCGGAAAACTTGCTCAGGCAATTTATCCAGAAAGAGTCGAGTTTCCTTTAATACAGGAAACAGATATCCAAATACAAGACAAACCGATTCTACAAAGGAATCAAAGTCTTAAATTGGAATCTAGAAGACTATCCTTTCAAGGAGATAGAATTACAAGTTACAGATGAGGAAAAACGCCTGTCATAGAAACCCAACAGGAGCCGAAAAGTTTTTCTACAATGGGAAAACTTAGATGCCCAGAAGGGTGGAAGGAAGTCGAAATAGTATTTGATATTACTAAGCAAAAGAATCAATTTCCTTGTAATTCAATATACTATTTGGAACAACCTATGATAGGAACTTACCAAGGACTGATTAATATCGGAGAATTGGAAGTTCATATTCAAGGAATTCCAGGGAAAGAATCAAATCGACTGATTCTTGGACTAGAGTTTCTCGAGGAACATAAACCTTGGAAACGTCTAGAGTATGGAATGGAGTTTATGGCAGAGGATAAGATGTGGAAAATCCAATGACCACAAGTCCATTTTCCATATACATTCCAGTAGGAATGTTGTATAAACAATATAAGGCAGAATACTTTGCTGCTTATATTGATTCAGGTGCTGGAATCTGTACAGCAAAAGAGGTATTTTTCCAAATAGTTTGGAAGAAGAGTTACCAAAGATTGCTGGAAGAGATTTTTCCAGAAGAATCTTAATCTTATGTAAAGGGATTAAGATGACAGAAATCATGATTGGCGGTGCTGGACAAACACCTTGGTACAAGGTAAAGACACCACCAATTTATTTTCATGATACAGGAGCTGACATATTGTTAGGAAATAATTTCCTACAGATGTTCAAATCCTATACTCAAGAAAATGAGACTAGAAGATTAGTGTTCACAACACCATGTGATCACAAAATCATAGTCCAGAGACTAAGAGAGGCATTTTACAGAAAATTGCCAATCCAGTTTCGCAGCAAGCGTGGTGATTCAGGACAACTTCTGAACCTAAAAATGAAGGATTCTAGACGGTTTGGAGAAACAATGCTCCAGTTAAGAGCAGATCAAGTACTCCAACCAGAAGATATAGAATGCCTTAAGATAACTCTACAAACAAATGAAGTAGAGTTCGAATCTAAGGTATCATTGGAAGATGTCAAGAAAAAGATCAGAGAAAATTACAATGAAGATCCCTTGGCATGGTGAGACAGAAATCAACTTAAAGCTTGCCTTAAGATTAAGGAAGGCAAAGAGTATGAATTTGTCCGTTGCAAGCCTTTCCCAATGAATATCATTGATCAAAAGGATATGCAGATTATAATCAGGGAACATTTGGACCTTGGTTTAATCAAAGCAGGTATGTCACCATATAGCAGTCCATGTTTCCTGGTAAGAAACCATGGTGAGATAAAACGAGGAAAACTCAGATTGGTTATTAATTATCAAGAAATTAATAAAATTCTGGAGTTTGATGGGTATTTTATACCAAGTAGAGAACATCTAATTAGTTGCATACGCAATGCAAAGATATTCTCTAAATTTTTTTGTAAGTCCGGATTTTATCAGATTCGGATGGAGGAAGGAAGCAAGAAATTCACAGCTTTCTCCACACCTCAAGGACATTATATTTGGTAAGTGTTACCAATGGGATTGGCTAATTCACCCCAAATATTTCAAAGGAAAATGGATAATCTTTTTAAAGAGTATTTTAAGCTTATGTTTGTTTACATTGATGATGTTTTAATAGCATCTAAAGATATGAATGAACAAGTTAAGCATTTGGAGATTTTCTCTAATGTTTGCAAGAAAGAAGGACTGGTTTTATCTGAAAAGAAAGCAGTCATTGCTACAAAAAAGATTGAATTCCTCGGAATTGAAATCGATGAATCAGGAATAATTCTGCAAGATCACATAGTTGAAAATGTGCAGAATTTTCCAGATAGTCTCAAAGACAAGAAACAACTTCAAAGTTTTTTAGGAGTTGTTAATTTTGCTGGGATGTTTATCAAAAACCTAGCAGAACACAGGAAATTGTTCAGTCCATTATTGAAAAAAGATGCAAGATTTATATGGACAAAAGAACACACAGAAGGACTTGTCCAGATGAAGAAGATTTGTAAAGATCTTCCAAAAATGACGATTCCTCAAGATGAAGATGATCTGGTATTATACACAGATGCCAGCGATCATTGGTGGGCAGCAGTTCTTACTAAGCTCACACCAGATGGAGAACAACCATGCAGATATTGCAGTGGGTTATTCTCAGATGCAGAAGCCATTAGATGGCATATCAACGAAAAGGAATTTTATGCAGTAAAAAGGGCTTTTGAAAAATGACCATTATTTTACTTGCTAAGAAATTTACTTTGAAAGTTGATAATACACAGGTGAAAGCTTTCTTAAGAAATAGAATTGAGTCTAAACCGGAGAAGGCTAGATTATTAAGATGGCAAGCACTATGTCAGAATTATATTTTTGATATTGTGATAATAAAGTCTCATGAAAATATTCTTGCAGATTTTTTAACAAGAGATATACAGCATTGACATTGATGATATTATCAAGATGCAGAGGCATTTGAGGGAACACCTTGAAATGCTTCAAACCGAGTTCAACAAGTTGGCCGTTAACGCAGAAGTTGCGGGAAGGCTACAACAAGCTGATAAGAGAATTGTCTCTGATCGAATTACAGGTTGTTTACAGGCATATACTCAGTTATGATCTGTAATGCAAAGGTCTATCCTCCAAGGCATTGAGAAACCATTGGTTTCCCAAATGGAGAGTTTTCGAGTACAGGACTCTATACATGTAGCTGGAGATTCAAATACCCCTTGCACAAGTGTTAAGTCGGGATCATTACCAGATGAGTCGGCTGAAACAAAAATTGAGACTCCTGATCCTTATCTTGAGTCTTCAAGTCAACCCTTCACCTCGGGGATTGAAGAGGGAGAGATCAACCTTAGGCCTCGTATTGACAAAGGCAAATTTAAAGTTGGTACTAACGAAGCAACAATTTCTCCAGTTCAGGTTTATCAACAGAATTGGGAGAAATTAAAGACAAGAATTGGCATTAACCCAGCTACCAACAGGGTTGATGTTTCAGGAAAATATCCCAGGGTATGGATGAAACCAAATTCATATCCAAAGGAGGTTAAAGCATGGTATGAATTCGGGGCTCTTGCCTCAGTTTATACTACATCACCTAGCTTTCCGAAAATCTCAGGTCTACCAAAGTGGATCCAAGAAGCTGTTCACGAGACTTGGGCAAATAATGATTATTTGTCCAGATGAGATGTTTTGGAGCTATACTTCTTTAGTGCAGCACCAGAACCAGCAGGAAAAGGCTCCTATGAAGCCTTTCATTTCATTAAGTTAAGGAGGCTGGATACAAATGTTCAAAAATTTATCAAGGACCCTCCGACAGAAGAAACACCCCTGGTTGCTTCAATTTCTGAAGACGATATGTCTACCAGAAGAGCTTGGGGTCTATAGGTCTGTCTCACTGAGATGGACAAAGTCAAGTACTCGTTCAAATTTTATAATCATTCCTGTTAAACATTATGACAGGAAAAACCACAAGTTTTGCAGAAGATTTATTCGAGAAAAAGAGAAATCTTTTGTGGAACAGCAAGTTGCCGGCTAGTAAAGAGACTCGCCGAAAATTCTGTAACATGGCACATATAGGAAGATGGTCAGAAAACATCTGCCTTGAATGCCAGAACCATAAGGAACCTGAATTCGGTAAAGGATTCAAACCGAGATCTGATCGGAAACACTTTACCGACACAAGCACTAGTGGGATGGACCACCTTCACGTTTTCCTCGAGGACAACGAAAACCAAAGATTCCTCGACAGAATTAAATGTGTACATACGATCAGCTCACTGGCAAAAAGAAAAACCCACCATGTGAGTGGAAGGACAAGGACCACCAATAATAGGTGGTGAATGACACTAAAACCACTAATAATGAGTGGTCAAAGACAAAAGGACATTGGATACTATATTTTTAAAAATCCAATGAATAAAAGCAAGACAACTGGTCCCGAAAATTTTATCTATAAATAATGACAGCTGGGAACCAGTAAAACACGACAGACTTAAACCAAAACTGGAAACAAAAGAAAATGTATTTTTCATATCTCAAAGTTTCCAAAAGAAGGATTAAGGCAACAAGAAAAGAGCTGAAAAATTCCAAAGATTATTACAAACGGCTCAAAGAAACAGGAAGGGAGATACAAGCTGATCTGATCCAGATGCATATAAACTATTTATGCAGGCAAATAAAAATTCAAGAAATGACTATCTCTAGATTGATGATCTAGAAGAAGACAAATCAAAAAAGGTGGAGGGACCATCCCAATGGACCACTCAACCACCATCTCAATGGACCACTCAATGGTCTCCAAGCAAGCTGTAAAGGCTTATGAAGATTTGAAGTCCTGAGTTTCAAATCCGAAGGAAGCCTTCTATAAATAAGCAGGCAGAAGGAAGATGAAGACATCGATCAACCTCTTCATTTTTCTTCAAATCATTTGTAATAATTTTCTTTCAGGTATATGTGTGTAGTGAGTTCAGCTACTATTAGTAGCTAAACGAGTTTCTCCTCATCTACAGAAGGTTACTATGTATCAATAAAATGTTGGTGTTTGAATAAAGAGATCTTTGCTCTTAGCCACTCTCATGTATTATTTTCAAAATTTTATCTTTTACTGTACACCCTAAGGTAAGAAACGAATTAGGGTTGTGCCAAGTGCTGCTGAAGGAATCTACGTCAGTAACCATCGGTTGCGATCGCGTGGTTGGGCTGTGAGGAGTAGTCTGTAAAATACGGTGGATATAACCCGATGGTACTCCGGTCAAAAAAGTAAAAGATTTAATTTATTTTACGGAAGCATGATGGGCCATTATTTACAAAAGAAAAACCAATTATTCAAAATATAGATATAAGGGTGAATTTGGAAATTTAAAAGAAATGAGGAGTTGAAACAAAGTTTTAGTGGGGAAGGGAGTAAAGAGAAAGTTAAGAATGGGTATAGAGATTTTTTGACAAATTCCCTTTAAAATATTTTAACATAATTCAACATATTATTAAATTTTTCAATAACTTATAATATTTAAAAATATTATCAATGTATTTATCATTCAACTCACGAGTCAACGATAACAAAAATGATTATGTATAATGTCGAGTTTTTTCTTTCTCAAACCAAATTAAAGACATCATTTTTTTTTTCATTTCAACATATTTTTTTGCAAAACATCTAACATGATTTATTTTTATAAATTCTTTGGTAGAAATAATAGTATTTGAAAATTCCTCTTTTATGAGTTTTTCTTGTAATAATAGTATTTTTTTTTTAAATTATCTTAATGATGCACATCAATTTTCCGAGAAATACTACTTTGCTCTTTCTCTACACAACTTAAATCATTTTTTCATAAAATTCAGATGTTACATTTTTTGATCCTACGTAAATTTCTAATTCAACAGTTGATACTATGTCGATGTCAATTTCGACTCATTGATATAATACTAGGTAGGGGCACCTCAATTCTTGAGGTGTCCTACTCAGGTGTGTCGTTTAACGAATGAGTATATATATGTTTTTCTAGAGTATTTATATAAACAATGTAGAAGTATGTAATTATAAAAAGGGGAAAAATATATTAATGTTATATAATTGCAGAAAATTAAGCTTTTTAGAAAGGGAGAAAATCGATTGAAAAACTATGATAAAAGGAAATAATTTTACCTAGGTAAACATTTTAATGTTCACGTACGTGTAACGGTGACTATACTACAAAGTTTAAGACATATTTAGTGAGAATTTTATTGAGAGTTTTTGAAACGATTGGCATTTTTTTAACTATGACACATACAAATATGAGAGAATGAAATGTAAGGAGCGCACCATATTTCACATAATTAATAACATAACTACATCATAATTTAAATAAAATTTACATTATACTTTTCAAAAGTTAACACTTAGAAAGGACGAAACGCAGTGTTCTGCACCCGTTATTATAATCTTACGACGAGCCTTATCCCTAAATGTTGGTTTGAACCTGAGGGGAAAAACCAAAAATTATGAAAAAACAAGTTGACGTCTAGAGCATTAAGCGTAGGCAATTTGTAGAAATCAATGCAATTGTAAAAAGTAGCATCGACGATATCCAAGTATATTACTTCAAATCATTGGTAAGCAAACATCCAATACAAAGAAAGCAGTTTACAACTTTTACTTTTACTTTTTTTTACTGGCATAAAGGAGCTCACATGAACAAGAAATATAAAAAACCAACTTCTCAAAGTATCACTATGCAGTCAAAAGACGGGATCTTAAAAATAAGGATGTTTTATATATGATAATAGTTAAGAGAGAATGGCATAAGAATGCAGAAAATCCAATACACATGTCATTCTATTCGTAATTTTTCCATTTTAAACCCACAAAGGCACGTATATTTCTAAATATTAATCCAATATTATTGGAACAAGTTGTCATCGAAAAGCAGCATCAGCACAACACTATCTATCACTGAACATCAAAATTGGCAACTAACAGACAATTGTTGATTTTGTTGAATAAAGTGAGATATTATTCCATGGACATTCCCAACCTACACAAGATCATTAAGCATGTCAATGATAACCTTGTTCACCGGAAAAAATAATTTTTCGTTATGAACTGAGTCGGTTACATTTCATTGTTAAAGTCAAGTTCACCGATTTCTATTATTTGACAATATACACTGATGCGATCCGGGTGAAATGAGTGAGCAGTGTCGGGTGCTCCACCGGATCTGGTATCAAAATGATGAAGGAAATAAGAGCAATGTAGATATCTGAACCAGAAGCTTCTTTCCCGAGCGGAGAGGATTTCCTGCACTCAAGAAGGTAACCACGTGAATGGGCGCCAGAGGAATGTCCGGCGTGGCCACTCCAATGCTTAAGTCAGTGAGGAACTCAAGCAAGAAACCAATGTAACCAAGTGATGGTTGTGATATTGGTGTGAATGAATCAATGTAAATATAGAGAGAACCTGATATTTATAGTAGGAGAAGTAATAGTAGTTATAGTAGGACGGCTGAGCACACCCTATATTCTGACATGTCAAATCTCATAGTGGTCACATCCAGCCCATCAGATTTTGTCAACTCATCGGCCTGGTGTCAGAGATGGGACAGTCGCCCACATCCTATTCTGCTAGTATACTCGAGTGCGGTGCTCATATCGAGGTGGCCCGGGTAGAAAGTTCCCGGGAGCTTGAACGAGAGCCCGGGCGTCCGATGGCCCGGGGAGGAGACGTCCGGGCATTCACCCGCCCGGCTCCTGATGAACCCTTCATGCCGACTTGTCCTGATTCTGGCCATCCATCCAGTATCATGGGTCGTCCATGCCCCGGTCACAAGAATCGTCCATGACTCGGGCACAACCCGGGCTATCCCGAGGGTATCATCACTCCCTCCTTAAATATTCGGGGTAGAGTCATACTCGCTGTCCCGATTAGTCTTGTGTGCCCGATCATGGAAAATATTTAGTTTGTCTGTAAAAGCATCGGGGGCTTCATGTATCCCTAGAGATGTGATGAAATGCCGGAGTCTCGTGTCTTATGGACTTGAGATAAGATGTCGGGGCCTCGTGCCTCCCGGTCTTTGCATAAGATACCGAGGCCTTATGTCTCCCGGGCTTTGCATAAGATGCTGGGGCCTCGTATCTCCCGGACTTAGGAATGGTCGAGGTGCGGAGCCCCGAGCCAGGTTTAAGAACCCTGGGCTTATGAATAACCAAGGTGCGGAAGCCTTGGGCCGAGGAGCATGTCCCGGGACTTGGGAATGGTTGAGGTGCGGAGCCCCGAGCCAGATTTGAGAACCCTGGGCTTATGAAATAACCAAGGTGCGGAGCCTCGGGCCGGGGAGCATGTCCCGGGACTTGGGAATGGTCGAGGTACGGAGCCCTGAGCCAGGTTTGAGAACCCTGGGCTTATAAATAACCAAGGTGCGGAGCCTTGGCTTTCATAAATGGTCGAGATACGGAGCCCCGAGCCAGGGTACGGATCCCTGGACTTAATAGATAACCAGGGTGCGACGACCTGGCCTTCATAAATGGTCGAGGTACGGAGCCCCGAGCCAGGGTACGGATCCCTGGACTTAATAGATAACCAGGGTGCGGAGCCCTGGCCTTCACGAACGATCGAGGTATGGAGCCCCGAGCCAGGGTACGGATCCCTGAACTTAAAAAATGACCGAGGTACGGGTCCTCGAGCCAGGGTACGGGTCCCTGGACTTAAAAGATGACCGAGGTACGTGTCCCCGGGTCAGGGTACGGGTCCCTGGACTTAGGAGATGACCGAGGTACGGGTCCCGGGGCCAGGGTACGGGTCCCTGGACTTAAAAGATGACCGAGGTACGGGTCCTCGGGCCAGGGAACGGGTTCGTGGACTTAAAAGATGACCGAGGTACGGGTCCCCGGGCCAGGGTACGGGTCCCCGGGCCAGGGTACGGGTCCCTGGACTTAAAAGATGACCGAGGTACGGGTCCCCGGGCTAGGGTACGGGTCCCTGGACTTAATAGATAACCAGGGTGTGGAGCCCTGGTTTTCATGAATGGTCGACGTATGGAGCCCCGAGCCAGGTTTGAGAACCCTGGGCTTAGATAATGTGCCGGGGCCTCATACCTCCCGGGCTTAAGATAATGTGTCGGGGCCTCGTACCTCCTGGACTTAAGAGAATGTGCCGGAGCCTCGTACCTCCCGGGCTTAAGAGAATGTGCCGGGGCCTCGTACCTCCCGGACTTTAGATAATGTGCCGGGGCCTCATACCTTCTGGGCTTTAGATAATGTGTCGGGGCCTCGTACCTCCCAGGCTTAAGAGAATGTGCCGGGGCCTCGTACCTCCCGGACTTTAGATAATGTGCCGGGGCCTCGTATCTCCTGGACTTAAGAGAATGTGCCGGGGCCTCGTACCTCCCGGACTGTAGAGAATGTGCCGGGGCCTCATACCTCCCGGGCTTTAGATAATGTGCCGGGGCCTCGTACCTCCCGGGCTTAAGAGAATGTGCCGGGGCCTCGTACCTCCCGGACTTTAGATAATGTGTCGGGGCCTCGTACCTCCCGGGCTTAAGAGAATGTGCCGGGGCCTCGTACCTCCCGGACTTTAGAGAATGTGCCGGGGCCTCCTACCTCCCGGGCTTAAGAGAATATGCCGGGGCCTCGTACCTCCTAGACTTTAGATAATGTGCCGGGGCCTCATACCTCCCAGGCTTAAGAGAATGTGCCGGGGCCTGGTACCTCCCGACTTTAGATAATGTGCCGGGGCCTCGTATCTCCCGGACTTAAGAGAATGTGCTGGGGCCTCGTACCTCCCGGGCTTTAGATAATGTGCCGGGGCCTCGTACCTCCCGGGCTTAAGAGAATGTGTCGGGGCCTCGTATCTCCCGGCCTTAAGAGAATATGCCGGGGCCTCGTACCTCCCGGACTTTAGAGAATGTGCCGGGGCCTCATACCTCCCGGACTTTAGATAATGTGCCGAGGCCTCGTACCTCCCGGGCTTTTAAGAATGTGCCAGGGCCTCATACCTCCCGGGCTTACAAGATTTTGCTTCTCCTGCTATATTAGTTTTATTAAAAATCAAATCACTAACCTGGAAATATTGAATCCGAATTCATTTTCGATAGAGTGAAACTTCTCTGGTTGAGCTAAATTAGGTGACTAATATAGATATCTGAACCAGAAGCTTTTTTCCCGGGCGGAGAGGATTTCCTGCACTCAAGAAGGTAACCACGTGAATGGGCGCCGGAGGAATGTCCGGCGTGGCCACTCCGATGCTTAAGTCAGTGAGGAACTCAAGCAAGAAACCAATGTAACCAAGTGATGGTTGTGATATTGGTATGAATGAATCAATGTAAATGTAGAGAGAACCTGATATTTATAGTAGGAGAAGTAATGATGACCTCGTTCTCCGTGCTACCTACTAGTTATAGTAGGACGGCTGAGCACACCATATATTCTGACATGTCAAATCTCATAGTGGTCACATCCAGCCATCTGATTTTGTCAACCCATCGGCCTGGTGTCAGAGATGGGACAGTCGCCCACATCCTATTCTGCTAGTATACTCGAGTGCGGTACTCATATTGAGGTGGCCCAGGTAGAAAGTTCCCGGGAGCTTGAACCAGAGTCCTGGGCGTCCGGTGGCCCGGGGAGGAGACGTCCCGGGCATTCACCCGCCCGGCTCCTGATGAACCCTTCCTGCCGACTTGTCCTTATTCTGGCCATCCATCCAGTATCCTGGATCGTCCATGCCCTGGGCACAAGAATCATCCATGACTCGGGCACAACCCGGGCTATCCCAAGGGTATCATACACCACAAATTTCTATAATAACAGTCGCTTACAAGCTTTAATCAACAATTCAGTAACATGCATCAGTAAATCGATAATATATCTATTAACCACAAAATTATCTTTTAAGATGACAATAATAAATAAACACATCGAAAATCAAAATTGTGCTAGCTTGATTATACAAAAAGCTACAACTTTTGCACATTCACACTATCGTCCTGATGACATGAGTGCATTATTTTACAAAACTTTGCTTGAGCTTGGACAGAATTATTCACCTCTCATTGATCTTGCTCCTGCGGCGCTGCTCCGTAACCGAGTGCTTTGACCTTACAGCATTCGCCTTGTTGCTGTTTTTCCCATCTGCCGCCACAAAATACATACAACAATATAATGGCAAAATTACAATCTCATGAAACAATCAATCTCGATACAACTGAGTTCGCCACAAAACGGTCCGCCCCCTGATTGCACTCAACGCAATCCCAACAAAAAGGGTGGTGAGATGGATCAAGATTTGGGCTTAAAGCAACTCAAAAATAATGAGCACCTTTGGTGTTATTGGTGGGTGGAGGGGCATCTTTCCGTGTGACAAAATCTTCGTATGCATCTTCTTCCTCCTCCTCCTGATTACCCTTTCCAGATTTCATTTTTTCCTTTTCTTTTAAGAAGAAGATTTTGCGTTCTCACTCAGCTAGAAAAAAACACGATTCTCGAATAATTAAAGGGTTCGTAAAAAGAGGAATTCATGGAGAGATTGCAGCTTTTGTTGAATTGAATGTGAAATTGAGATCATTTTGGAACTTCAGATGTTGGGCTCTTTCAAAAGCAAATAGCAGCGGTCACTGACTGCTACACCAGCTTTGTGGTCTGTTGGAAAATGAGCTGCTACTTTTGCCGACTTGTTTGTTTGTAGAGCAGAACAAACGACACAAAAGCAGAACAAGCAAACGATACAAGCGAAGACGCAACAACTCTAAAAATCAGGCAAACAAGACAAGAAAAGCGCAAGGACAAACCTAATATTTGAAGGTAAGTTCAGGGGGAAAAAGGGGAAGAGAACAGACGCAGTAGGGGCTTGCCAGTCTACAGAAGAGGGAAAGCAGCCCAGCGCAGGTGACACCGAGAAGCTGCAAGAAGAAGGACGCAAGAAGCACCCGAGGCAAACCTTTTTTCGCTGGACTTTGCTCGCTGAAACTGGGGAACATGAGAACCAAGGCTAGGAAAACAAAGGAAGGGGAGGAAAACTGAAAAACGAAGGAGCCTCAGTGCAACCGGAAGCAACATGGTGTGATGGAGTCGTGGAGGGAAGAACACATTCCACGTGACACTGTCCCTGGACTGGGGTGTGGTGATTGTGAAGGAGACGTATTTGAGGGTGTCACCTGGTACCGGAAATAAACTGGCCATTTCAATGGTCTTCACGCTTTATATTAAGTAGATCGGAAGACATCGGCTTTAAAAATGTTTCTCACCCCTAAGAACATTGTTTATGATTTTATAACCCAATTTACTCAATCGTTAGATTAATCATTTGCAATTAAGATATCCCATTTATATTTTAAAGTTAAACCAATACGGTAAGAACATGTGCTTTGAATCAACATTGGGGTTGTTTTAGCGCACGAAAGTTGTCCGGTCTTCGACATAACCGAAAGCTCCCCGGCTTTTGCTTCCTCCAATGTAGAGACAGATTCTGAATTTTACCTTTGAAGAACCACATATTAAGTAACAGCAGTGTGCGATAATGTCGGAGCTATCGAAGGTCGCCCAATTTCACGCTTCAACATCTGGGGTTCCACACTTTTATAACACACACACACACACACACACACACACATATAGATAATAAAAATAAAAATAAAATAAATATAACATAATAAATAATAAAATAATATAATATACATACACTGTAAATATTAAGAAATGTTGAACGTATAAATCAATCGAAAACTGAAATAGATGAATAATTAACAATATCCATTAAAACGAATTAAATATTCAATAAAAGATTATGTATTTGAACCAAATAAATTTGAGAGATACAAAAAGTAAAAGAGTAAAACGTGGATCTTTAATCCATATATAAAGTGTGACATCATTGCAAAAGAGTCTCATAAATAATGCAAATCTTTCCAGATTGGCCTTTTGGGCACTAAGAAGCGACCAAAAAGAATAAAAGACACTGAGATTATTATTACCCAGAAGAATCAACGAGCTCTCTAGTGCTCGAGATATAATCACCGAAGCTCAAAAACACATGATCTCCAAGCACTACATCGACCGGAGGTTGATCTTCAATGCAGTTGACATTAATCTTACCCTTTCCGAGTTGAAATTCTCCTCTCAAATTATTGTAATCGCGCATCAGCAAATATGCTTGCAATCCCTGCGCAAACTTGGTATTGCCAGCATATAACGCAGCAATGGCATCGGTGTTGAACACTAGAGCAGGTCTAGTCAAGATAATAGTAAAGGAGAGATTTGAAATCCCATGAAAACCCTCTTCGGTAAGAATCACTGCACGAGGTGGAATCAGATCAGATGGTAACAATAAAGACCCAAGCACGTCCCGAATGTATTGTTCCTGGGAATTAATTATGTCTTGAAAAACAGTCTTATCATTGTCCAGTGACTTAAAGAAGACCTCTACAATGTCAGAAGGTTCAAGGGCAACTTTCTTTCGCAGCTTTTGAATGCGATTGACAACTTCTCGAGCAACTCCAGCCTCGAACAGCGAATCATCCCCACGCAAGTCCAATACAACCAAAACATCACCATCACCAGCTGCGTCCAATTCCTCTTCTTTCACATTATCAGGATACTTGAACTTTCTAGTTATCTTGATATCACTAAGCTTCAATACATGTGTGGCAATAGTAACCTCTCCTGCTTTCTCGAAAGCTAAGATATCTTCAGTTGACATTGCCTTTACCTCTTTCGCGACAATTCCCATCGATTTTCCTAGCCTTTTTCCCAACACACTAAAATCAGGTTCTGCACACAAAGAAGCATACTTCAAAGTGTCGTTGCATGGGTCTAAAGACTTCACATTAAGTTCTTCAAGTACATATTCTCTTAGTTTGCCGGTAATATCATCAAGAAACTCTGCATCAGGATGCACAATCACCATCGCCCTCAGTGGTGTTTTAAGAGGTATGTTGTGACGCTCACGAATGTTCCGTGCGAGATCTATTATTGTCATCATCCGATTGACACTTTCTTCAATACGATCCCCTGTTTTGCCTTCCACTTCTGGAAATTTGCAATAATGAATGCTATCTTCTGATCCACTTGTAACTTTCCTCAAATTCTGATACAGAACTTCAGTAAAAAATGGTGTGAATGGAGCCATTGATTTACATGCAGTTAGAAGTACATGATAAAGAGTAGAAAGAGCAGTTCTGCAATCCTCTTCTCCTGTGCGACCTTTCAGTCTTTTTCGATTAAATCGCACATAAATATTTGTCAAGTTGTCCAAAAACTTAAGTAGAAAAGGAACAACTGTGTAAAGTCTATAAGCATCCATTTCTTGCCTCACAAAGTGAACCAAACTATGCGTCGCTGAGTTAATCCATTGGTCGAGTACATTGGATGACTGCTGAAGAATTTGTTGGTCAATGGGTGCAAATGGTGCAAGTCCTTCAACTTCAAGTCTTTTAGCATTTTGCAGAAGGAACCTATAGGCATTATACCATGGCAAGAAAACATCTTTTACCACCCCATAAACTCCATCCTTTTTAAAACGCAAAGGTTCAGCACGAACAACAGGGGAGTTAATAATGTACAGTCTTAATGCATCAGCTCCATAATCATTTATGACTTCTGATGGTGGAGGATAATTCTTGAATCTCTTACTCATTTTCTTCCCATCCTCAGCCAGTACAAGCCCATTACAAATGAGATTTCTGAAAGCTGGTTTTCCAAAAAGTGCAGTCGACAGAACCATGAGAGTATAGAACCATCCACGAGTTTGATCTAGCCCCTCAGCCACGAAATGCCCTGGGAAATTGTTCTCAAACAATTCAACATTTTCAAATGGATAATGGATATAAGCATAAGGCATGGATCCGCTCTCAAACCAGCAATCAAACACGTCCTCAACTCGTCGAAGGACACCAAATTCAGGTCCTCGACTTGAAGGGATTGTGATATGGTCAATTTTATGACGATGCAAGTCTGTCACCTTAGCACCAGAAAGTTTTTCAAGTTTTTCAATGGAATCCATCACCACAATCTCCTCACTATCGTCACTAATCCATATAGGGAGTGGAGTACCCCAAAACCTACTTCGACTGACAGCCCAATCTCTAGCATTTTCTAGCCAATTATGAAAGCGTTTTTCCTTCACAAAGTCAGGGACCCAGTATGTCTGTTTGTTGTTCTCAAGCAATTGATCCTTTATCTTCTCCACAGCAACAAACCAGCTGGGCACAGCTCTATAGATTAGAGGAGTATCTGATCTCCAACAAAAAGGATAACTATGAGTAAAGCTTCCAGTTTTGACAAGCCTGTCTTTCGACTTCACTGCTTGAATAATATCTTTATCTGCGTCTTTTACATAACGCCTGCTGAAGTCGGTGATTCTCTCAGTGAAACAGCCATCATCATCTACCGCAACAACTAGGTTCTCCCCCTTGCTAATTATGGAATTATCCATACAAACACGGTAATCATCTTCTCCAAATGCAGGAGCACAGTGGACAATTCCAGTACCACTATCACTAGTTACATAGTCGTCTGCAACAACTCTGAATGCCACATGAGAGAAATCCTTGAAATAATCAAACAATGGGATATATTTCTTTCCAACAAGTGAAGCTCCAGTACACTTGTCCAACATTTCATAAGAATCAACGTTCTTTGTTTTTGCACCAGAAGATTTGCTCTTTAGGTTTGAATTTTCAGAAACACCAACTCCTCCAGCAGGTAATCTTTTTTTTGCCTTTTCAACAGGAAGCTCTGCCAAACGAGATTCAGCAACCACATAAACTTTTCCATTGAACTTATTGCGAACCTTCACATACACAAGATTGGCATTGACACAAAGTGCGAGGTTGCTAGGTAAAGTCCAAGGAGTTGTGGTCCATGCCACAAAACATGCACCATCTGAATCATCAATAATGGGAAAGGCTACCATTATTTCAGGATCTGGGACTTCCTTGTAGTTGGAATTGGCTTCAAAATTAGACAACGGAGTTTTGCAACCTGTACTGTATGGCATCACCTGCAAAATTAACAGGCAAAATATCAATTTGTAACCAGTGCGATATGATGTGCAAAGAAAATAACATCCAAACATTATTGCAACATTAAATTAACAAACTACACAAGAAACTCCCTGAGAAAGTATCATAACAGGAAAAAGAAAGATGATCTCACAAGCCATGACCAACAAAATAGAAAAATACACAGTTAAACCTTGTTAGTACATTGACAAGATCATATAGTTTTTGTAGGAAACAAAATTTATTAAAAATTATCATAAATAAAGAATTGAAATAAATCTCAAAGTATTGGATAGTTGGCTTGCTGGAATTCAGGGAATTATTCCCAGTTTCTTAAAAATATTAATCCCCTGTCCTATTAGCTCATGTTTCTTTTTGTTTAAACATCACACTTGATTGCTCTCTCGTTTTGTTTTAACTTGCAGTTTCTTGAGGAAGACTCGATCCCCCTTGATGTACTTCTGCTTCAGTATTTTCAAACTATACAGGCCGTGTTCACTTAATCCATATAAAAAACTTATGTATTCAGATTAGTAAGCAATAAAAATCGAACAAAAAAGATTGCACGAAAAGTTGTATGTTCTACTAACACTTATCCCTCGCATGAAATGAGGTTTCCTACATACCGGAGGTTTATCGATAAGAAACCTTTCAATATTATTATATAATTATAACATATCCCCCCAGAATGTCTCTGCATTTCTGCAATCCATACTTAATAATCTTAAAGTAGACTCCACGAACCTCACTCTTATCATTATCTTTTGGTACCAGAACATCAAATGCCGCCGAAATGTAGGCAGTTTCAGAGAGCAACCACTATTGGAAACTATCAAATTTTCAGAAATAAGCAGTAAAATACAACATGACCAATGCAAGAGCTGTAAAACAAGCGCACCAGTTGAAGTTTTTAAAATCCAAAAAAAGGTAAACTTCGTAAGTTACTAAGCAAATTAAGAAGAGGCTCTTCAAAAAGGAAAGGTCTAACCTTAAAACCTCTATAAACAAGACCTTTCTGATACAACTGCGCAAACGTCCACCACACAGTTTCCATGAAATTCAAATCCATTGTCTTGTAATCATTCCTAAAATCAATCCACCGGCCCATTCTAACCACCGTCTTCTCCCACTCACTGACGTACCTCTGCACAATTCCCCTACACTCCTCATTGTAATTCCCAATACCCATCCGAATCACATCCTCTCTACTCTTAATCCCTAATTTCTGATCGATCTCATGCTCCACAGGTAAACCATGGCAATCCCACCCGAATCGCCGGGTCACGTGATGACCAGTCATCGACTGATAACGTGTCACGATGTCTTTGATCGTGCCAGCTAAGATATGACCGTAGTGCGGAAGACCAGTGGCGAAAGGTGGCCCGTCGTAGAAGATGTATTCGGGGAAATCCTTGGTACGCTCGAGCTGAGTTTCGAACGCCTTTATTTCATCCCACAGTGAAAGGATTTTCTCCTCCTGTGCGGGGAACGAGTACTCTTTTCCTTCACAAACCTCTTCCATGGTTGATCTCCACCGCCGGCGCGGAGGCAATTGCTCGTATTTGTCGTTGTTAGTAGGGTTTTGCGGTTAGGAAATGTATTTTGCTCAACAGTGGAGCAAATTGCATTCAGCCCCCAAAATCCAAAGTTGCCATAAAAACCTTCCATTTTTAAATTGCATTTTAGGCACCTCAATAAAATAAATACTTGTAAGAATGATATATTTGTAGAATATAATTTTATTCACTATGCCAAGTTGAATAAATAGAATTAGTTTTGTAATTTGACCTAATAAAATTACTAAATAAATAAAATTAAATATATAAATGAATAATAAAATGGGAAAAAGATAATTATCTCTTTTCAGATGAAGAAGAATTTTTTTCTTCAAATTTAGAAAATAAATTAAAACTATACAAGGCGTATCACACTTCATTTTAGTATTTTTTTATAATATGAGAACCAAATGAAATTTTTTTATAGATATGATCTTTATTTATAGATGTACTTCAAGGGTGTGAATTTGTAACTACATACATGAAGTTATATGACCTTCTATTTAATTTCATTCGAAAGTAATTATATTTGCGTTCGGGTGGTTTAAAATTTGCTTAAATTCGGCTGGAATTAGACCTCGATTCATAGTTCGAATCCCTAAAATATTTTTCAAAAAAAAACTTCGAAAGATTTAAAATATATTTGTTCAATATAGAATTATATCTAATCTAATTTATAAATTTTTAAAACTCACGAACAACTCAAAAATTATCGAAAAATAAAATAGATTTGAGTTTAACTTTAAAAAAATTTAAAATTCCATAATTTTGAATATCAATAAAATATTCGTTATATAATAATTATTTTTTAGTCAAAGCATTTATGGCATGTGTCTGAATTAGGTCTTTTCTTTCCTCGGATTCACTCAGAATTTTCAACAGATGGCATCGGCAAGTCGTTAATTATCCCATATTTACTTTAACTTAAGCATCAGAATATCTTCCCCTTTCATGCACCTTTACTCCATATATGGTTGGTTCTCCGCATGATAAGCTTCTATATATATTTGAGATTTTGTCTCAAATCTCACGTTTTCCCATCCTTTTCTTCAAGAAAATGTCGAGTTTCACCTTTCTAGACATCTAATACAAGAGAAAATTCTTGAAGAAACCTTCAAGAATGCTTTCAGGAGATCACAGGCAGAGTTTGAGTTCAAAGGCGTGCCTATTTGCATGCCAAATATATATATATAGAACTAAAGCAGGTTGATACCCATACGAGCTTGGTTATGAATGACCTGGGAAACTAAATGGATAGTCCAAATCAGAGTCAATATGTCAACTACTTTTTTCAGCAGCCGGGCATGGGGATGCCCAGGATATTTTCTCCCCGGACAATCAGGAGCCCGGTCTCTCATGCAAGCTCCCGGGAGCTTTTACCCGGACTACCTCGAGAAGCGCACCACACTCAAGTGTACCAGTATGGGCTACCTTATGCTTGACAATCATTGTTGTCAGAACGACATGTGTTTGGTGTGTCAGAGAAGTCATCGGAAGTAGAGTATGGGCAGCCGTCTTACCATACTTAGCAGGTGGACACTGAAAACAAGGTAATCATGAGATTTTCTCCTATAAATAGCAGGTATCAATCTCATTTACGGATTCTGAAACTTTGAATTCTCAAGCACTCACACATATACAAGTCATTTCACCTTTCTTCTTCACCTGCTGACTTTAGCATCAGAGTGGATAGCCGGACACTCCTCCGACGCCCATTCACGAATTCATTTCCTTGTTTGCAGGTCACGGTAGAAGCCCAAGATCACAAGGATATATTTTCCTCACAAGATATACCCTTTCCTTACTCATTTTCCTTAAACACTATATCACCATCCGGTAGATCGCCTCGACTTTGCTCACCCGATTTATCCGGATTACATCACAGGTGTTCAACAATTGACACCAACAAAGATGGTAAGATATCTCCAGACGAGTACAAGTCAATACTAAAGGCCCTAGGCAAAAAGAATCTCCTCTCAAGGGAAGCGCAGCAGATTTTCGAGGTCGCGGATTTGGATGGAGTTCTACGAATTCGTGGAAGTGCAGATAAGGGAGGCGGAGCGGAAGAACGTGGATTTGCGACAAGCGTTTCGGGCGTTTGATAAAGACAGCTATGGGAAAATCACGGTTGAAGAGGTTTACGAGCTGCTGATATTAAACTCGGGGAGAGATGCAGCTTGAATGATTGTCGGAAGACGGTGAGAGCTGTACATGTTGAGGAATATGAACTCTCTGTGCCGTATTTCAAATATCATTTGTGTATTAGTGCTTGTATATATATGTTTTATCATTTCATCAATATCTATGCCGTATTTCAAATAATTTAAGGTGCGATGAATTTGAAATTTACGAATTTGATTATAATTTTATTGTAAACAATAAAATAATATATCACGATTTTAAATTCATATTTTTCTTATCCATACATTAATTATATAAAATAAAATGAATTGTAAATGACATGATCATTGGATGAATTTGAATTTCATTCTAATTAACATGAAACTCAATATAAAAATACAAAAGTGGATTAGAATTTCACATTTTTGTTTCTCTAAAACGACATAAATACATTCAAGTACATTTAAAATTCATTTTCAACCTAAAAGATTTTCGTTGCATCGCTATCGTCAGCTATAATTTTTTATAAAGTGATAAAAGCGCAATCTTACAATTGATATAAGAATCAAGATCACGAGTTCGATTATCATCAAATATTGCAATTTGCAATTATTAATAGAGATATTATTGTGATGCAATAATTACCCCTACCGAGAGAACAATCGAAACACGACAGTTTAAAATATTTGAACAAAGACTCGATCTGACACCATCTATAATCTATATACTTCTAGAGTAGGTCTCTTGTGAGACGGTCTCACGAATCTTTATCTGTGAGACAGGTCAATCCTAACGATATTTACATTAAAAAATAATACTCTTAGCATAAAAATTAATATTTTTTCATGGATGACCCAAATAAAAAATCCGTCTCACAAAATACGACCCGTGAGTACACAAGTTTTTGCCACACTTCTATATTCTAGTGGCATACACATACATTATACGTTAATTGATATTCAAAATGATAAGCTTTTAAAATTTGTTAATAGGATAATCACGGCAAGTAGGTTCCAGACCAGAAGAAAGGATAGTCGCAGCAAAGGAATTGTTCAAAATCAACATACAGAGCCAAGATTCTCCAAGGAGATGAATTTGGATTCATACATTTGCCATCACCCAAAAATTTCTCAAAAATTCACACCTTGTATATATCAAGTACTCTATAATGCAGGATTCAACACACAACATTAAAGGACTATGCAAATGGTGTACATATACACTAAGACATGATGCTACAAATACACAACACTCGGTATTACCTGTGAGACTCGGTCTCGGCATGTATTCAGGCCTTCTTGTTAAGAATACAAGTCTAAAAGCCTTGACTACTCGAGACAAAATTGATCGAAGAAGTTTTTTGAGTCAAGAACTAGCCTGAGAAACCGATGCCATGACCTTTTGCTTTTTCTACTGAATTTTGCTGCCTTCAGAAGGTAATGGGAATACAATGCGGGATTCACAAAAGAAATGCTCTCTTCCGGTGCCTATATACAAGTGACTATCTCTCGAGGTTGATCGTGCAACATTAATGTCTCCGAATAGCATAGATCGTTGGCCTTCAGCTGACTGGTAATAGAAGAACCTAAAAATACCATCCTCTCTCATTTAGGTTAAAGTTTGAAGAAAAAATCATTAAAAAACCTAACAAGAATACTTTCATACATCAATTACAATTTTTTTCTCAGAAATCCATTCTCTAATGGTTAATACCCAAAAATCTCGAGTGGTCGAAGTTTGGCATTTTTCCACTCGAAACTGCATCAACATATTCATGAAAAATTCCAAAATGGGCTTTTTGAAAACATTTCAATCCCTACAATTTTTTGGATATGAAAATATTTTTAATAGGTTTTCATCAAGTTTTCAAAAAAATTCAAATGATAGAAAGACAAGAATCTGAAAAATGCAAAAACTTCATTATTTTCAAAAGTGTAAAAGGGAATCAATTCAAGAATCTGAAACGACGAAAAGTTTTCATACCTTGAATAATTTTGGTGCTAAAATCATTGCTGTTGCTTACAAAATTAGAGCAGGGTTTGTTTTTTACTTCACAATTCTCAGTTGGCGCAGAAATATCGAGCAGAAATGGCTCCACATACTCTGTTTTCTTACGCTTCTTATTGCTTTTCTTCACAAGATCCTCTTTCAAACACAAAGTGCCACAATATTAAAAAATAAAAATAAGAGATAAATCACCGAACTGGACAATGTCTAAAGCAGATATTTTAATGAAATATTGTAAAAAATAAAAACTATCAAATTTTTACTTGTTGCAAGCTATTACCTTTAGGTTATTCTTGGATGGAGGAATTTAAACTATGGATTCAATAAATTAACTTATGTTTGATGAAATTTAAATTCACCCCACCCTTGACTAATGAAATGCAACGGTGATTGTGATGGATTTGAAATCTACACAGAACAAGTGTCATTTCAAATACACTCTTCAGATTCATCCCTCTAAATTAAATCCTTCAACCCAAACACAAAGTCAAAGAATTAAAGTAAAGAGGCCACAGTACTTGATGCCTTCACGATTAACTTCGACAAAGATTATAATTGATTAATTATCTATTTATTTTAATTCACAGTCAAACACACGGTGAATCAACCCAATATTTTCTATGGACTTTGTTAGTAAAACATATAACCAAGAGGACAAGAAAAATGATGCAAAGAGTCAAGAAAAACCAACCAGAATCATCGGTTCCTCTACGGGATGCATCCAAATTCATGAGACAAAGTGCCGCACTAACGACTTCTGAACGATTAACTCTCACTATGTGTACCTAGAGACCCAATACTTCATTAGTATGGCAAGCCAATTTTCGAATCCAACCAATATCATATGCATATAAAAATAAATAAATAAAATACCGCATGTTGATGTCAAAGAACTAAGGTAATAAATTTATAGATTGTGAAGAAGTTAGAAAAATCATAATTGGGTAGTGTTTGAAAATAAAAGAAAAAAATGAATTTCTTTAGGTTGCGTTTGGATTGAAAAATTTGAATTTGAGGAAACATTTGAGGGGATGATTTGAAATGACCGCATGTTTGGGATAAATTTGAAATTCATCGCAATAACACAAAAAATAACTATTTGGGAATTGAAATCCTATGTCAAGAAGATTTGCTCAAACAAACTAATGAATTTGTCATCATGTATCTGAAATCCCTAGATTCAAATTCATCAACTCATCCAAATGCGACCTTATGGTAAATAAGTGATTTTACTACGAGCTAAAATACTAAATATATCTTTATTGAAGTATTGTTTGATGGTGAATTGTTAAGAGTAATTTTGGATCAGACAAAACAATTGGAGTAAAGTGTCCAGAAAAATTCTCATTTATTTACCAAAATACAAGAATCATTTTTGCAGAACCGGAATCGGCATGAAACCGACTCTCGGATTTAAGCAAACACTCCCTAAAAATTCTTTAAAATTTAAAGAAGTAGAGATGCATAGTAAAAGGATAATGCAACATAGAGCATAAGTTCCATGGTCAGGATGTTAAGGCCTACATCCACAACACGATATCAAAATGGTTAAAACTCATATCATCACTAATTATATGTGAGATCATGTGAGAAAATATCATTGTCTTAATTAATAATGTCAAATCCAACTGCAGAATATATTATTTGGCTTTTAACACCATCATCATCGCTATTCTCAATTATTAACTTTTAGATGGACAACAGAACATTTCTGAAGACCCCACCCATTTTCATCCAAATGAGATAAAGGTTACCTTTAATTTGCAAGGTTCAATCAAATGGAAAATCAATATATCTCCTTTTAGTAATCTGTGGGATATGGAAAACCCTCTCCATCCAGCACTCAAACCATGCCTCTCCAAAAGATAAGATGTTTTATACTCATTTCCCCATTCATCCACCAAACAAATAGTGCTATCACGATTGGGAAAATAGAGGGTGCAGAACTTTTTAGGAAGATGCTGTGATGAAAAGCATAGCAAAAAGAGCTTCATCAAAATCATCAGCATTAGCAAAAAGAGCTTCATCAAGATTATCAACACTCGGAACGTCAAATTTCAAGCTTACCAGCCAAAATCCATGAGCAACATTTGATGGAAGCATACACTTCACAAAGTAGGGGAGTCCATTCTCTAAATGCGTCAGCACTCTCTCTGCTCTTTCCATGACGGAAAATTTAGCTTCAACATCATCATAGATGTCACTATACCGGGTCCTCTTCCGTGCAATGCTATTAGACATTGTTAAAAAAATATGAATAAATTGGAAACGTTATTGCTTTCAAATGGCAAGTTGATCAGAACCTTGTAATCCATTCGAATATATTTGTGGTACCTTCTTGTTTTCTTGGAATCATTCGACAAAACCTGTTCAAAACTAAAATACATCAGTTCAATAAATTTACTTTCAACTCCAAGTGGGACGTTTCAAAGAACTCATATCCATCGCATTGACTGCTGAACTATAAATTCAAGTGGATAAGAAACAGGCATCAAACGTTCAAACACTAAGAATGAAAGCAAATGAATTTCAAATCCTCAAATCCATGGATTTGAAATTCGTCCAAACAAGTTCTGTGGATTTCCATAATAGATTTGAAATCTCCTGCTTCCGACTCAGCTTCAAATTGTTGCCGTCATCTTCAAAGACATATAATTCAAATCTATCAACTGTGGATCTAAGGATTTCAAATCCACCATTATCGATAGTTCTAAGTAATTGAATACTTCAATCCAATCACAGCGCTAGATCAAATATTAAAGGAACACATGAAAAAATTGCCCCAACTTGTCATGGATGAATAAATTCCATTAAATAAGCTGTAAGACGGCAGACCACCTAAAGCAGTCCTCATCCAAAGGTGGGCATGAATCCATAAACCGAAGGAACAAAAGAAAAAACTCACTTTTTTGTTCTTAGATTTGAGGCTGTTAGAGTTCTTCGATTTCTTGCTTTCCATCGGCATTTTCTTCTTCATCTTCTTCCTTTTCTGCCAGAAAACAAAAACCGACAGATTTAAACAAGAAAAGCAGCTAATCTACACCTGCACAAATCCAAATCCAAGCAAAAAAACCATTAAAACACCTCGGATTCAGAGCAGAAGGGTTTTGCTTTTCCTGAACAAATAGCAAAAGTTTCGTCGATTTGAATCCCCTTCTCAAGTAATTTTTCTTTCACTTTCCTGCTTCTCATGGCGTTTTGACCCTTTTAAACTTTAACTGCTGAATTCACCGACCTTAAACTCGTAAATTACGAAAATTTTATGTATGTATTATTACATATGTCGATAGTAAGGAGAAAGGTACACGAAACCAGGCCGGATAGCAGACAGGGCCGTGGCCAAGACAGCGGAAAATCATCGTTGCTGTAACATGAGTACGTGTAAATTAGTCTAAAATCTTCATTCATATGTTAATTTTGTCATTGATAAAATATTATAAATGATTATTGAGATAAAAAAATATATATTTTATCGTGTTATCTACTATTCAAATTTTATAAACGTGCTCTATAAACAGAGATTTCAAATGATGAATCAAGCATTTCAAATTATTATCTCTTCTCTATATTCTCTACTATTCACAATACGTCATGAGTACGAGTGCTCTTCAAATTAAAATTCATAAATAATTTATTTTTAGTCTTGTATGGATGCTCTCAAAGAAGCACAATATTTAGATTTAATATTGATGCTCTCAAAGAAGCACAATATTTAGATTTAATATTGATGCTCCCGAATTAGCACAAATTATAAGTTTATATTGATGTTCATGAAGAAACACAACTTTTAATTTTATGTTGATGCTCCGGAAGTAGCACAACACGACTTTATGTTGGTAATATTGATAGATATATGAATAAAATATAAATAAGATTTATCAATATTCTCGAAGAATCTTGATATAAGATCATGAAGATCTATCAATATTTATGAATAATATTGATAAAAAATTTAACGTTATCATATTCATGAAGAATTTAGATAAATGTTATATGTTTCAACCATATTCTTGAAGAATAATTATTCAATATAAATTATAGATGTATTGTTGTTTTGATTCAAGTTTTCTTATCATATCTTGACCTGCTTGTTTAGGATTTGTATTATTTAAATTTCGATGATTTAACTAGTCGCTAAAATATTGTGTGAATACAAGAATTTGATAGATTTATGACAAATTTCGAGTCAATCATAATACTATAATCAATAATTGGACAAAACAAATTTTACTTTTTTTTATGTCTTTCTTCGCTTTGAAATTGATTGATTCTTATGTTAATAGCTTACTTGGGAAATAAGGTAATTTATTTGTCGAAATTCAAAATTTGACATAGATACATAAATTATTAATTGAACATTTCCATGTACACAAAATGCGATAGACTACATGATATAATGTTTATTTATATTTTCTATGATCAAATGAAGACTATATAATTGTTAAATAAAATAATTTATTATTTATGTTCGTTGATGTTAGTTTAACAAATAGAATAACAAATTTCAACATTGAATAGTAAAGTGTTAACATGTGTTATCCTTGCATAATTTGTTATAATATTTATTTTCAATGATAGTAATACAACTTTACTCTATATATGTCATAATTCTAATTATATAATTTTTTTTAAAGTTGCAATGACGGACATCACCAAACTTGAATTTGAAGCACTTAACTTGACTGGGAAAAAAATATTTATCATGGATTTTGGATGCAGCGGTCCACATTGTCTCAATAAATTTAGGAGATACGATCAAAGAAGGAAATGAAATGTCCCAGCAGGACCGTGCAAATGCACTTATTTTTCTTCGTCGTCACATCAATGATGGGTTGAAAGTCGAATATCTCACAGTGAAAGAGCCACGAGAGCTTTGGAAAAATCTAAAAGAAATATCTGACCATCAGAGAATTGTAGTTCTCCCAAGAGCTCGATATAAATGGATACATCTGCGGTTACAAGATTTTAAATCCGTTAGTTATTATAACTCTGCATTATTCAAGACTAGTTCCACACCGATACTTTGTGGAGAGAAAGTCACTGATCAAAACATGTTAGAAAAGATGTTTTCTACTTTTCATGCATCAAACGTGCTCCTGCAGCAGCAATATCGTGAACGTGGATTTCAAAAGTACTCTGAACTCATCTCGTGCTTACTAGTTGCTGAACAAAACAATGAGTTGCTCATGAAAAATCCCCAAATGCGCCCAACTGGATTCACACCATTCCCTGAAGCAAATGGAACTACATTTCAGGAAGAATATGGAATTACATTTCCTGGAGCAAATGCTAATTCCACACAAAATCATAACAATGAAAGTGAACGTTGACGTGGGCGTGGCTAAAGAAGATACTTTCGGCAACAAAATGGAAAGAAACATAAAACAAGCCACCGGCAGTGGAATTCCAATAATGAAGAAGCAAAGAAAAAAGTTCCAAAGTGTTTGAAAAAGAAAAATGTTATAGATGTGGAATGGAAGAGCATTGGTCTCGTACCTGTCGTCGGCAAAACATCTTGGGTCTCTACCAAAACTCAATCAAGGAAAATGGAAAAATGGAGATAAATTTTGTGGACAACGATGATCCAATTGATGTAACTCACTTGGACGTCTCTGATTTCTTCGTTCATCCAGATGGAAATATAGATAATTTGATTGGTGATAATGTGTTAGAAAACAATAAATAATTATTTTTATTGGTCTTGCTTCTACTTTGAATTTCTATTGTTTCTTAGGTTATCGTGGTCTCGTTTTTATTTTGATGTTCAGTTCATGTTTAAGATTTATCGTGGAGATTTATTTTGTTATCAATAAATGTTTTTATTATTATTCAATAATATATTTCCTTTGAAAGTCTTACATATTATTTATCATATTTAGATTATTGAGTTATATTTTATTTTAGATTAATGATGATATGTCATGATGAATGCTTAGCGAATAGTGGTACAACACATATCATTCTTCAAAATAAAAGGTATTTTTTGGAGTTAACATTAGCTGAAAATAATGTTACAACAATATCGGCTGCATAAAAAATTATTGAATGTAATGGAAAGGCAAAAATCGTTTTACCATATGATACAAGCCTATATATTGAAAATGCTCTATATTCTAGCAAATCCAGTAGAAATTTGCTTAGTTTTAAATATATCCTCAAAAATGGATACCATATTGAAACATTAAATGAAAATAATTTTGAATACCTTTGCATAACATCTATTTATATCTTGCCAGAAGCAGATAAAATAAAAATTATGTCCACTCCCTTATGTAATGTATTTTACAACAATAAAATAGTCGAAGCAAACATTGTCACAAACCAGAAGTTTGTTGACCAACAAAGCTTCAAATCATGGCATGATCTACTTGGCCACCCTGGGGCAACAATGATGCGCAAAATAATAATTAACTCACATGAATACCTTCTAAAAAACCAAAATATTCTTTTACACAATGATTATCTATGTGTAGCTTGTTCACAAGACAAACTAATTATAAGACCGTCTCTGATTTCTTCGTCCATCCAGATGGAAATATAGATAATTTGATTGGTGATAATGTGTTAGAAAACAATAAATAATTATTTTTATTGGTCTTGCTTCTACTTTGAATTTCTATTGTTTCTTAGGTTATCGTGGTCTCGTTTTTATTTTGATGTTCAGTTCATGTTTAAGATTTATCGTGGAGATTTATTTTGTTATCAATAAATGTTTTTATTATTATTCAATAATATATTTCCTTTGAAAGTCTTACGTATTATTTATCATATTTAGATTATTGAGTTATATTTTATTTTAGATTAATGATGATATGTCATGATGAATGCTTAGCGAATAGTGGTACAACACATATCATTCTTCAAAATAAAAGGTATTTTTTGGAGTTAACATTAGCTGAAAATAATGTTACAACAATATCGGCTGCATAAAAATTATTGAATGTTATGGAAAGGCAAAAATCGTTTTACCATATGATACAAGCCTATATATTGAAAATGCTCTATATTCTAGCAAATCCAGTAGAAATTTGCTTAGTTTTAAAGATATCCTCAAAAATGGATACCATATTGAAACATTAAATGAAAATAATTTTGAATACCTTTGCATAACATCTATTTATATCTTGCCAGAAGCAAATAAAATAAAAATTATGTCCACTCCCTTATGTAATGTATTTTAAAACAATAAAACAGTCGAAGCAAACATTGTCACAAACCAAAAGTTTGTTGACTAACAAAGCTTCAAATTATGACATGATCTACTTGGCCACCCTGGGGCAACAATGATGCGCAAAATAATAATTAACTCACATGAATACCTTCTAAAAAACCAGAATATTCTTTTACACAATGATTATCTATGTGTAGCTTGTTCACAAGACAAACTAATTATAAGACCTTTACACAATGATTATCTATGTGTAGCTTGTTCACAAGACAAACTAATTATAATACCTTCTCCGACAAAAGTTGATGTTGAAATCCCAACCTTCTTGGAGAATTCATAGGGATATTTGTGGGTCTATACACCCACTATGTGGACCATTTCGATATTTCATGGTATTGGTTGATGCGTCTATTAGATGGTCACATGTTAGTTTACTTTCAACTCGAAATATAGCTTTTGTTATATTACTTGCGAAAATTATTAAATTACGAGCCTAACTTCAAGATCATTCAATCAATATAATCGTCTTGATAATGCTGCTGATTTAAATCGTAAACAATTAATGACTATTGTATGTCAATAGGGATTTCAGTTGAACATTAGGTTTCTCATGTTCTTACACAAAATAGCTTAGCAGAGTCATTTATTAAGCATTTGTAATTAATTGCTAGATCATTACTGATGAGAACAAAAATTCCATCATCTGCGTGGGACCATGCCATAATACATGTTGCATCATTGATTCGTATAAGGCCAACTAATTATCACCAATACTCACACTTACAATTTGCTTATGGTCGAGAACTTAATGTTTCTCACCTTCGAGTATTTGGTTGTGCAGTACAAGTCCCTCTCCTACCTACACGACGAACCAAAATGGATCTACAACGTAGACTCGGGATGTATGTGGGATATGATTCACCATCTATTACTAGATATTTAGAACCTTTAATCGGAGACTCGTTTACTGCGAGATTTGCAGATTGTCACTTCTATGAGTTGGAATCTCCGAATATAGTGGAAATAAAGTTGTATCCCGAAGAACAACAAAAGATTTTTTGGAATGAGAAAACACTATCTCATTATGATCCTCGAAATAATTAATGTGAGCAAGAAGTTGAAAGAATCATTCACTTGCAAAGAATTGCAAATCAATTGCCCAATGCTTTTTTTAATTCAAAGAATGTGAAAAATCACATATACATGCAGAGAATACCCCTGTAAAAATTGATGTCCCCGTAGGACTAGCTACTATTCAATCTGCAAATGAATCTAAAATACGCCAGAAGCGTGGTCGATCACTTGATGCTAACAAAGATCCTTTTCGACCACTTGAAAATAGAGAAAAAATCGTTGGTCCAAAAGTATCATATCTAAGTGCGATTGGGGCATTATCATATCTCGCAAATTGTACTCGCCCAGACATATCATTTTCTGTTAATCTTTTAGTAAGATATAACTCATGTCCAACCCGAAAACATTGGAATTGTGTAAAATACATATTTCTTTGCATTCGTGGTACAGCTGATATGAGATTATTTTACTTAACGAAATTGAAGTCTTCTTTAGTTGGATATGTAGATGCATGATATCTTTCTGATCCACATAAAGATAAATCACATACAGTTTATGTGTTTACACGAGGAGACACTGCTATATCATGGAATTCGGTGAAGCAATCCTTAACGGCGACGTCTTCAAATCACTCTGAGATCACTGTAATGCATGAAGCAAGTCGAGAGTGTGTGTGGTTGAGATCCATGACACAACATGTTCAAGAATCGTGTGGGTTTCCAATAACCAAAGATAGCCCGACAGTAATATTCGAAGATAATGCAGCTTGCATTGCACAATTAAAAGGAGGCTATATCAAAGGTGATAGAACAAAACATAGTTCGCCAAAGTTCTTTTATACACACGAGCTTCAAGAAAATTGTGATATTGACGTCCATCAAATTCGCTCAAGTGACAATATAGCCGATTTATTCACAAAGGCATTGCCAACTTCAACATTCAAGAAATTGGTGCAAAAGATAGAGATGCATTAGTTGAAAGATATTAGATGATTGAGATCAGATGGAGTATCTATTGTTGTACTCTTTTTCCTTCGTTCAGATTTTTCTCATTGGGTTTTACTGACAAGGTTTTAACGAGGACAACATTTGAGCACCAACATCTCTTAGAAATAATTTGTTATGTCAATAATCATCTAAGTGGGAGTGTTATAGATAAAATATTATAGATAATTATTGAGATAAGATTAATATTTTATCATGTTATCAACTATTCAAACTCTGTAAATGTGCTCTATAAATAGATGTCTCAAATGAAGAATAAAACATTCAAAATCATTCTCTCTTCTCTATATTCTCTACTATTCACAACAAATTTTATAAATAAGAAATTTAATATTAAAGAGTCTATTACATCAAAATATTATCCTTCTAGCATCATATTTGGATCAAACAACTTTAGATTTAAATTTTTTTGTATTAATCGTTTTAAATATTCTCAATCCTCGTTTTTCATCTGCCTTCACCATCAATGTTCATGCCTCTTCTCCATCGATTCTTCTAGCGTTGCACCCGCATCTTGGCGACTGTCCTCCACTGACGAGAGTAGAAGAATTGTAGCATATGTCTGACAGGTTTAAGAGGGTGAAGATATCTCTCCTTTCCAATCGAGGGTGGCGAGCAAAAGATCCTCCTTTTCGGAATGGTTAAACATGTCAAAGATTAGCTTCAGGTTGTTTGAAGGTTGAGACAGTGCTCAAAATGTTTGATGTTCTTTTCGTGTCCTTCAATTTTGAAGACAGTCGTCAGAGTTTTCAATTGTGATGAGGCTAAAATATATTGGACAGCCAGTGAATATTGATTTGAAAATGGACTCTGATTTTGTAAAAACAAGGGATTCCCAAAATGTAGAGATCGAGTGGCTATTTTGGATTGTGACATGTTCACATACCTCAGTGCAAAGTGCTATGCTCGTGATGAAAAATATGAGTTGTTGAAAATAGATTTAGATAAATATGTGGAATTGTTACTGTAATTTTGTTCCATTGATATTTTATATTGATAGAATTTGCAATATTAAATTTTTGTGAAATTGATAGTATATCTCGGTTGAATCGATGCAATATTTTGGTTGAATCAATGTGATATTTTGGTTATTGCATTTTTCTGTGTTGTTAACTATATATGTATACGATTTATATATTTTTTTAACTATATTGGTACTGCAACTAGTCTTAATTGTACAACATTACTCTTACGTAACAATGGAACACGTATTGAACATGCGTAAAAGAACCAAGATCGTGATGATACACATATATGTATATGATATTATATTTTAACTAAATTTTAGTACCGTAAATAGTATTAATTGTATCACAATTTACCACATTAGTACTACTTAACATTACAATTAGTACTGAACATATGTGAACTAACCAAGACCATAATGTAACACATATACGTATATGATATCATATTTTAACTCTATTAGTATTGCAGTTAGTCTTAATTGTGTCACATTTTGCCACATAAGTAATACGTAACAATATAACTGGTACTGAACATACATTAAATAACCAAGACCCTGATGTTACACACACATATATATAGGTTATTATATTTTAATTATATTAGTGATGCAAGTATTCTTAATTGTTAATTGTTTGCTACATTGGTACCACGTAACAATGCAGCCGATGCTGAAAATACTTGAAAGAATCGAGACCTTGATTTAACAGATATGTATATGATATCATATTTTAACTATATCAATACTACAATTAGTCTTAATTGTACCTTATTTAGCCACATTAATAATATGTAACCACTACAAAAAAATCATGAATACACAACACTTGAAAAAAAAAACTGTTGTATTGATACCACGTGACTGAAACAAACAACTCCTGACATAGTCAAAATAAAGCCAAACAACACCAACATCAAGCAATTGTATCAGGACATCAGTGCAAACCGCAAAACAAAATAAACTATTACTAGTACTACATATTTCAGTCATCAAGATAAATTGATCATCAAAGCTATTACATGACTAATTTAATTCTTCAAGAGTAGTTTTATTGTGAGACGGTCTCACGAATCTTTATTTGTCAAACGAGTCAATCCTACCGATATTCACAATAAAAAAATAATACTCTTAGAATAAAAGTAAATATTTTTTCATGGATGACTCAAATAAGAGATCTGTATCACAAAATACGACCCGTAAGACCGTGTAACACAAGTTTTTGTCATTCTTCAAATAATAGATGCACACCCAAGCTTCCAAAATAGGGCTCGGACCAATGTATTATACTTCATCATGTGAATCCTACCAAGAAATCAAGTACATTATCAGGAAACAGTTTGCAAACAAGAATCAAAATTAAAACATTAAATACATGCGGTATACATTATTAGAAAACATATTTTAAACTCGTTCTTTGTATGTATGTATGAATGTTGTGTCCATTCATATGCCACCGACCACAAGCCTCGATGGAGTTTGCACATGGAATCAATTCCATATTGTCGTAATTTGCCCAATACATTTCATCTTCTGAGGCAAGATTTTAAAATCGATCGATGTAGTACACTAATGCCATGAAATCAATATTAAAAAAATCATAGCAGTATTACAAATTACAATATTTGCCCAATATATATTGAGAAACTTTGGCTCTGACTTAATATCTATACAATTTGTTGACAACCTTAAAAATTACATTAACCTCACCAAATCATTACCAATATCATGTACAACTTCTAATTGTAGTGGTGGATCACTTCACTCGACGAACTAGTTTCCGAATCCATCTATGTTGTGATTTTACAATCCCTTCAAAGCCATATAATTTTTAAAGTAAAATCATACAATCGAGCTTAGACATAACATTTCACTGGAAAATTAGTTGATTTCGTCGTATCATCTTTCCTAACCAACACATGGGTGGGAGGGGAAGAAAATTAAAGACCTTGGGTAATATACAAACTGAACTACTCAAAAGACAAATAAAGTAAGATGGATTACTATCCCACATTTCGACGCTAGACTTAGAACCGGAAGCTCGAGCAAGCTCAATGCCTCGGCCATTACCAATTGGGAGTGGTCACCGTGCGGTCCGCAAATGCCCTTCACGAAGCCACCATTAGAGTTACGGAATACACATCTGTAGCCCACCCGTTTTGAGTTCTAAAAAACTATTGCATCAACGTTACACTTTATCCAATCCATTCTTGGCTTTGTCCATTTAATCGCACAATCCTGTGCAAGCAATCTCCAGTCCCGAATTTCCGAAACTTGAGCCGAATCCCACTGAAGAAGAAAGGAGCTTGCTATATTGACCAATTGAATTTCTGACTTATTTCTACCCATCCCAACCACCTCATTTCGATGTTTCCAAATAGCCCAAATGATCATGATAAACAATTTCTTTTCCTCTTGACTACAAATCTACCAACCCTTATAGGTAACATCTGCAAAAGTCTGTGTTTCATCAATTTGGAATTGGATGGATGCAAGTGACCAGCATCTTCTCGCAAATGGGCAGGGGAAAAAACGGTGAATCATTGTTTCAACCTTATTAATACACACTGGGCACATGTTTACCATGTTGACACGTTTAGTAATTAGGCGATCCCTCATTGGCAAACAATTATGTATTGTTCTCCACATCGTATTTTTCACTTTAGGAAGTGTTCTTATGCTCCAGAAAGCTTTCCAGTCAAAGTTCAGGATCGAATGTTGCTCCTCTATCGGTGCACACAACATGTTATAGCAATTTTTGACCTAATAGAATCCATTCTTATCACCAACCCACACCCATTTGTCTTCCCCGCTGTCATTGCTGAGCGGGATGTTAAGAATTAGCCGTCTATCTCTAGCATTAAATATATCAGCAATGAGCTCCTCCTTACTCTCGGATATCAGATTTCATGAGATTATTTACCTTTATGTTCTCGAGCCCCTCTAGGATCGGTGTAGTAATTCGTGTATTGGCATCATCCAATAGCCATGAGTCTTTCCAAACACGAATACTCGAACCGTCTCCCGCTTTCAATGTACACTTATCAACAATAAAGATTTTGGCCACCATGATACGAAGCTCAGATTATTCCCCAATTGGGCTGATGAAAAATCTGTCGAACGGAAATACTGAGCCTTGAAAACTCTAGCCATTAGTGAGTTCGGTTGAGTGAGCAACCGCCAGCTTTGCTTGCCGAGTAGCTAAGTTGAACTCATTAAGACACCTGAACCTCATCCCACCTTTTTGTTTTTGAAGGAGCCTTCGTTTCCAAGCCATCCATCTAAACTTTTCTTAGGATTATCACTACTTCCCCGCCTAAAAGAATTCATCATCCTTTCTAGTTCCTCACAAAGATCAAGAGGCAGTAGAAATATGCTCATGGCGTAGGTTGGTACCGCCTGTGCCCACCATCTTAAGTAAGATCTCCTTTCCTGCTCAAGAGAGCATTTTTCTCTGCCAACCTTGCAACCGTGACCAGATCCGATCCTTCATAAAAGAAAAAATAGATTTTTGTTCTTCCCCACAAGTGAGGGGAGTCCAAGATAATTCCCATGATCAGCTGTGGTGTTAACTCCAAGAAATGCACAAAAAGCTTTTTTACACTTCAGGTTTAGTGTTGGTGCTAAAAGAAAGGTAGGATTTCTGGATATTTATCATTTGGCCTGATGCTTATGAATTGTCTTGCACTTGTAACACTGTGATAATCTTTGGCATTCATCCATCGTTGCCCGCTATGGTCTACAAAAAAGAGATGCGTAATTTCCGGCGCTCTCCTAACGATTTTACACCCATGAAGTAAACCGCTACGAGTATGATGCCTAATAATAGCTGATAAGCCTTATGCGCAGAGGGTAAAGAGGTAAGACGAAAGAGGGTCTCTTGCCATAAACCCCTCTCCGGATGTATCATATTAGATTCGAAGCTGCCATGAATGATTTTGTATCTTACTGTGGTGACACATAACAGAACAAGATCAACCCATTTCTCCCTAAACTCAAATTTCAGCAGCATGGCTCTTAGAAAACTCCATTCTATGCGATCATCTCCCTGCTCATGTCTATTTTCAAAGCCGCTACCCCATCCTTGCCATGTCTCTTTCGTTTCACGTAGTGATTTAATTCGAACGCCACAAGGATATTATCAAAAATTAACCTGTTTGATAGAAACGCACTTTGAGCGTCCGATACCAGATCCCATAAACATGCCTTCAACCGGTTATCCAAGACTTCAGAGAAAACCTTATAAGTCACGTTGCTAAGAGCAATGGGTCTAAGATCCGTTACCATCTCTGGATTAGCTTTTTTAGGAATAAGAGTTATTGTCGTATCATTGAAGCCTGCTGGAAAGGAGATGTTTTGAAAGATTACAAGCTGTAACCAAATTTGCCCTGGTGACATCCCACAATTTCTGATAAAAAGCTGGATTAAGGCTGTCTGGACCCGGGGACTTGCCCGGGTGCATAGAGAGAAGAGCTTCTTTGATATCTATTTTGGTAAAAGGCTTAATCAACTCTTCTGTGACGCACCCCTCGCGTGCCTTAACAATACGATCCACTTCACAACTCAGAGAGGAAAATAGATCCTGATAATATTAAAATATATGGTCGCCCCACCAATTATCCCAAGTAATTAAGCTCCTGTCCTGAGGGCAACTTAAGTGTAGAAATAATATTTCCGTGTTTCCTGTTCGATGATGCAATATGGAAATATTTTGTGTTCATATCACCCCTTTCAACCAAAAGTATTTTGCCCTTTGTTTCCAGTTGTCCTCTTGTTGAGAAAGTAGCATTCCGTAAGCTTTTTTCTGTTTCTTGGAGTTCCTTAATAGATATCAGGTCCCTCTTGCCTCTAAGCATCTTCATCTTTTGTTTGGCCTCTACAATTCTGCTTTGAAAAGTACCCCTTCATTGCTTCCCCCATGTACTCAACTCATTACTCATAGATGTAAAGAAATGGATTACCTCTGCTTCTAAGCCAACTATATGAGACAATTCCCCGGCATTCTAGTTCTCTTACCCACACATTCTCAAACCTAAATCTCCTCCTTCGGCGCACAAAATTTCTGAGCCCCACATCAAGAAATATCGGAGAATGATCTGATGTCCAGATTCAATAAACGACAGTTTTGATAAATTAATAGCTACTCTTGCTTTGATAGAGCTTGATCCAATCACTCATCCGACCAATTGGGGTTACCTTTCCCTCGTTCCCATGTAAAAGGATACCTCACCATTCCCAAATCAATTAAGCTACACTCATCAATAGCTTTCCGAAATCCAGTAAATAACCAGTACTTTCCCAATTAATCAGCTCTGTTGTCCGGTCGGATGTATCTTCCGCAAGTTTTATTTCCAATGTAATCGCTCTAGATTTATCTTAATAATAATGTTTATCCTTCGTTCAAAAAAGAAAAAAAGTTCAACTCAATGAAGTGTGACACGTTAGTAGAGGTGATCATGCCGTGGTTTCTTTAAAAAAAATTCTAAATTAATTGTCACATGCAGTCGGTTAATATTTAAAAAAATAATCGCGGTTTTACATGTAAAATTAGTCTTATGGTTTTGTGCGGTTGCGATGGGTTTATGGTTTTTTCTAATGAAAAATATTAGAATATATATTCTAATTTATTTGAAAACAAAAACAATATAATTCAAATCATACAAAGATAAAACTAGATAAAACAATAATCAAGATTCAAAACTAAGTTAATAATTTAATAACACAACACACTAACAACAAAAATAATATTTACACTATTTTATCTCTTTTTTTTACTTTCAAACTTCAAACAAAATATTGTGGTAAAAGAAATAAAAACTCTAACAAAATACTAATATGAAGAATAATTAAGAAAAATATAATTTTTTTGGTAGGAATAATAATTTTGAAGATATTTGAGATATAATGAATGATGACTTCTTTAATTGAATATATTGTTTGTAACTTATTATAATCTTAGGTCAAATAATATGGTCAGAGATTTAGACGGTGCGATTTGGTACGGTTCTTGGAAAAAAAAACCAAACAACGTATGCGGTGCGGTTTATGCTTATTACTTTTAATCACGGTTTTTTATAAAAATTAGGAAAAACAGTATGGTACAATTCGGGCAGAGTGATTCGGACTTTTAATTAAAATATTTGATCACTCCTACACGTGAGTGAGTTATTTTGTTATTTAATTTTAGTCAACAATTATTTTTCAACTTCAAGATTATGGATCTCTGCATTTAGGCTTTTAACCACTGTCTTAACGTTCAGAAGTTTGGCCTCAAGGGCGTTCATCTCCCCCTCCTTTCTCTTTGATTTTATATCCTGTGATTCTTGTGAAAGGGTAACTAGCTGATGTATCCAGGATCGCAGAAATCCCACGGCCATGCCTAAATCCATAAAAGCTTTTAGCGTTTTAGCTCAAGTTTCTAAATGATTGAGAGGTGTGGTAAGCCTGGGAGATTTGATAGCATCTGCAGTGCTTACAATCTCCGAGATCATTCCGGTGACCAGCTTACTGTTTAGGCCTTGGACGAAATTTTCTTGGAGAAACTTATTTTGGCTGCAGCAGAGATGGTAATATTTCATTCGAAGAAAATATGTTGAAATCTTTGAAACACTTCATGCCGTTAAATTTGATTTGGTTTGAGAAAATCTGATGTGTTCCACATCTTCGGATTTAAGATCATTCTGGAGGTTCTTACATTCTTATTGAAGACCATCAAGATCCATCAGTCTTCTCGCGGCCAAGTTTTTCTTGATCTCCCATGTCACCCTGTTCTCCACCAAATTTTTCTGAACTCCCCAAATCTTCTTATGCTGTTACAGATATAGAAACCTGAGTATCTGAAAACCCATTTTTTGCATTCAACAAAAGCTTCATTTTTCGTAAAAGCAAAACATTTTATGGAAAGAAAAGAGAGAGAGAGAGAGTGATAAAATGAACCAGAGACATTTGGCTTGGATGAAGAAGAAACAGGGATTTTTTTACAGGCATGTTCCAGAGAAACAGACATAGTTTTAGGCCTTCTATCTTAAATAGGCTTAGAAAGGACTGCAAGACGCTATTTTGCTTCTAGGAGAATGCAACACCGCTTAACCTAAGTTTACCTGCGGTGTTTGATTGGATTTTGAGGGGAGACTATGAACGGAAAATAGTTATAAATCAAAATAGTAAACGTAGTTTTAATAAAATTTCAAAATCTTCAGACGGCATAATTATTTCTCATTTAAAATTTGTACATAACTTTGCGCGAATACACTGAAATCTGAAGACTAACAGCGAAGAGACGCATGCAATGCGTTTGTACAAGTCTCTTTGGTGTGATGTATGTGTTTTGATGCATATTCTATAATAAATAACCTTCATTGAATAAATTATTAAATATCTTTTACACACTAACGTGAAAATCAGAAGAAATTCTGTCAATCATGAGATCACGTATTATTTCCCCCCAAAACCTAATCTTACCCAACGACCAGAGAAGACCGTCTTCTTCTTCTCCAAACAAAAATCTCCACAAAACCAGGGACCCATCGTAAACTTTCTTCATAAAACAAAAAAGGTTTACAGAGTGATCATTTTTTGTTACTTGTATCAACCATTTTTGGTCTATGGTGACCATTTATAGTTCAGTGGCGATCTTTTTTGGTTCGTCTCCGACAACCTTTTTTTAATTTATTATGACCATTCCCTAGTTTACTTAAAAAGTAACTATTTTAGATGATAATGTTGTGTTTTATTATCTTGAACTTCTCATCACATAATCAAAATTCAAAGCAGGTCATATATCGTTTTTGCTCCGAAAGTATTTTATGATTCAAGGAACAACTTACAGAACATATATAGAAATTAAAGTCCAGAAGATAAGAGTATCTGGAATTCGACACCACCTCATAAATACCATCACAACAAAGCATGGATTAATTGAATTCTACGGCACGCACAAGTTTCAAGCTACTTGTTCATGAACTCTACAATTCGTTTCATCAACAGCGTAGCCTGGTCAGCGTCCGGCTTCAGCAGATGGAACACATGCCCCTCTACCTCTGTCTCGAAAAACTCAACAACGCCATTCCAATCGCTGCTCTCCAACGCCTCGTGATACTTCACACCCCTTTCCTTCAAGAAATCCTTCCCGGCAACGCAAACAAGCACCCTCTCGCACCGCAGATTTGACAGCAAGTTCTTATGGGCAGACGGGTTCAGCTTGGAATCGTTTGGGCCCGTCGATTCGGGGTAGATAAAATTCCACAGGTGTTCAACGTCCCCAATCCCGAAATATGGGTGAATCAGAAGCATACCAATGAATTTGAAACCAAATTCTGATTCTGCGCCAGAACGTACCACAATTTCGTGAGCTATGTTGGCACCTGCGCTGTCGCCCGCCACGAAAACCCGTTTAAAGTCGACGTGATCAGTCATCCAAGGGTCCTCCCCTTGCCCGACGGTAGTGGAATGAGACTCCACCCATTTCGTAGCAGCCCAGCAATCGTCGTAGCACGCGGGGATCGGGTGCTCCGGGGCCAGCCTGTATTCCACTGAGACGACAACAGATCCAGATTTCGCAGCCAGGGAATTGACGTAGTTGTGATACGTTGAAGAGAAGGCAGACTCGATGGAGAAAGCGCCGCCGTGGACGTATATGATGAGGGGCAGTTTGGTGTCCGGCTCTTGCGTTGGAGGGAGATATATCCGGGCCGTAACACCGTTTTGCGGCGAAACAACGACGTCTTTGGAAAGGACGCCGGTGTCCGGATGTTTTGATGGGGGCAGGAAATCGTGTTTGATGAATCTTTCGATACGTCCGGTGTTGCGGACGCAGAAGAAGGGCGCGAAATCGTGGGTTATGTGGTCGGAGTGGGGATCCATTGACGAGAGTAAAGTGGAAATGTTTATTCTATTACGAGGTTTCTAGATTCCAACACACGGCAGGCCGCCATGCCTGTGCATGCGTATATCTTATATCTTATCTTGACTCTTTATGTATCCCATTTCTTTCATACTATTATGCAACATACGAAAATATTAATTATATAATAAAAATTAAATTTCTGATATCATAAATTATTTTTTATAAGTATAAGATTAATATCTTGTTATATTAAATTAATTAAAAACTTATATAATTTATTTTCAAAATTGTTTTCAAATTAAAATTGGAGGGGTTGAATTTAAGTTATATAATTAACATAATATATAAAACGAAATGAACTGAAACAAATTTTAAAAATATATATCTAAACACCAAGTATAAGACATAATAACCTAAAAATCAATCAAATTATAGATTTTATCCATGTATAAATCATTATTTATATAAGTGAAACACACTTAAGACAAATAATTATCAATTTAAAATACATGTGACTAACTCATCAAAACAATATCAAAACTAAAATCAAAACTAATAAAATAATAATATGAATAGTAAAATATAACTCTTAATATTCAATTTAAGTAACATTTAAACTCCTACATAACTTTTTACTTTTTGTTTTAAAAATTCTATATCATTGATAATTAATTTTATAACGGAATCGATCTTTTTGTAGACTATATTGATGACTATTAATTTCTTATTAAATACAATTTTAAAATAATTAATAAATCAACATATATAATAGGGGTGTCAATCTGGTCGGGTGAGTTGGGTTTCGGGTCAACCCGCGCAAATTTTTTTCCCCCAACCCAATCTGAAGCAACCCGAAAACCTCCAACTCGAACACGAACCCGTCTAATCCGTCTCAACCCGCCAAACCCGAATTTTATTTATTTTTTTCATATTTTTAAAAAAATTAATGAAAAAAATTCGATAAACTAAAAAATAATAATAATATTTTAATTTAAACACATAATAACAAAATTTCCGATTTAAATTTGAAAGTTTAATTGTAGAAAATTGGTAGAAAATTAAAAGTATATTTACTAAATGAAATAAATAATTGTTAAAAAAATAAAAAAAATATACAAAATAAATATTAAATGATGAAAATTTATCATATAAATATACAATAAATTTTGTTCAAATATACAATATATAAAAATATAGGTAATATTTTCAAAAAAAAATGAAATTCGGGTCAACCCGCGACCCAACCCGACCCAACCCGAAACCCGTCTAACCTGGCACTAACCCGAACCCGAAAAAACCCCAACTCGAACCTGATTTTTTTCGTGTTGGGTCGTGTTGGGTTGACGGGTCGTATTGCATTTTGCCACCCCTAATATATAATGAATAATATCAAATAAACTCAGATAATTATAAAATATAAATTTTAAATTATGAATATGATTTTCACCATAAAAATTTGAAATATAACCAAAAAAATAAACATTCATAAAAAAATGATCTTTTTTTATATTTTTTGAATCAGCTAGTTTGATTTCAAAATAATTAAATAAAGATAATAAAATATCATATGTAAAAGCTTTAATACTTTGACAATTACTAATCAATAATCATTATAATTTATATGTATTATAGTAAAAAATAACTTTAGTGTCTTTTAATTACTGATCAATATATCTTTTCATGCATTACATATTTAGAATGATGATTGAATTTTGACAAGCAGATTAATATTTCTCAAATATATATTTTTATTAAATATCTATCCAACTTTTACGTAACATTATTTTCAAATTTTCTTATGTTGCAATTTTCTATTACGAAAAGAAAAACACTATTATGATCATCATGTTTTTAATTAGTTTAAAAAATTAAAATTCACTAATTAAATGAATAAGCAATATATTGACTTCTACAAATTCAATATCCTAAATTTGATCCTAAATTTCAGATACTTTGCAAGTGATCCAAATAATACATAGTTTTTGGGCAATGTAATAAAATCATAATGCAAAAACTTTACATATTATCTACACGTATAATATAGATTTGTACATATTTAAGAATAATAATTATTGCAATCAATACTACAATTTTGGAGGTCCAGTCTCCAAAACATTAACAGATTATTACTCTTTGAATATGTATGTATTAAACTTGAAGAAACTGGTTTATTTTATTTCACATTTGTACTCACTAATACAATGTCCTTTTCCAACAATACAACAAGTAGGTAGGGATCCTTGGCCCTCCAAACTGATGTCCTATGCTAAGCAAAGTCATATGATGAGCTTGAAATTTGTCTCAAGCGACCTTTCACAATTCAGGGATTGGATATTGAAGAAAAAATAGGGCTTCTCTTACAACCATATATTTATATTACCAAATTAAATTACTCTCAAAATGAGAAAACAAACACACACTTATATTTATTAGTTTTATTCGATGAGATGACATTCGCCTATTAAATGTGATAAAACTTAGAAAATTTTCAAATCCAACGGATGAGTGTCACATTATCGGTATTTGCATGTGTAACATATCAAAACTATATATATATATATATAATCTAATTTTAAGTATCTAGACATTATATTATCATTTAAATTTTTAAATATTTAAAAAAAATTCTTATTATATCTTAGTTTTAAGCGAATACACTAAATATCAACTCATTTTAATTTATAGTGTTTATAGGTATTTTTGCTGGTATATTAATCTTGCTACATATTTTTAAATTAATATTTTAAATAATTTTTAATCGTAATAAATTGATAAAGATACAATAAAATTTTCATAAAATCGTCCATGATTACATGACTTATATGATGGAAATTGAAGAAAGAAAAATGAAAATAAAAGAGAAGAAAAAATCCGAGCAATTTCAGCAATAACTTATGATGTAAAGCTGTTAGTGGATACAAATTATTTACGAGAGATTAAAATTATTTTTTGAAAAATTTTATAATGGGTTTTTTTTTAATCAAATTTTTTTTTTATGAAGTTAGACTGCAATGGATCCATTCAACTTTTGGTAATAATTTATGAAGTTAAATTGTCCGTGGATAGGAAATTATTTTTAAATTTAGACATCAATTATGGAGAAAATCTTTTCAGATCTTATACTATTACTATTACTATTACTATTTTTTTTAATGAAATAGATTTCCACTAAAAAAATAAAAAGATTGTATCTTCGAAAATCAAAACGCAACTATTACTATTACTGTTACTGTTACTGTTACATGGGGATGCTTTATATCACAAAAGCCACGATATCTTTATGGGAAAACGTGTTGTTGGTAGGCCAGTAGTGTATGTTCATATACCGAAAATATCTTTAAAGCAAGACGAGATAATAGGAGGCTTGGTCAAGATTGTGAACTGGGCAGTTCCCTTCATAAACCTTCAGCTGCCTGGACGAATGGACAACTCAATCAATCCAAAATTTACGCTTGTTCGACTTGGCATAGAGCAAGTTGATCTTTAAGGTCTACAACACAATTCTGTGCATGTTTATGTAGAATAAGAGAAATGACCAAATCCTCGTCAATAAGGATTTAATTTCTTCTATAATATGGCCGATTTGATTATGTTGAGCATAAGCAAATTCCTATTGGGAATTGAATGTGCACAATCTTAACTAATGAATATGTCCACCAAGCAAAACTTGTTAGTTGTGGCTCATGAGTCAAGTTCTTGAGATCATCTTCAACTCATTTTATTGTATTAATACAAGTTTAACTTTAAAATGATACAATTTTTTTCTTAAATATAAAAACTTTTCTCCTAACCATCAACTCTTGAAAAAGTTATTTTTTAAATATTCTTTATATTTATTTACAATTGTTTTATTACACATATTCTTTATTTATAAATTTATTAAAATATCAAGACAATCTTATATAATTATAAAATCTATAACAAGAACTTAATTTAATCTAAAACAAAAATTAATTGAAAAAGTAGCATGAACTAATTGAATTCTACCTCACACAAGTTTCAAGCTACTTGTTGATGAACTCCACCATCCGTTTCATCAACTGCGGAGCCTTGTCGGAGTTCGGGTTCAGCAAATGGAACACATGCCCCTCTCCCTCTGTCTCGAAAAACTCAACCACGCCATTCCAATCGCTGCTCTCCAATGCCTCGTGATACTTCGCACCCCTTTCCTTCAAGGAATCCTTCTCGGCAACACAAACAAGCACCCTCTCGCACCGCAGATTCGACAGCAGGTTCTTATGGGCAGACGGGTTCAGCCTGGAATCGTTCGGGCCCGTCGGTTCGGGGCAGATAAAATTCCACAGGTGTTCAACATTCCCAATCCCGAAATACGGGTGAATCAGAATCAGACCAATGAATTCGATACCCAATTCGGATTCTGCCCCCGCACGGACCACAATTTCATGAGCTATGTTGGCACCGGCGCTGTCGCCCGCCACGAAAACCCGTTTAAAGTCGACGTGATCAGTAATCCAAGGGTCCTCCCCTTGCCCGACAGTAGTGGAATGAGACTCCACCCATTTCGTGGCATCCCAGCAATCGTCGTAGCACGCCGGGATTGGGTGCTCCGGGGCCAGCCTGTATTCAACTGACACGACGACGGACCCAGATTCCACAGCAAGGTAATTGACGTAGTTATGGTACTGTGAAGAGAAGGCCGACTCGACGGAGAAAGCGCCGCCATGGACGTATATGATGAGGGGAAGTTTCGTGTCCGGCCCTTGCGTTGGAGGGAGGTATATCCGGGCCGTAACCCCGTTTTGCTGCGAAACAACGACGTCTTTGGAAAGGACGCCGGTGTCCGGATGTTTTGATGGGGGCAGGAAATCGTGTTTGACTAATCTTTCGATGTTGCCGGTGTTGTGGACGCGGAAGATTGGTGAGAAATCGTGGGTTACGTGGTGGGATAGGGGATCCATTGTGATTCGAGTCGAGAGTAATTATTCTATTAAATAGAAGTACGAGACTCTACGTGTTTCTAGATTCATATCTTACGCACCGCTGTCACATATATTAATTTAGATGTGCCAGCTGCATGGTAGTTCGTTAGTAATAGGGGTGGGCATCATCGGGTTTTTCGGGTTTTGGGTAGTTCGAATCGGGTAGCATTTTCATTACACAAATCCGATCCGATTCCGGACACTACTCGCCTTTTTTGGTTCCCGATAAGGACGGGTTCGGGTTTTTTTTTAACAAAATAACATTTTTTGTCAAGACTGTCGCTCTCAATCACCGACCCTCGTTCTAAGTAGAGGTCAGTAATTGCGGTGCTTTGGAATGAGAAACGTACAAGTACAACTTTGGAAAAAAATGTAATAACTGATTAGCTGACTCTATATCCAAACCCGATCCGACTAAAATTGTAAGACCGTGTAATTAATTATCCGGTAATTTGGCATAATTAGAATAATTATTGAGTTGTAAATTAAAATAATTATTTATGTCAAATAAATCCAAGAAGTGTGTTAGAAATATGTATTTCAGAATATCGGAGAATTTAAGCGATATAAAATATATATAGAGTTTAAATAACACACGAGAGCAAAATAAATACAGATCGGGATAGATGGGCTTGAGTTACTATTTTATTAACCAAATACACAATATATAAATATACATATACATACACACCACTTACCTTAATGAGAGAGAAGGAAGTAAAGGTAAAAGAAAAGAAAGAAACTTCCCCAAACCCAAATTTTCGCAACCCTTGGTGCACCTGCGGGAAAGTTGCGATATCTCCTCCGTTCGGCGTCTAAATCTCGATCGGTTTGAAGGGATGTCTTTCTAACATCCTAATCTTCGCTTCAAGCCAGAAATCGCGAAGTTTGAGCAAGGATTCGGGTAGAACGAAGCTGCTGTTACGGTGCTCTGCTTCTGCACGAATTCTTCCAGTTTTTGGGTGAGTGTTTTTGGATTGCTGCGATTTTTGTATTTTGAATTTGTAGAAATGACCTAAATAAACTTTGTAGTGGTTTAAGTTTTCTGTTTATAGCCGCTGGAATCATCAAATTTCGATAAGAAACGGATTTGTTATGATTTTTCTACCAAATGTGCCAAAAATCGAATTCTGCAACTGTGCTGTGCAGGACACCTACTGTAATTCGAGTTTTTGTCAATTATGCCCTCGGATTGTGGTCTTGTGATTCAAATAAGAGTTGTAGAGCTATGTGTTGTCTTCGTAATGATATAATATTCGTTAAATTTCATTAAGAATTGAGCAAGTTATGCTTGTTTTTCTAGAACTGCTCGGTGTATGAGATTCTGTCCACGAATTCGGAAGTAGCAGTGTGTTCTTGAAAATTCTGAGAATAATCTACTGAGATTCTGAAGATGGTTTCAACTAAAGAAACTTAGATAACTGAGTTATCTTTCATTTCCAACTGGCGGATATTAATTTGAGTTAATATTGAGGGAGATACGAATTTTATGCTCTTTTGTGCCAAATCGGACATTGGTATGGAATGTAGTTTTCATGATCGGCTTATTGTGGTTTTGTTTAGGCCGAGAGTCTTGAAGAGAAGTTGATATTGGATTTTCAAGTTGGTATAAGTATGTTACAGCTCGGTAACATATGACGGTAAAACATAAATTATGTTTAATTGTTATTCTGTGTTACATGGATCATGTTTATGATTTGTTGACTGTTGTAAATTGTTAAATAGCCTTCGTTGTGATCTATCTTTATTATTGTGACATATTATTGGCATTTAGCATCGGGCATACAGTTATGACATTCATGTTGAGCCCTATCGTTCTTGTTAGCCCATTGCTGATATCCGTTGTTATCTGGCACTGTTGTTTATCTCGGGATCATTGTGTGGCTGATAGGCCTATACACATGAGACCGTAGATGTGATTGAACAATCCCATGGTTAGTGCAGCCTTTTGAGGTGAGCGCTGGGGTGGTGTCATCTAGTTTGTTCTGTTGTGCCATCCTGTTATATCGTATCAGCTGTATGGAGGCCGAGTCAGGGGTGTTATTCAGCACAGCTTGGCATACCTCGCATACTTGGCAGGACGGTTTAGTTGCATGATGATGTAGCTCCCATGTGTTGTTGCTCGAGCATTATTCCAGTTGTTATCGTACCGTTTGTTGGCTCCTGTTATCCCGATTATTCGTTGAGCCTTTCATGCATTGCATATTACATTTTATTAAATGATTATGCATGATTTATGATTATTGTTGTTATTGTTGAACTGTTTCATACCAGAATCCTAACATCAGTTGTTTACTGGGGGGCTGCTGTGGTTGCTTTTGGGCACCATGGTAGATCTCCCGAGTCGTTTTGCAGCATCAGGTCGAGGTTCGCCAGTGGAGCTCGGGATTGAGGTTGGATTGCTTGGTTCTGTTCAGTGGAGTCTCCTAGTTAGTCTATATGTATGTCTTGACTTGTTTCAGTCTTGTATTGTAGTTTATTTGCCCGGGAGATGCCCCGTGTATCTGTAGTAGTATTTGGTTGTTTTTGTGATGTTTTGGGTCGACTCTGAGATTCTTTTGATCTGGTGAATAATTGGTAAGTTTTAATTTCTGCTTATTTCTGGCCAGTGCGGCTATATGTTGTTTAACTTCAGTTTTTGATTTAATGACTCTAGTTGGAGTATATTTTGATATAAAATGTTGTTTGAGTTTTAGGGATGTCCTAGTTACGGGGAGGTCATGCCGAAATTTTTCTAGGCTCTGAGGTCCGTTTTAAATTCATTTAAACCATTTCCGCTGTAAATCTAAATCAAACCATTATTATTTGATCATTAATTGTCATTATAGTAAATGAGCCTCACAAAAATATAGTCGGGTCCGAGTAGTACCCGAACCCGACTAATTACCCGATTTTATCCGAAAATTGCACCCGATCAGGTTCGGGTCGGGTGGAACCCGAAAAACCCGATCCAATTGCCCATCCCTAGTTAGAAATTGACTTATTTCTTGTCTCTTTTGTATTCAAATTATTGTCATCAATACTTTAATTTTGGAGGTTCAACCATCCAAACAGTTATAAGCAACATCGAACCTTTCATTCGTAGGATATAATTTGTTAATGTTATTCGAATAGGTATTTGATATCCACGGATGTATCCAAGTCATCAAAAAAGTGTCAGGGTTATTTTTAGTCCGGATTTTGGGTAGTCAGGAAGTCAAGAAAGTTGAGTAAAGTACCCGATGTTCAGAAGGAGCCGAGCTTGCAGCTGAGCCCGGGAAGTAAAGAGCTTGGATGGAACGATCAGTAGACAGTGCTCTATATCACGATTATCCACTCGAGCATCTTTGTATATGTGTCATCTCCAAAGTTCACAGGTATGGAGCACCGTGACTTGATCATCTAGGAAGATCTTTTGGCTTTCGTGAGAATGATGAGACTAAATCGAAATAAGCATGGTTTTGTCAGAATTGACAGTGTTAGTAACCAGAGCATGAGCGACCCCTACCATAAGTAGAAACTGAATACTAGAAATATCAAGTTTGCTTAATATTAACGTATTGATATATATTCTGGTGGAAAGAACATACACATTAAATATACATTCTCCTGAGATAAACTCACTTATCTGATTTGAACGTTGGAGTGGATACGCCCAACTAATGATCTATGTTATCCCAAGTGTGCAGGCTTGCAAGAGCTCGGGTATCCCTCATTCAAGATCCGGTATATCAGGACAAGAAACAGTCTGACCCGGTGTAATACCCACCACCATCAAACTCAATTCACATTGTCAACATCAGCATTAAACTTAAGAAACTAGTTTTTTTAATGTTATTTTCACATTATCATTTGAATCTCATGACTCACAAATAACAAGTGATGGAGTCTCAGCTCCTCACAGTTACAAAGGGATGCGATTACCCAAATATTTTGAGCGTTGTAAAATTTTTATTTTAATTACAGACATGTATATGATATTATTTTCGAATTATGTAAATAATAATAACTTCGAAAATATTAAATAATACATGGTACTCAAAATTTTTTCAGCCAATAAATACCTTAAATTCGAAATCTATTGCAAGATATACACATTAATTTCGAATTTTAAGATGGATAGCAACATGATTAGAAAGAAATATTGCATACAAGACAGCTTTCTCAACAAAGAAGCTAGCAAATTTGCAGTGCAGTACAAATACATCACGAATCTGTACGAGAAAACAGTCTACATTCAACCAAGAGTGAATTTCGAATCTAATAGCTAGCCACACATTTTTATATTAATTTTGACACAATTTTAAGTATAGAATATATATCTCGAATTATGGAATAATTATCTCAGATTTTTTGGAAAGAATATCAATCGATTTATGGAAGGATTTTCACCCAACACCTATAAATACACCCTAGACCATTGTATAATTCACACCTCTCAATTTTGAAATTCTCTCCCTAGAATTTTCGAAACTATCATCTCCAATTTATGTCGAGTAGCGAAGCTCATCTGCAGTCCAGACTCGGAGGAATTTCGAACTCCCAGCGCAAAAACCCTTCACATTTTTAGCATTCAAAAACTGAGATAAGTGGGCTTGTTTTAAAGTTTAATTTTCGGTTATGCAAATTTTCGTTTACGAAAGTTCGGTCAAGTGCAAATTATTCTTCTACTTCATTCTTGATACGATTATCGTATGATGTGTGTGAACACTGTGAGGATTCGACTGAATTTGGGTGGGAATCCCAATATGACATGTTTATGGCTCTTATACGGTGTGATTGTAACCGTTATATGGAATCGCCTCCTTAGAAAAATAAAAAATTAGATATTGATATCAGTAAATCATAGAAAGTAGATGAATCTCAGTGCTTAGTCAATATTGTGCATGTGATATGAGTCATGTTGTACATGTTATGTGTTTCGAAATTTATGCATGTTGTGTTCGAACGACCCCCACTTGTTGAGTGACGACCATATCACTCACCCTTTCTCAGATAAGCTAGAGGAACAGTTCGAAGAAGAAGAGTCGGACCATTTTTGAGGCTGGTGATTTTCGAGATTTATAGTTGAAGTTTAAATTTAGTTTAAGTTGTAACGCTTCCGCTCGTTTTTCAGTTAGTTCGTTGTAAAAACAATTATATTTCTTTGGAAATTATGATATAAAATGGTTTTGATTTACAATGTATTACGATGCTTGTTGTTTTCGATTGTGTGATTATTAACAATATCGGTGACGACTAACCCCGATCTCGAAACGTGACAGATCAAATCCAAACTTGATCTACAGTCTCGGTCATCCATAAACAGATCCATATGATCCAACTTCGTTGTATCAACTCGTTTCATTGCCTTCAACGCGCCGCCGCCGCCACATGATGTGTGTGTGAACATTGTGAGGATTCGACTGAATTTGGGTGGGAATCCCAATATGACATGTTTATGGCTCTTATACGGTGTGATTGTAACCGTTATATGGAATCGTCCCCTTAGAAAAATAAAAAATTAGATATTGATATCAGTAAATCATAGAAAGTAGATGAATCTCAGTGCTTAGTCAATATTGTGCATGTGATATGAGTCATGTTGTACATGTTATGTGTTTCGAAATTTGTGCATGTGATATGGGTCATGTTGTGTTCGAACGACCCCCACTTGTTGAGTGACGATCATATCACTCACCCTTTCTCAGATAAGCTAGAGGAACAGTTCAAAGACGAAGAGTCGGACCATTTTTGAGGCTGGTGATTTTCGAGATTTATAGTTGAAGTTTAAATTTAATTTAAGTTGTAACGCTTCCGCTCGTTTTTCAGTTAGTTCGTTGTAAAAACAATTATATTTCTTTGGAAATTATGCTATAAAATGATTTTGATTTACAATGTATTACGAGGCTTGTTGTTTTCGATCGTGTGATTATTAACAATATCGGTGACGAAAACTTGATCTACAGGCTCGGTCATCCATAAACAGATCCATATGATCCAACTTCCTTTTATCAACTCGTTTCATTGCCTTCCACGCGCCGCCGCCGCCGCCATTGCAACGATAGCTCCGCCTTCTATTACCAGTGGTGAAGCATTCAGGATTCACCATGCTCATCCCTTCAATCGTCTCTCTCTAATATTTATTAGTTTGTTTCTTCGATCTTAAAAGACAAAAATGGATCAATCTTTCGTGCTTATGCTATCAAATCTCCTCCACCTCCACAACTACCTGGACCCATCCACGTCCCCTCTCTTCTCCGACTCTGCCTTATCCGCCGATGCTTCCTCCCCTTCCAGTCTCCTCTCCTCCACCTCCGCTGCCCCACTCCTCTTCTTCACCCTCGCCTCCGTCCTTTCATACCTCGCTTCTCACGTCCCCAAAAAAACCACATCTGCCGCCGGTGCCAAAACCTCTTCCCCATCGTCCTCGAAAAGCCCTTCCGAATTCTCCGTTGCTGCCTTCCGGGCTCTGTCCACAGAGCGCATTTGGGCTATGGAAGCCCCTCTTCGAGATGCCCAGTGGCGGTCTTTGTACGGCCTTTCGTATCCCGTCTTCACCACCGTCGTGGATAAGCTCAAACCTTTCATAACCCAATCTCAGCTCTCCCTCCCCTCCGATTACGCCGTTGCAATGGTCCTCTCCCGCCTCTCCCATGGCTTATCTCTCAAAACCCTAGCTTCCCGTTATGGCCTTGAACCCTACCTGATTTCCAAAATCATCAATATGGTTACTCGCCTTTTAGCCACAAAGCTTTACCCTGAATTCATCAAGATCCCTGTTTCACGTCGCCGTTTGGTGGACACCATTCAAGGGTTTCAGGAGCTTACCTCTCTACCCAACGTCTGTGGCGCCATCGATTCAACTCCAATCAAGCTTCACAAGCTCAGCCCCGATGTCATTAATGGTTCAATGTACTTTTGCAAACATGGGTTTCCGTCCGTTCTGCTGCAAGTTGTCTCGGACCATAAAAAAATATTCTGGGACGTGTGTGTGAAGGCACCCGGTGGATATGACGACGCCACCCATTTTCGCGACAGTTTGTTGTACAATAGGTTAATTTCCGAGGATGTTGTTTGGGACAAGGTAATTAGTGTTAGGGCACAGCATGTAAGACCGTATATTGTTGGGGACTGGTGTTTCCCGTTGCTACCATTTTTGCTCACCCCATTTAGTGACAATAGAACAGGAACTCCCGCACAGAATACGTTTGATGAAGCTTTAATGAAAGGGAGAAAGGCAGTGGAGGAGGCGATTGGGTTGCTAAAAGGGAGGTGGAAGATTCTGCAAGATTTGAATGTGGGATTAAATCATGCGCCTCAAACAATAGTTGCATGCTGTGTGTTGCACAATTTATGCCAGATTGCTAGGGAGCCAGAACCTGAAATGTGGCAGGAGCCGGAAGAAAACGGACAGGCTCCTCGGGTGTTGGAGAATGAGAAGTCCTTTTACTACTATGGGGAGAGCTTGAGGCAGACTTTGGCTGATGATCTGTATCAACGACTATCATCAAGATGAGGACTTGAAACAAGATGTATATTAGCTGTGTTTGGTAAAGATAAGGCATGATTCAGCTGATGATTACCCCCTTTCCTTTTGTCTAAGTGTATGTTGCCTGTGGTGATTGTGGCAAACTAAATTGATTTTAGAGTTGGAAACTGATATTGGAAGATATGGATTCAAAGAAGTAATACAGCTTTTCGGCACACTTTACTTCTAGAGTTTAATCATTTGATTGTTCGACTTAGTATTGTCATTTGACAGTTATGTGTTGCATAGGATCTTCTCATTTTAATATCCTTTTTGATCTTGCGAATTATGATAGATCATGTCTCTAGTTGGTGAAACTTGGCTTGTATTTTCGTCTTAAAAGGATGAATTGTATATATATTATGTTGCTCGAGCTAGAGGAATAACTTTATACCTTAATTACACCCATTAGTTTCTCCAGAAAACGTTATGGTTAAGTATCCAGTCATCTAGGGTGCTGGCTTTGTATGAATCCTTGATGAAACTTCAAGTTGGAATGTAAACCCCTAATGACGGGTGTTACAGCTTTTTGTGGAGTTATCGTAAGGCTCGGCTCTCGATCGAGTCTGTACTAGATATCTTACTCCATTTATATGACCTGTGTATCTATCTTCTCCAGCATGTTGGATCTCCGTTATTCTGGCTAAATTTGCAAGTTTTCCGGTTTACAAGTGCTATTAGAGATGATGGTTTCTCATGATGTCGGTTTATTTTCGTTGGATTTAAGAAAAAATACAAATATTAAATGATGATTATACCAATGAAATGTAGTAACTTTTGTTTTTATCTCATTCTAAAACCAATTCGCTCAAATATGGAAAAATATTGACAAATAAGATGCATTTTTTGTTAAAATGAAATACTTGACGACATTAAATGATTACAATAGTATCTTAAATATACAAAATGAAAATAAGATATAAACTAAAATGAAATATTAAAAATAACACCTATTTTTATTAGGAAAACTACCCGTAGTTCTTGTTACGTAGGTTCTCTTAAGAAAATGTGTTTTGAAATCAAAACTAATAGATGCAGCGTTTTACTGATAATTTGTAAGGTAAAAAGTGAAGAAACGAGTGTCTAAACTAATACAAAATCTCATATAAAATCGTATATAGATCAATTATGTGAGACGATCTTCTATTTAACTCGACTCATGAAAATGTATTTTTTTTATGTCATAAGAATTACTTTTTTACTTCAAATATAGGTCTAGTCAACCGATAGATTTATTTCACGTATATAAATTTATTATACCGTAGCAACCTCTTATTGAAAGTGCCAAGCAGATAGTAATAAAACAGAATTCCCAAATCATTTATTCGATAAAATAAAGTACGTATAAGACATATTCAAACGTAGGCAAACGACACAAGAAATCAATCCAAGCAAACAATATGGCAACATAAATTATTCTCAACAATCTTTGGTTCAATAATTCGGACGGATCGAAGGCCAGACCACAAACTTCATCATCCCGACATTGCAATGTAATCCATCGCGTTCCCCGCAAGTGAAATAGTACGGCTGCCACCTCTTGAGCACGAACTCGAACCCGTCCCCGTCTCCCTGTGCTACATCTCCTATTTTCTTCGCCCTCCTCAAGTCACATTTTTGAAAACTCCAGAAATTCGGTAACAAAGAGACGCTGTGAGGCAATGTGGTATCATTTGGTACATCATACTTGAACACTACAAACAGAAACCAAACCATATGATGATCAGTTTCAACAATCAACAAGTACTTCATAGAGTAATACATGTACGTACTGGTCCATTAGAGATGCAACTGATTCAATAGAATATTTCAAAAAAATTATACTTAAAAATTTTTATCCGACGAGCCAGAAGGGCCTATATCGAGTGTCGGTCCGCCACGGGCTAGCTACAACGATGATCTATACACACAAACACAAACACAAACACAACACAAACACAAACTGTGAGAAATGTATACCTAGTGTGTCATTCAAGTAGAAGGGTCCATTCTTGAGTGCCCATTCGGTATAATTGTAGCCAAAATGCCAATTTTCAGACCCCCCAACCACAATTTTCCTGGAACCCTGAGTACTATAATTCTTGTGCCAGTATCCCCAGTAGCCTTCATTTCGGTTCCAATTCCCTGCAGTATCTGTCCAGTTCTTGTTGGCCACAGCAAGCTCAAATATGGAAAGAGCAACAACTAGAACAATAATCAAAGATCCTCCACGTTGCAAAGCCATAATAAATCCAGTGTGTGTATATATATAAATATATTTGCAATTATGAGAAGAGACAGTTTAATTATAATTTTAAATCAACATTTGATTGGGGTATTTATAGCATGCATGGGAACATTTTAGGGTGATTGGTTGGTAAAAAAAGGAAGTTAGAAAATAGTGTGTGAAAATCAAAAGGTTAGTTTTTCTTGTTATTATCGTTGCTAGACACGTTTTTATCCTCTTACAATCGGTCATGCATCACGTTCTCCAATATATAAATACACCCAATCACTACTTTTAAATATATGTTTGTGGAAAATTGCAATTTTAGTTTATGGTTGGGTAAATATAATTAATTGGCTAGTCTTCCACTAAGATCTTGGTGGTTTGATGCTTGTACATATTTGAAATTCAACTAAAGACGCAAATTTCTTCCCCCCACACCGAACCTAGTTAGTTGTAAGTCCAACATATATGATGATATCTGGGTGAATCGGGTGAGCAGGGTCGAGGCAATCCACCAGATGATTATGAGAGTTGTATTTGAAGAAAAATGAACAATGAGATATATATGTGATGAAAGTATATCTGTAAGCTATGGCTTCTAACGTGGCTTGCAGACAAGGAAATGAACTCGTGAATGAGCGTCGGAAGGATGTCCGGCGTAGCCACTCCGATGTTTAAGTCAGCAGGTGAAGATGAACCAGTGTAGCTTCGAGAAAAATAAATGCTACTGGTGTAAATATATATGTTTTAACATATGTCTCAATGAATTTAATGCACAATGAACTTGCTATTTATAGAATGAAAATCAAGGATTACCTTGTTTTCAGTTACTACTTGCCACTTGTAATCTTAGATGTTGACTTTCTGTCACGTCGTCTTACTTTTTCATTATGTCACATCAGTAGGATTTTATCAAGAACGCTTATCGAGGTAAGATTTTTATGCTCTTGCATTCGAGTGGGGCACTGTTATCGAGGTACCCGGGTAGAAATCATCCGGGAGCTTATATGAGAGCCCGGGCTTCCGGTTGCCCGAGGAGAAGATGTCTCGGGTATCCACCTGCCGGGCTTCAGAAGAAGATTTGGGATATCCATTTAATATGTCGGGTCATCCATGACCCAGATTCTTATGAAAATATCAATATATATGTTATTCAAATTGATAATTTATTCGGTGAATCAATCGAGTTATGTTACATTCTCTTCATTAAAAAATTTATAATAATAATTAAAAAAAGAGTTTTAAAAAAAGATCCAATTTAGCGGAAAGGTAATGGGATTTTCAGACATTAATTAGTCTCCATGACCGACTTCAATTAACCTCCAAAAATTCAAACGCACTATGTAATATAATAAACAACAATTATATTTATTTTTTTATTTTGTAAAAAAAAAGGACTATGATCCATTTTCAAACGCACTATGTAATATAATAAATAACGATTATATTTGTTTTTAAAAATAAATAATAAAAAAAACAAAGTGACTATGATCCATTTTGATTATCAATTATTCTTGTTTGGCTATTGCATTAGGAAATATAATTCACAAAACCAAGTGACGTAAATAAAAAATTTAATCATGGTTGTGAATAATTAAATTTGACAATCACTTAACAAATTAATTATATATCTACGTATCATCATTAAATGCTTGCCACACTTGAGAAGTGTTTAGACATCCTTGACTCTTCGTCGCATTTGGATTTACAGGTTTCGATTATAGTTTCGTTGTTAATAATATAAATTCATACATATCTTACTTTATACATTAGTTAAACAAAATAGAATAAATTTCAAATGACTATAATATTAGGTGAACTTGAAATTCAATCTATTAACACTATATAAACATGCCAAGAGAATTTAGATTTTATGATTTTGGTTATCTAAAAATACAAATATATATATAAATACATATAAATCATCCGTGTATTATTGATTTAAAATCATAAATTTTCAATATAATTAAATTTGCCCTATGTTTCTTGGACCATACTTTTGGGCTTGAGAGCAATGAATTTTGATATATTCAAAGGGATTACATATTGGTTGTGTTTTTTCTCATCTAATTTCATACAAGATGTTCATATAACGAGCCCAAATATTTTTATTTTAAAATTATATATAATATGAACATCTTATATAAAAATATATCGAGTCGTATTCAAAGAGAAAGTACGTACATTGACATTAATCACCACTTATTTTTTATACATATGACATTAATCAAGCTTATCTTAGTTTTATAAAAATAATATATAACATTAAAATTCTATTTTATTGAATGCTCCAACCAAAGAGATGAGAACAATGGAATGTGAAAGAGATTGATTGTCAAGAATTAAGGTGGTGGGGTGGGCTCACTCTCATCATATCTTGTCTTCAAGATTCTTTCTCCATTATTCTGTATGTGAAAGAGATTTTGATTGTCAAGAATTTTGGATAGACTTGCAACACTTGGAATTCTTTACTTTGAACCATGGTTTTTGTGATACGGTCTCACGAATTTTTATCTGTGAGACGGATCAATCCTACCGATATTCACAATAAAAAGTAATACTCTTAGCATAAAAAATAATATTTTTTCATGGATGACCCAAATAAGAGATCCATCTCACAAAATACGACCTGTAAGACCGTCTCACACAAGTTTTTCCCTTCAAAATATACGCGCGCAAAAATTCTTAATTGATTTTTTCATGAGTCAATTTTATAAAACATATCTTCTATTTAGCTCACTTGTGAAAAAATATTAATTTTTTTTACTAAAAATGTTAAAAAATATGACATGGTTGACTCGTCACACAAATAAAGATCCGTGAGACCGTTTCACAAGATACCTACTCTAAAATATAAATATCAAGTTTAAATTTTTTAATATAGTGCCCATTTTCTTATAGAAAAGCCTCATGCTTGGTTGGGGAACATTTTGAATGGAAATTTTAAAGAGATTAGGCATGTAATTTATTAGTATTTTATTAATGGAACGATTAATGGTTTCGTTCTTGTACAAGGTATTAGATTATTTAATTATCGGGTGTCCAATGGATGAGTTAAAATATATATAGTTTTGAAATTACACAATTTCTTTTATTAAACAAAGGTTAAATACGTAAACTACCAGAAAATCATGGAAACATATTCTTAGTTTTCGAAGAAAAATTATGCATCCTTTTCCAATCTCTACAATTATTCATCTATTTCATTGAATTTTTGCAACTCGAATAAGAAAGGTTTTATTATTTATTTTCTTTAAACTTATTGTTTGAGAGAAAAAAAAAGAACGTGGAAAATCAATTAAGATGAATCTGGATTCATGAATTTCAAATGTATTTTTATAATTTTAAAGAAGCGAGACCATATAATTCAAACTCACCTCTTGATGTGTTTCATGTTAATAAAGATATATTTCAAGTTCACTCGATAATCGAGACATTCAAATTCATTCTATTTTGTGTCACTAATGTATAAATAAGTAAGATTTGATTTAAGATTCCATATATTGTTTCATTGTTAATAATAAAACTATAATCGAAATTCATGAATTTCAAATCAGTTCACCCAAATTTAAATAATTGTGGGATTGCCAATATGAAATAAAGTAAAATGACATTAAACCTTTGTGGCATGGTTTTCTTGTTTGAACTTTTGAACAATTTCAAGTTTCTTTTTCTGTCTCCACAAATTGTTGCATGTAGATTCCATTAATTAACAGTGAATATATTTTTATCATTATTAATATTTGATTCCCAAAAGATTGCATTTAATCGCAGGACAAAGAATAGAGCCAACATAGGGTTATTATTCATTCTTTTCAAAATCAATTAATATAATAAAATTTCAACTGTCAAAACCATTCTCACTCATTGATTAGTTTAATGAAGAGGTTATTCACAGTTAACGAGATCCTATCTATGTGAGCACTACTCTCACTTCATTTCAACGGATAAGATCTTGCCACACATACAATTTCCAAAAAAAAAAAGTTAGTCCTATATATGTATGGGCAAATCTTGGCCATCCATCCTATCATGGGGTCAATGTCCACATGAGTAGGATGAAATAAACCAGCTTTTAGAGAGGGTATAACAAATCTTGTCTTGTACTCTTGTTCCACACAATATTAATGCTTATAATCAATTAGTTGAACTCTTTATCGATCGGGTCGGTTCGGTTCGATTCGATTCAGTTTTTGATTTTTTATTTCGCTTTTTTTGGTTTTAGGAATATATAATCTAATATACAAACCATTTTCTTTCGGTTCGGTTTGGTTTTATACCAAAACGATTCGGTTATTTCGGTTTTAATATAATTATTTAAATATAAATTCTAAATTAATTAAATGAACAACAATTAACTAAAATTATTCAAAATATTTCTTAATTCACTAAATATCATCTCCAAAAATATAATATAAATAGAAAATTGATTTAAATTTCGATTTGTTCGGTCAGTTCGATTTTGACATATTTAATCTGAAACCGAACCAAATGAAATTCAATTTTACTATTTATATTTGAATTACAAAATTCGGCTTTTCGGTTAAATTCAATGTTTGGTTTTTTCTATTTTATTCGAAGTTTGAACACCGTTGGCTGAAATCAAGGTTAAATAATGATTTTCCATTCAATGAAGAATGAATCATTAAAGTTTTAACAACCTGAGAGTAAATAGTTCATTTTCATGGAGTAAATTAAACAAAATGAGAAAATATCTTTATAACTTGTCCTTCAATTCCTTTATCTCATATCAAAATCCTTCGATCCAAAGGATACACATAACTGCATAAGAATTAGCATCATCACAAGAATAAGTTCAAAAGGAAAGTTAAGAATATAGAATGGGATTCTTTACAAAATTTAGCCTACACCAATATTAGGTCTAATTAATTGTTGTGTTGTGTTCTTGAATTTGAAAATAAAGTTCATTAAATTGGAGTATCATATAATAATAAAATATTTTATAGTGAATTGAAATGGAAAACTATAATTTATTAAATTATGATATAATATAGTTTTTTTATTAAAAAAAGGCAAAGAGAATTTCATCATAAACAGAAGAAGGCGAGGGGAAGACTCAGCCTTCAAGACCAGTCATCAAACCAATTGTTTATGCCAAAACGTGAGTGGTTTGATTCGCTGATCGATGAACAAAAACAAAAGAACATGACCGTAAATCTAACGCCGCCATGTTTTTAAAGTCTTGTACGATAATAATATTCGAAAATGGAGCTCTTTTAGGACAGTACCGAGAGTTATCAAGAACACAACCATAGCCAATGTGAGGGTTTGTTGAAAACTGCAACAATATCAACATTTATTTGCTGAAAACTGACAGACTTTCGCAAATTAATTCAAATATATATTGTAAAGTTGTGTTTGACTGGATTAATTCAAATTGAATGAAGGGATTTGAAATCCATAATTTCATATACCTCGATCCAAATACACCATAAATTTCTCGGAACATAAACTTCGGGGTATATCTGAATTTCCAGAGAAAAGATTATGTATTGTACTTCATCTTTCTTATATGAATTAATATACCAGTTTATTTATTTTTTACACATATTAAAAATATCATTGAAACAGAGTTATATTTTATCCTTGCTTAATTTATTTGTATATTTTTCAAACTTAGTTAATAAAGGTGTGGAGTATGTAGACAGACAGAATGGGAACTAGTATATTCACAAGCAAAAGCAACACTTAAAGCAAGACATCATCGGTCCAGGAATTCACATTGATTAGGTACAACGTTGTTTCAACTGACAAATTACCAAGAAATTTCATGGGAAAAATGGGTCAAGGTAATGATTCGCATGTATTCGAATTCGATACAGAGGCCGAAAAACAAGCCTAATCCTGCAAAAATTTCAAGCAACTCGGCCTCAAGATTCTCCTCTGTATGTTTTGTATTAAGAGTCAGGTTTATCAAAATTCAGAGCCAAAGTCTTCCCATTTTCACGTCATCATTGTCTCCTAAAGATAATTGAATTTCATCATCTTCCTCTTCCATGCTCTCCCCTCCCGTCAAAGAAGTTGCTCTAGAAAATCCCGCCAAGTGTGTGTGGCGCTGAGGCGATCCGGACCGAGATTTTCTTTGTTTGGAAAACTCAGAGCATCGTTCTCGAGACAACATCCAAGAAGCTCCAAGAACAATAGGATGATTAGCGCTTGTTGAAGCGCCAACTCTACAAGCGTGGATGCGATATTTCTAAGACAAGATCAAGATCAAATCAAGAAACATATGGGTTTTTCTTATTGTGAAGATAGGAGGAATTTAAAAGAAGAATACGCAGGGTGAAACCTACCTGCAGATGACTCTTAACTTCATCATTGGAGAGACCGTCGACTCGCATAAGTTCTCTGATTTGTTTAGGAGTTGCAGCTGCAACGCGTTGAACAAAATTAAATGAGACACAATGCAAGAATTACTATTTAATGAAGTATGATCGGGTCCAGAAATCCAAATAGTTTTTTCCCTGTGAAGAAACGTAAAAGACACAGTTTTGGAGTTGGCACACAGCTCCAGCCTCCAATCACTCATCAATCTAGAGATGCAAGAATAACTCTAAAAGCAGAGATATAAAACACAAACTAAACAAAAGTCCCACATCAGAGAGAAACAGTGCTTTTCGTATTACTACGACGGAATAGGAGCAGAATAATTAATCTCAGATATGAATATGAGGAACGCAAATACTAAGACCCACCCAAATTTTCATGAATGTCAAATCCAAGAGCTGAATGAGCGATAAAACTAGAAACATATAGAGAGCATAAATTCGTTAATAGAATAGAAATGACTAGTCATTGACTTTCGACCTTGAGCACCTCCAAGCTTCTGCAGGGCATCGACAAAACGTCGATGCAACTCAGGTGACCAGCATCTCCTTTGCTTCCTAGTCATTTGCTGCGACTGCTGTCCACTGCTTAACCTTGAATGATTGTCAGTGTAGACAGTTGAACCTGATCTGCCACAAGTGGATTTTGAGCTAAAAGCACTCGAATTCATCTCTTCCGGGCGATTATTGGCCTCAGGTGTACCAAGAGAAAGCCTGGGAACCAGAGTTGATTCATCCCCATTTTTCTCCACCACTGGCAGCACTGGGAAATTAGTACACCTCTTAAATGGCCAGAGTGTCGTTCCTGCTATCCTGTTTTTACAACTCTGAAACAGATCATTCATCCCGGATTGATTAAATTTCACTTCCACTTCATATACATCAAGGAATACCACACAAAGCCATAAATACACAGCCAAGAAACCTTGTCATGAAACATGTCTTGGTAAAATACCAAGTTCTGCAATCTATTAATCAAGAAGATAGCACAAAAAGATATACATCCAGCCAAGAAACATATTTAGATGACATGTCCTCGAAAAATTCCAACTTCTCCATTTTATTATCAGGAAATCGTCTCAAAAATCCAAATATACAAGACCAAAAAACCTTGTCAGAAACAATCCCGGTAAATTACAAATGTTTCCATCTCATTTGTACCTTTATATTGTCCGGTTTTAATGTTTGTTCATCGTTAAGATGCTGATTATCAGAGTTCCACAACTGCACAGAACTCATCCAATTCATTTTATCTTTACTTTTCACGTCATCTTCACTGTTTTCAATTTTCTCACGTTTTTCATCAGCGATTTTCTTCGATGGCATGAATTCTTCCAACGGAACTGCGTTTGATTTCTCACGCTGCACCTCTTTCACTGCCACAATCGCTGCAAATACAATCCAAAACCCAACATAAGAAATCAACGTTCATGTACAGATTTTTATTTTATTTTTTCATTTTCTGAAACCAAAAATCAAATTAAAACCCAACTAAACAATAACAGTTAGAACCCAACAACGAAAACAAAAATGCTTACTGATTTCCAGGAGGAGCACGCAAAGAGGAAGCTCACTTTTGAAAGGTTCGATCTTTTTCTTCTCAGCTTCGAGCTCATCAATATATTCAGCAAGTTGCACAATCTTTTCAGATGGGCTATGATTTCTCAAAAACTCCGAAATCAACCCACCTATCGACGAACTCATCTCTGCCAATAGAAACTTGAAATCCAAACTCATACCCAACGCTCCCATTATATCTTTATTTTAATCACCTTATTAATTTCCGTGATTGCCAAGAAATTAAGCGACGACCCGAACCACGAGATACGAGGATAATCACGTGAATTTAAATGGAAGTGTAAAGAGAGAAAAAGGGAAGGAATGGGAAACGGAAGATTCTGTCAAACAACTTCGAGTCTTGACATAGATGAGGCGATAAGGGTGTGAGTTTCCGTGTATGTCTTGATAATATTAGAAATAAATCTAGTTTCCACCCTCAACTATAAGATAATTTTATTTTAGTCCGCCAAGTAATACATTCTCATGTTCCGGTCCTTTTAACACGTCAGTCCACTTTATATAAACTAGTAAAAGATACACACATTTAGCATATGTTATTACTATTTTTAATTTCATAACATAATACTAAACAATTAGCACGACACGAAATTATTTCAATTTAGTAGAAGTTGTTCGATTTAAAATAGAAGTTTTGTTTATATTTTTTTTAGTATAAAATATGGGTTGACTTGAGGATGTTTTTAGTAAGGTAAAAAGTATAATTATGTAATTAAATATTTTAATATCTTTTAAGATAATTAATCAAGGGTTTCGAACTTAATAATATAGTTAAATTAATAGTATTATTGGTTCATTCTCATTAAATATATAAAATAATGACAAAATTATAATTTAAATGGAATATTTGATTTTTAAACATAAAATGAAAAGAAGAAATGATTATTCATAGAACAATAAATAAAAAAAGATATAAATAAGGGATAGATATAAAATATTTATGATGACGTGTAACAATTATTAGAAATATCTATTAGATTAATCAGATAATTATCACAATTTTATAAATAAATTAATTAAATATATAGATATATATTTAATAAATAATATAAAATTAAATATAGTAGAATATTTATTGCGGTAGTTTTTTTTTTAATGAAATATTTCATTAAAAGGGTAAAAAATACAAGTACAGAATCAGATGGACATCCAAAGAGGACCCCAAGAAACAAAATCTAACTATGAATACACAACAAGTTGACATACATCAATAGAGCAAGGAATACATCGGAAAACATTTATCTTAATCCTGCGAACAATATCTTCAACTCGTGGTTTGTCATCTTCGAACATCGTCTTGTTTCTAGCGTTCCATAAGAAGTAGACCGTTGAGGCAAGAGCTGTAATCCTCATCCTAGAAAGTGTCGAGTTCCCTCTGTAGCAATTCTGGAATGCCTTCAGAACAGCTGATGGTGATCCCATCATTTTCCACATTCCCAACCAATCGCGAACCTCGTTCCAAACACTTGCCGAGTAATGACAAGAGAAGAATAGGTGTTGGGTAGATTCATTCACAGTATTGCACAAGACACGCGGTTTATCATCGACAAAAGGTAATCGATCTCTAGTAAGTAGTTTTGCATGAGCCACAAGCCAAAGAATAATTCTGTGCTTCGGAAGAATGAATGACCGAGTAAGTAGTGGTTTCCATGGCCAATTCCCCTTTGAGTTTGCGAACCAGTCATAAGCTCGAGACATCCCCTTATCTTCGGCAAACCAACAGTGTAAGGTGGCAGAAGCATTAGTGGCCGAACCCAGTCTCTGCAGTAGTGTGTCTCTAATCGAAATAATGTGCTTGATCAACGGTGATTCATCTTTGTGCCATTTCCAGTTCCATACATCACCGAAATTACTGTAAATATGATTGATCCATTTGATCCAAAGGTTGTCTTTCTTCAAGTGTATCTTCCACAATGTTTTTGCAATTAAAGCCAAGTTCCAAGCTCTTAAGTTTTTCAGCCCCAACCCACCATCTGCCAACGGTTTACAAAGAGTATTCCAAGCAATCAGAGGGCGTTTAGTAGGCCAAACAAATTTTCGGCACAAAGAGTGAATCGAATCAATGACACAATTAGGAACAGGTAGAACAGATAACCAAAAGCATTCAATGCCTTGAATGACTGATCTTATTAACTCAAGTTTCCCAGCATAAGAAAGTGAATGTCTTGGCCACGAGTTAATTTTAGCAGCAATAGCATTTACCAGCATGCAATAGTCTGACGATCTCAATCGTTTTGCAGCTAGAGGGATACCAAGATATCGAAAAGGTAGCATACCTGGAGTAAAGCCTGTCATCCTCAAAATTTCGTGTCTGGTTCGATCATCCATCCCTGCCATGTAAATGTTCGACTTTAACAAGTTTACTCGCAACCCAGCCATGTCCCCAAATTTGTTCAAGCAATTCATCACCATCTCAATACTACCAATATCACCACGGGATAGCAGCAACAAATCGTCGGCATATGCCAAATGAGTGATACGTAGATCACGGCACTTTGGGTGAAACCCATATGTCGGAGATCTAGACATCTGTTTTATAGATCGAGAAAGAACTTCAATACAAATATTGAATAAGAAAGGAGATAAAGGATCACCTTGTCTCAATTCTCTCTCTCCTTTGAAGTGGCCATGGTAAGTTCCGTTGAGTGCAATCGAGTAAGAAGTGGTCGAAACACATTCCATGATCCATTTGACAAACAAACTTGGAAAGTTGAAACCAATTAAAACCTCTTCCAGAAATGCCCAGTCCACCGTATCATACGCTTTTTGAACGTCGACTTTGAGGATGCATCTTTTTGAAACTCGTTTACGAGCGTATTTCCTCAAAAGTTCTTGTGCTAAATGAATATTGTCGACAATAGATCTTTGAATGCAACAAGTGAATGTGTTCATGGGTCGATTCGATTTATTCTGTTCAACTTCGATATGGTTTTTGATTGATTTTCTGAAAATGTTTGATTTATAAAATATGAAAATGGAAAGTGTTGCGATTGATTTTTGTAAATTATTGCTTTATGATATACGAATCCATAAAGCAAAAACTTATGTGAGACGGTCTCACGGATTGTATTTTGTGAGACGAATTTCTTATTTGAGTCATCCATGAAAAAATATTACTTTTTATGCTAAGAGTATTACTTTTTATTATGAATATCGGTAAGTTTGACTCATCTCACAGATAAAGATTCGTGAGACCGTCTCACACGAGACCTACTCAATCCATAAACTGAAAATGTTTGATTTAGAAAATGTTGTTTCTTTTTTACTTTCCCTAGTACGAGAATATTAATGGTGATAATATATAATTTGAAATTAATTTTTTGTGATAAATTGTGAAATATAATACGTAACGACTCATTGGGTGGGGAAAAAAAGGATTATTCCATTCTACCTGCTTGCAGGGGTATATCCAAGGGTCGGAATTTTTTCTGGCCCAAATTTTTTTTTTATTTTTTTTTCCCATGAATTGGAATCCCAACCATTCATATGAGGTGTGGACACTGCCCCCACACCCAAGATCGAACGAACCGGAAAAAAATAGAATGGCATTGATTTAAGCAAATTGTGTCGTGTTAAACTCGATTGGCTTGGGTTAAATCTTATTCTGGCCGTCATACTATAAAATTGTGGAATATATTTTAATAAAAAAACAATAAATTTAATAATTATAAAAGTGAATAAATAATAAATAAATAAATAAATAAAAGTATGTGTGTAGGGTAATGCTAAAGTCTTTGTTTTTTCTTTTCTTTCTTGCAAAGCCAAAAGTTGGCGAGATTCCTTCCAGTCCAAAAAATCAACTATCTCAGTGCATGGAAATTTGGGGCATAAAAGGATTCCTTTTGGTCAAATCAAGAAAGTGACACACTCATAATTCCATGGTTTTGGATTGAGAACAGATTGTCTTTTGGACAAAAATTAAAATTGGATAAAAATGTGTGTGAGGCGATCTCACGGATCGTATTTTGTGAGACAGATCTCTTATTTGGGTCATCCATGAAATAATACTACTTTTTATGCTAAAATTATTATTTTTTATTGTGAATATCGTTAGGGTTGACCCGTCTTACAGATAAAGATTTGTGAGATCGTCTCACAAGAGACATACTCTTAAAATTGGACAATATCTTTTAATTAATAACTTGTGATTTAATTTTTTGAATCGAAAGAGCTAAATTTATGTATAAGAACCTTGTTTTTTAGATAAAGATAAATATTTGTTAACGTCATATAAAATTAATCGCTACTAGATTGTAAATAGATGAACTTGTTACTAAAATGACTCAATCTAAATACATATTATTAGAATTTTATAATTTAGAAACAGCTCGATGTTGTTAAATTGGTAGTCGTCGTCTTCTTTTTCTTCTTGTTCATGTTCATTTTAATACATTGCGTTCAATCAATGTGTATGTTTCAACTTAAGCATATTTGGATATGGAAGTCTCTATGATGAAGAATGTCCTCCGGAGCCATCAACGTAGCGTGCACGGAGTATTAAGGTCAGCATCAACTACAAAATATATATATAAAAATTTAGGATATTTTTTCGATTTTAAAAATATTCATGAAATTTCCTTGGAAATTTTACAAGAGAAATCGATATGAGATTCAATTTTGGTATGTTTGGAAGCTTGAAATTTTGGAATATAAACCCAAATTTGCGAAAAATTTCACACTACGAGATGCAAGCACCGTTTGCACACACATGTATACAAAAAAAAATCGAATTTTTTAGACTTTTAAAAAAAAATTAGTATATAATATTCTATTTAATATTGTTTAAAATTAAAAATAAAATAAAATTAAGAATGTTCCAACACCTTATAATGAGGTGAAAATTGCATAAATATTTCAAGTAATAATAAAAGAAAAAAATGGGTTTAAATATATAATTATTACAATCATAAGTGGAAATCGATTCGCCGCATACGGTGACGCCCAAATATTCTCTCCACTCTTCTGCTCTTTCTGCCTTTCACATGCTGCGAACCTCCACCACTCTTTTTAGAATTGAATTTAATTAAATTTTTTAAATCAATTCTTATTTTCATCTACTTATTTTCTTTGTTATTACGTTGGGTAAGAAAAATACAATAATAATTTAAAAAATTTAATTAAGATATAATATAGGAGTAAATAATTATTATACATACTATGTAGATATCATATGTAAATATGTGGATAATAGGTAAGTCTATGCTAACTCCCGGTATTTTTGTATAAAATGATCAGTCTTGTAAAATAAAAAAAAAATATTGATGAATCTCATATTTTGTTTTAAAGTGAGATATCGGCATTTGATCTTATATAAAAATAAAAATTTAGAATAGATTTTTCGGTCTAACATTTGACTCACACATGGATAATTTTACAAGTCTCCATGGATCACGCCCATCATCATTTCATGTATTTCTTGTTCCCTTCAATGCGCTGTTTGCCACCAAAAATCACCGCATGCAATATGATTTTCCAGACGAAGACCTGTTTTCCCACTCCCCCTTTTCTTGTCCATGTATTGGAAAAGAGTTAGTTACTATTGGATCGACCCAAGATCTCGTTCTAAACTTGCAATTTTAGGTGGTTGTCATGTATTCAATTGATAAAAAAAAAAAAAATTAATTAAATATTTAATTAATATTCATAATTAATTGAAGACGAGGTAAGAGAATATATGCTAAGAGGCGGGGTAGAAAATGGTGCATAAGATTTGATCAAGGACAGGCGAATTTGAGGAGAAACAATATCTTGGCATTTTTAAAAGAGATTTCTCCATCTGGATTTCAAGTATATATCTTGTCTCGACTCTCTTTTGCTTGGCTGGCTTTGTCTTTTATTTCAAGACAATAAGGAAGATAAGAAGCGTGATCGAGCGTATTGAATTTCTTGAAATCGATATCTTGTATAAAGTTGTGGATGCTGGGATATGGGATGTGGTGAAGGAAGAATGTTTAGATTCAAGGAAATATATATATCAATTATAAAAAGAAATCAATCACATAGTTTCAAGATAACAAAGTGAAAAATTAACCAAACATAGACGGCCCAATTGTTGACTATTGATGCTTTACAGGAAAGTTGCCTTTGATTTTCAAATGGAAAACTTTAAGTAGGTTTCAATCGTTTGGTACACTTTCAAGAAGGAATTCATAATTCATATGGGTGTAATCTTCAATTTGATTCACAGGACTAAACTTTCTATGTTTCCATATTCATTTACATATCGATTGCTTCCTAGTGATTCAAATGAATACACAAAAAGTGGGAATTAACATCTTGTACTTAATTTACAACTATTGATCTGCATTTCTATTTTGACATTCTTGCTATTGTATTAAGTGCTACCAAAAAGCTAACTCTGATAATGCTGCACGCTTCATCTTTCAAAAGCTGAAAGAAATGGAGTTTGAGAAACACGATTCCGGGCGAGAGAATTATCTCCGGTCCTCAAATTCACAGGTGAGGCCTGTGTCCTGAGCTCGGACAATCTCATTCTTTCATCCACTATTCGATTCTACAAAGTCAAAAGATAAGCAATGTAAGTCTATGCCCTCTAAAGAACACAAGGTATTGATGCAGAAGGTTGCTCAGTTAATGATCAAAAGGTACTGTAGCCCATTTTTTCTGAGTTAGTCTATTACCTTGACTTTCACATCCTCAAGTTCCATTTCAAGATAAATTACCCGATTTTTTAGCTGCTCAAGTGCTTCTTCAGCCACTTGGAGATTTACCTCACTTGTTGCTGTTATTCCAGCAGCCTGTAGTATTTGTTTAATAGATATAGGAGAAAAAGTTAAAAACATCTGCTGTATCCTCAATGGATCAATTTTGTGCAGCAGTATGATCAAAAGTTGTTGGGTTCAATTTGATACAATATGGCAACACTCTACAAAAAATAACAATATCTGACCTTTAATACAGTAGTACAAAAGCCAAGTAACTTCTGAGCTAAATGCAATCTCTCCTCTTCCGTTTCCTGTTACAAGCAAACATTGCCATTAGAATCAAGAATTCTCTCTTGGACTTGCTCAGTGTGAATATAATAAGCAATGCACCAGGCACTGACCTTCAACTTCTTGTCCAACAATTGCTCCTCATCAAAATTAATGTAGGGCTTTTTCCCATTTGCTGCACGGAATTGAGCTAGCTCTTCCTTGACACGGGAAAAAATAGCCTCTGTTCTCTGCAGCTTCACGCTAAGGTCTTCATTTTGAGTCTTCAGTAAATTGTTCTCTTCCTGACGTTATCAAAGTTTTCTTCAGCAATCATTTACAAATTTGTAAATGAAACTTAAAAGATGCCAATGAACACCTACTTATATATCCAATATGACCATTAGGAGGATAATGTTGCCAATAATTTATAAAACTTTACAAATCTCTTGCCTTAATTTTAGCGTGATGATGGATGCGTTGTTGGATATTCTGTTGACCAGACAACTTCTTGAGTTCTCCTTCAAGTTCCATCACCAGCTTCTTGTGATTGGAAATGTCCACCTGAGAGAAATTTTAATTATGAATCAAAATGATAATATAAATACGAAATTCGTTTAGGTTTCCCTTAAATTGAATGATTTGGTTTGGGCAAGGTATTTAACTAGTGAATTTCAAACTACTCAATCAAATAAGGATTTGAAATCCATTATTATAAATACAAACAACTAAAAATGAAGATGAACTTCAAATTTATAGATTTCAAAAAGATCAAAACAATTTGAGTGGATTTCCAGTAATTATTTGAAATCCCTACTTTCAAATCCTTGCATACAAACAGAGTTTTGAAGGTGAAGTCAAGCAAAAACATGATTTTCACGATTCTACCTTTAACATCTCATTTTCAGTCGTCAGCAATTGATCACGTTGTTGCAGTTTTTCCAAACCAACATGTGCAGCAACCAATTCAGCCTGTTTTCTCTCAATCTTGTCCAGCCACCTGAAATATAATTCTACACAAGATAAGCAACTTAGGAGGAAACAATCATCAATTTTATAACAGTGTTCATTACCCGTTCCTCTCTTTGATGAACTCATTAATCTGACATTTCAGGTCAACTATTTTTTGTTCCTACAAGGCAGCATCCGAGAGGTCAGATAGTTAGTATCCCCCATGTAGCATAACAATAAATGAAGCCGATTATGGACAGAAAGGGTACCTCAGCTTGAGCTTCAGCATTATGGTTTTGAGTGTCATTCACTAACGAGTGAAGTTGTTGATTGTCCATTAAATTCTAGCAGTGACAAGTAAATTGAGAGTTAAAACAGTATTTTTTCCTCTAAGATGCACAAAGGCTCATTCATGCCCAATGCAGATCCAAGCACATGAATCCATCAGCAGTCGTCCAAAAACTAAATGTTCTCAATTGTTCTTTGCTTTTATATAGTAATTTGTAATACCTTTGGCTTGAAAAAAGTTCAAACAATGTGGTGAGTCAGGGAACTTACGGCATAATTATTCATATTCAATTTCACACCCAATAAATCCCGAATCACATCATGAGTCATGCTTTCAGTAGAAGCCAATCTTGCCTTAAGCAGGAATATCTGCAAGAGAACATGGAGAGGTATTTGGAATGAGGACATTCCATTCAGGGGTTCTAGTATTAATCAAACAAAGCTACCTCTTTTTGTCTGCTTGAGGCCAGAGCCTCAAGCTCTTCGATTCGTTGTCTTCCAGCACAAAGCTCCTCATCCCTCTCAGACTTAATCTGTTGAACTAAGCCCAGTCCTATGCATTTGAAAGGAGATCCTGAACCTCGAGACTTGGAAGTATTTTTTTCCAGTTTGGTTGATGATGAATTTGCACCATGAGTGGAAGGGACCTCGATTTTGACTTCCCCTACCATAGCTTCCAATGCCTTGAACTGTTGAGGATTCAGAGTCAAAGTCTTGTTAGTGGAAGTTAAGAAATTTTAAATTCTATAAATTCAATACACAATAAATAAGAATTGGCTCGAGCTCGACCTTTTGCTTGTATTCGCAAGCCTGTGCTTCTGCATGCAAGTTTAGCTCAGAAATATGAGCTTTACAATGAGAGATCTGTCCAAAATTATTAGACAAAATAAACATTTTGAGCTTGCTAAGCAAACTGTACAAGTAACCAAAATAATTATCACAAAAGAAAATAAAAAAGAGGAGTATCCAGTGTAAAAAAATTTCACCTTCTTGTCTTTCTCTGCTATTTCTCTTTCAAGAATTTGTATGCGTTGAAGGGCTTCTTGAAGATTCTGCTCCTTTTCATCTAGACATCTGAATCAAGATAACTTTTAGTATTTAGAGATGTTTATGGTGTATAGCTGTCATCTAAATCTGAGGCACAAAGAGGATAAATGCTATTAAACCTTTTTATGTCAGAATCATTGGCTTTAACAGTTTGCATTTGTTCTTTGACAGCATAAAGCTCCAGTTCAAGTTCCTCTCTCTGGAGTAGTTGCCTCTCAGATTCTCCTTTGACTAGGTCAACCTTATGAAGAAATATACCTGTCAATGTATGAAAGAAAAATAGAAGTTCATAATGAATCTTACTAGAGATACCTTTCGTTCAAGAACGTTTATGGTAGATTCTAACTCTTCAATAGAGCGTTCTAATAGTTTTACTTCCTCTTCCTTTTCCTCAGCCAAAAAATTTCGAGTTTCAGCAATCTGGCATCAACCAAAACAAAGATATCAAAGGAATAAGTAAATAATATGAGACCATCATCAAAAACATTTTCTTGCCTATTCAATATTACCTCTTGAGCTTCACTAGCAATTACTCTACTTTCTTCAGCAAGAGCTCTTTCTCTCTCAAGCTCTTTGGTCAAAGTAAAAACCTTTCTATCCAGGTCATCCCTCTGACTGGTGGATGAATCCAAATTTCTCTTTAACAACTCAGTTGCTTTACTCATTTGGGCAAGAGCAATTTCTATTTCAGAAATTTCTGCTTCTAAAAACTCACTTTTAATCCTTGTTTCTATTAATTCTTTCTCCAACAAGTCATTTGCTTCCAAAGCATCTCGGATGCCAGCTAAAAGCTCATCATTTTGGCGAGATAGTGAAATTACAATCTCGTGTTCTTTTGCAGAATCCTGTTTGAGAGCAGATATTGTATCTGTCATTTCTTGTAGTCTTACTTTAAGTGTTTGACCTTCAACGACAGCTTCCTCCAGTTCAAGTGATTTTAATTCAAAATCTTTTCCCAGTGCACATAGAGAAGCCGTCAGTTCTTCATTTTCACTTCTATGATCCTTACTGCTGGATGCAGACTCCTGCAGCAGGCTCAAGTCAAATAATAACCCCTTGAGAATATCATCCTTCCTCGAAATCTCCATTTGAGCGGAGCAAAATTCAGAATCTAACTGTGTCGTGAGATTCTTCAGCAATTCAAATTGCTCCATAAATGTTGCCTTTTCCACCTCCATGACAATATTTCTAAACATATAATCTACCTCCACATATTTTCGGGTAATCATGTTGAGTATTTTGCAGATAATTTCATCTTCATATTTTTTCAAATCATCAAGTTGTAGACTTTTAGTGTTCAACGCGTTGAGGAATACCTTCTCGTTAGTCTCATGAACTCTGAGTTCATTTCTTAATAAAATGTTTTCTTCTTTTACAACATCGATGTCATCCAGTTTCATCTTCAAATCATGGATAGTCGAGCATAAATAATCTTTGATGACATAATGAGAAATCAGATGGTGATTGGTTTCCTCGCTTGCAAGAAGCAAATCTTCCTTCAACTTGGCTATGCAACTCTTCAACAGCGAACTGCTATCCCTTAGTCTGCAATTTTCAATATCAAGGTCATTGCTGCCTTTGACTGATGATTCAAACTCAGCCTTTTTATCCTCCAAAGCCTGCAGAAGCACACAATAGTTTGCTTCCTGCTCTTTTAACACACTCTGCAGTGTTGCATTCTCATTCTCAAGGAAGCTTAGTTTACTAAGTTTTTCATCTTTTGTTTCCAGCTCAAGTTGGAGTCTGTTTGATTCTGTTTCCAGAAGACAGGTGTCACTCTTCAACTTCTGGTTTTCTCGATATAATTCTGAGGTGTGAATAGAAGATGTTTCGAGGGCTGCTTCCTTCATCTTAATGTTATCTAGTAAATTTTCAATTTCAGATTCAAGCTTATGAACTTTGCAAGATAGAATTCTATTAGATTCAATCGCCTCATCATGTGAGGATATCAAGTCTTCACTGGAACGAGTAACCTCCTTTAATGACTGTACATCTTGATGAAGAACTGTATTTAAAGCCTCCATCTGTGCAATTGTTGAAATTTTCTCGTCAAGAGCCAGCAACAATGCATTCTGCTTCATGGTTGCTTCTGCAACTTCAGTTTGCAGAAGAGCATGCTCAGTTTCAACTCCGAGCAATAGCAACTCACCAAATGCAGCATCCATGCTACAGAAAATTACATTCTTTTTTAAGTTCTCAAGGATTTCAAGAATGCTCCTATTTGTGTTCTCCTTATCAAGCTTTAGAACTGTCATCTGCTTTAACTCGGAAAATGAAATTAACGACTCGAACTCTTTTGCACACAATTCCAACATGAAATTTTCTTCTTGGCATTCCAAAAGTTCATCTTTATGCTTCAATAATTTTTCTTGATCGAAAATAGACAAAAACGTTTGTCTGTTACTGAGATCCAGCTCCCTCGTCAAAATTGCAAGCTCAGACCCCATATCATTTGACCTTTTCAGCATCAACTCCTCCTGAAACAGTAGATCATGTATTTTCTTCTCAAAAGAGGCAAGCTTCTGGTTAAGGTCCCCGGATTCTTCAACTTTGCTTGAAATGCGATCAAAGCCTTTCTTAACATCTGCCAACAACTTCCCTTTGAGTATTCTGCACATTTCTAGCTCTTTTCTGGACCTTGAATTTTGCTCCCTTAGTGCAGATACAATGGAGTTTGACTCACTTAATCCATGGTGAAGAAGACCATTTTCAACATTCAGTCCATTAACCGTTTCTAAGAGAATTCCCATGTGACACAGATGCAATACAGACACAGCACAATCCTTAACAAAAATATCTGACAAGACTTCCTCAAGCAATGACTTAATCAGTTTTGTTGATTCAAAAACCTGGGACTTAACAGTGATAAAATCAAATGCTACAGGCATCCGTTCTTCCATTGAATTGGTCTGAACTTGTAGAATCATATCCTCTAACTCTGACAACATTCCTTTCATGAAGATGATATCTGTCTCATACATTTTCTCCAACTTCTCATGATGCTGATCTTTCTGATTCCTGGACGCCTTCAAACTTTGAATTTCATTAATGAGTAGATCTCTCTCATTTGCTGTGCAATTTTCCTTAGCTTTCAATTCCTGAGCATTAAGTTTCAATGCTTCATTTGCTATCATCAACTCATTTATCATTATGTCTGCTTCCTTCATGGTATCTTGAACCTCCTCAAATTTCTCAAGAACGCATGAAGCTTCAATAGTTTTCTGGGCAGCAACTAACTTAGCATCATCAAGTTCATTCTCAAGCAACTGCAAAAGATAAGAACCAACAGATCAAAAGAGAGCGAGTCAATAATAGTAATTTTAAATTCCAAATGATCATTTACACGTTTCTCTTCTATGGAGTGTTGATTTTTCACCTTCCCCTAATGTATAGAGTCATGATTCAGTTGACAGTTTTAAGTGATTAAAAACCGTTAATTAACCATTGGAAGAAGGTCAATGTCTAAGTGCTGAAGACATGGAAACTTTTTCAAGCAGTTTGATCTATGAAAGAGTGAACAGATTTTCTTTCTTTTCAAAAACAAATACCAACCTCTCTTTGTTTGAACCAGGAAGTGCAAGAGTCTTGTAAGATCGCTTCCATGCTCAATAGCTTATTGTTCAAAGAAGTAATGTTGAGTTCAAATTCACCTTCAAACTTATCCATAGCATTTTGAAGCAAAGATGCCCGATTCATCAACGAGACCAAGCTTTTCTGTCTACTTTTCTCAGACAATGAAATCTCCTCTTTCTCATGATGCAACTTAACCATCTCAGTCTTTACTTCTTGTAAGCTTTTGAGGGCAGATTCTATCTCATTCTTAAGGATTACACTCCTGGAAGTACTTTTAGATGTCAAATGTTCCTCGACGATGGAAGCATTCATAGAATATGTTGAAGCCTCAGTTCTTACAGCTTTTGTGTTACATGAGTCAATGTCATTGATGTTTGGTCCAGTTGCGGTACCTGTCTGCAACAAAATTAATCAAGTGAACGGTGAACCATATACCCAAAATATAAAAGCACGCTTAAGAGTCCAGGACTGAGAAAGAAATTATGACATACCCGAGATTGACACTTATCCAAGGACGAAAAACCAATTGACTTTTCTGGGGAATTATCTTTTTGAGGATCTCCCATCTGCTTCACATACTCGTCCATGCAAAACTTCAATGTCGAGACTCCAGAATTCAGCTCCTCGAGTTTTACGCAGGTTTCTAAGATTTTGCTCTCTTCAGTTTCTTCAAGTTTAACCTGAAGTTCTTTCAAAAGTTTCTCCTGCTCGGAAAGCTGCAGTTTTAATTTAATTAAATTTTCCTCTGATGCATCTAGTTCGCTTTGCAGATGCTCATTCTGCTTCTGTACCTCATTAGTTACTGAGGCCTGATTGTTGATAATGGCATAGTTTTGATAAATAATTTCTTGAGTCTCCCTGAGACGCACTTCGTTGTAACAAAAAGAATCCTGATAGTTGGAATTCAGTTCTGTCAGTCTGTTAACAATAACAAGCGCTGCTGTTGCACAAACTGATGATGTTCTAAGTTGATCTTTACCATGTCTGATTAAGTTCTCCAACTCTGAAATTCTGGATGCCTTAGCATTTAATTCGGATGCTAATAGTAGGATCTCTTTGTCCTTTTCACTACATTCTTGTTGGTGCGTCTCACTCATAAGCACAGCTGCCCCTCGCAAAGACCTTAACATGCACTCCAAATCATTTCTCCTATCCGTTGCATCCTTCAAGCATTGCTTTATTTCATTGATTGCTAATTCTTTTTCAATAATAAATTTTTTTATCTTCCCGAATTGCTCATAAATCCAACTTCCTTGTGTGGGGAATGAACCAGATATATGATCAATTTGGTCAGATGCATCCTTGAGAGAATCTTGCCCACCGGAAAGAATACATTCAATTTCACAGGTTACCTGCTCCCATTCTTTTGTTAATTTTCTTAACCGATTTTCTCTATCTTCTAGCATTTCTGTTAAATTTTTGTTATCTTTGGCCTTCACATTTAAATTGTCCTCCAAAATTTTCATTTCAGTTTGCAACAGCATCAACCTGTCTCTCGTCTCCATTTCTTTCATGTTACTAACTTGGACTTCTTGCTGAAGTAGAGAAAGTTCATCCTGCAAACAAACAATCACCTCAGCAGTCTCTGCCTCAACCTGCTTTCGGGCTTCTTCCATTTCTTCATCACTAGTTGATTGAAAGGGAAGATCACTTTGATACAATTGATTCAGTCTCTTAGCCTTTTCAAGAGAATCATGCATCTTCTTTAACTTTGCTTCTATAAGAGAGCGTTCACTTTCTGATGAGAAGGCTTCAGACTGTGTACCATGAACCTGATCTTTTAAAGAAGAGATTTCAAGCTCCTTTTCATGTAAAAGTTGTTCATAGCGGTTATTAGAGAATCTGAGATCCTCTAACTCATTTATTGATAAAATCTGCTGAGACTCGAGAGCTTCAATAACCAACCTTGATTTCTCAACCTCTTCCAGAGCATCTTTGTATTCTTTGGTTATAGATGCAAACATTTCTTTAAATAACAGAAGTTCAGTGCTCAAAGATTTTGCCATTTCCTCTGCTTCACCTCGGTATGCCCTCTCTTCTTGTAGAATACTTTTCAAAACGTCCAATTCCAGTTGTAAATCCATGATGTCTTCCCCATGATTTATAAGACTCGTGATTTTTGTTTCCACATCTTTCCGAGGGGCCTTTATGGACTGATTATTGAAAGAGGTAACTTCCACTATGGACTCCTACATAAAAGTCTTTTATATCAGTTTAACAACTTGAATTAATTTTGTAAAAGCTAAATAAGACTAAGTAGTCTAGGATGTAAAATTCAACAATGATTCAGATTTCAGAGGATGATTGACTAATGGACCTTAAACAATATTTCATTTTCATCTCTTCAAACCTTGGTGAAATTAACGGGAGTATTAGTAACTGTACCTTGATTACTTCTGTGCTGAAATCTTGCTCTCGAGTAGCAGATCCGACTGTGTTTAATGATGCATGTAACTTGTTGATTTCTCTACATGAGTATACACGACAAATAACAACCACCAAGATTTGAGAGTGGAAAAAATTAAGAAGTACAGAAGCCAGATAAAAGTGTAAATTTGCACAATTATTACCCTCTCAGCTTTGCGTTATTTTCTAGACAACAATCTAACTTTCTTTTGCTTTCCTCCAACTCACTAAGAGTTCTCTCCAACTACACAACAGAAGTTGGTATTACAGTTCAGGGGAAAAGTTTGTAACTTCAGCTTAATTTCAGGAATATGGCAAACCAACCTCCATATGAAGGGCATCTCTTTCACCGCTAGTGTTAACAGCACCCTGCGTCAAAATAGAAATAAGTATTATATGTTGCACGGCGGTTTTTGTTAATCAGTAAGATAAATTTTCTAAGAACTTACATTATGTTCCAAATTTGCATTTTCTTCTAGGAAGAGACAAATCTGCCAAAAAAATCTCACTGTCTAGGTTTTGAACGATTTGAAAATCAGAAGAAATATTCAATGCCATTGTCTTTAGATACCTGATTTCGCAGTTTAGATATGTCATCCATCAACATTTCTCTCTCCCCTTCTTCATATAAGTCTTGAAACCTATATTTTCCAGAAAAGAAAATTTTGTATTAACATCAAGCACTGAGAGAAAGTGCAGATGAATCAGTTGGACCTCGTCAACAAGCATACCGTCGGACTTGGTCTATCAACTTAATATTTTCATGAGCAAAGCGGGTGACTTCTGGATTTTTATCAATTCTTTCTCGTAGAAGCTGAATTTCTTCAGAGAGAGCAGCATTCTCCATCAGCAAATAAGCATCCGCTGACATTAAGCCACCATTCAGGGACTCCATTCTTTGAATTTTATCTTCTTTAAATTTCAACATCATCTTTATGCACATTGTATCCTCCTCCCTTTGACTGACCTGTGAAGCAATGCAGGCTACCTAACTTAACAGATTGTAACCATTATATTCATTTCTAGCGAAGCATATGGACCATAAAGTGGCAAGAGAGAGGAAGACAGAGGGTACCAGACGATTCAACTGCTCAATTTCAGCTTCAAGTTGTTTGATAGAAGTTTCAGCCATCTGTTCTCTCCTCAGTGCTCCAGCCAATGTGAATTCCATTGATTTTAACTGTGACATAAATTCAAGGAGAAGATAACGAAGAGAATGAATCGTCAAAAACATTTGTGATGAAGAATACAGAATAATGCATGCTCATTCCATGAAAGGCAAATACAGGCAAGAGAACCGGTTTTAATATTAAAAGGAAAACTTGAATAGCAACCAAAAAATATCAGAAACACTCAATAGATCAAGTCACATGATGTGAATCTTAACGATGAATGGAAAAGCTATTGAGAACATTTTTCGCATAAGTTAGCAAGTTCAATTCTTTGACTCGGCTCGTACTCGGCCTTAAGCCCTTAACAATGTTATTGTTTAATGGCAAACAAGTTAGCAGCATTACCAGCTGGTAAAGATATTTCCAGATTCAAGACTATTTGTTAATCAATTCAAAAAATTTCATTCTGAAAGCAAATATTTTAACTAAAAAGAGGAATTTACAGCAGCACGCATCACCTGTTTGTTTGACACTCTAAGACTGTCACTAGATTCATTTCCTTGCTCAAGAGTCCATTGGTCATAGTTGTCATTCTCTTCTTTGACAGTATCTCTATCTGCATTGGGCCCAAACGACAAGGATCGAGTTATCTTTTCTCTTTTAAGGGCAGCAAGTTCATCCTGTCACAACCACAAATTAGAAGTTCAGTTTAAAAGTAGATAGAGAACAATATAGTTGCTTCATAAATCATCAAAACTATTTATGACCTTCAACATTAGTATCTGATATTGCAGAGCACTAACATCTCCAGATGAATCTTCATTTACAATCGCCTGGATTATGAAAAAAATATACAAATAAATGTAGGGATATCATGAATGTTCCGATTAAAATGAATAGCATATAAAGATGCTTACATTGTTCTGGATAAGCTTTGCTCTCTGAGCAAACTTTAAAGTGTTCAATGTTTCAGCCGCACAGCTGTAGATGAGAGATTCATAATTTATGGTTACCAATTAATACAACACTAAAATCTAAAAGCCTTATAAATTCACCAATTGAATAAAATATTGTGTACCAGATAGAAGGGCTGACATTAGCTATTATCATCGTTTTCGAGTTTCCGCCTAGAGAGTCCTATATTACATTAACCATTTTCAACATCAAGAACTGAATATTTTGTTCGGATGGTTATACAAAATAACAGCAAGTAATAAAAAATGCACCTGAAGGAGAAATGTCAATCTTGAATCTCTGTAAGGAACATGCCTTGGTCTTCCATGAGCTACATCCACCAAGACCATAATTACATGACTGCAAAAGCATACAATTTTTGCTTGTGTTGTTAAAAGGTCGGGAAAAAATGAAATCAAAGTTCAAATTGACTGATAAAAGCTTTGGAGCTATGAATGAAGGTCATATACCCTAGAGTTGACAGTGACTTGTTGATACTTGCCGCTTCTTTGAGGCGTTTACCCTCAGCACCAGAAGATTTTTGCCTGTTATATGCGAAAATAATGTGAATGTAATTTCGCAAATTACAACCCTTTTCATGGTAGAACTATGACAAGCAATGACAAATGTGATACCTTTCAGAACCAGCAAGGTCGACGAGGTTTAGCCGAGCAAAACGAAAATTGGTAGTGGAATTCGTTTCCCACTTGCTCTCAATCACACATGTAAAAACACTATGCGAACGACTGCTTTCTCTGTTCATATTTGTTGCAGCAACTTTTCTATTTGAAGAGCCCTGAAAAGATTACAAATGTTAATGCATTGTGACATGCTATGAGAAGCTCGAATGAATGCACAAATTTATTGGAGAAGAATATGTGTAAAGTTGGATATGGAGAAAAAAACCATAAATTCAATCACCTGACACAAAAGCTGAAGAATGTCACCTACTGTCCTAACCTCAAATTCTGATAGATTTTCAACATACACGCCCTTTTTGATATCCTCTCGTAACTGATATAAAGAGATGAGAAATATGTGAAAAGAAATTTCTATGCATTGTAAATTATAACAAAGAGAGAATTACAAAGCAAACGTACCATCAAATTTGAGGACGAAGGATCCAGGAGATCTGTAATCTGTTCATTGTAAATTTCTAGAAAAGAACATTTGCAGTTGTACTTTAGTCTCTCATCTTTGCGAATTTCCTCCTCCTAAAAGAGAATATGTCATGCCATCACAACAACAACAGTATAAGAAGCAATTAACGAATGGAAGAAAGAGTGACAATGATACCGCTCTAATTCGTGCAAACAAAAATTCAAACACGCGAGGGGTCATTCCCCGATTTGGTCGAGGCTTGACTTCCAGTTCTTCTGTATCCCCAAGCATTGTGTAAGTCTTCCCACTACCGGTCTACATAATGAGAGTACATTACATGTGACATGATGCAGTTAAGAACCAGAAACTAATATTTGTAAAAAAAATATATATCTTGCAAGAGAAATGACCAGTGACAGTCAAATTTACTTCAGTAAAACAAGCATAAAGGACATCAATTATCTCATGCTATAAGTCAGAAATTATTTTACTCATTGAAGGAGGACATATTGTTTTTTTTATCATTTAGAGCACATAAAATTTATAGTAAATTTTTTTTTACTTACTAAATGAATACATACTGATCATTCAAACAAAGGCAAATACATAAGTTGTCTCTCAGTTCTAAAGTTAAAAAATAAAAATCCAGGGCAAACAATTCATAATTTAAAAGCCGAAATGGCAAAAACACGCATTATAATTGCTACGAACATTCATTCAGAAGTTGCACCACTTGTAACTATTTTGCAGAGAACCGCATGAGTAGTATGCATCATATACATGTATTTACGCATTACCTGACCATATGCAAACATACAACTATTGTATCCAGACAAGCAATTCTCCACCATGGGCAAGCCAACCACCCGAAAAAGTGTTTCCTGAGACAACCAGGGCATTAATGACCCTCTATATCAATTTCATTAGAGAATGGGGCATTTGCACAGACCTGGTCTACAGCTTCACATGCCACATGATCAAACGTGAATCGGGTCTCTGGTTGCCCAACCCAAGTTATGCATTGTGCACTCTCCTGCTTCAAGCACCGCTCAAAACCATCACTACTTTTCTCCATGTTGTTCAGAGGACGTACTCGTATCAAAACCTAAATCATTGAAATTAAAAGATTGGAAAGGAATGATCCAAAATTTAGAGGTTCTACTGTAACTTCCAAAACAACTAAACCAGAAATTTATAATGCATTTCTCAATATACAGCTTACCTGAACATTATGCTCCATCCAGAATGATGGCTCTTCCTTCAAGTCAAAATTAGGAACCTCAAATGTATTAACAACACTTGATGAATTATAAGAACTCGGCATCCCTTTCGACAATGCACCGAAGTTAACTCGAGCACTTCCATATGGCTGAGGCCTAGAAGTACTGGCTAAACAAAAGCCGGGATTTGGAGGCTTACTCACACTCTTAGTTGGAGTGCTATATGTTGAATTACACTCCGAATAACTTAAGTTAGGCTTTGTTACTTTCCTTGTTGATCTCGGTGTATTCGTATTCGAAACTACCCTTCCCTCTTCCTTTGAATCCACAGCGCTGGAACTCATATGAAACTCACTTTTCTGTGCCCAACCAAACCTAATTTTTGACTGTTGTCCTAGTTTTTCAGGAGTTCGAAAATTCATTAATGAATTGGGCTTTGGCTTAGTAGGAGTTCTGTCAAACTTAGTGACTTTAATATTACTCAAATACGGATCTGAATCAACTTTTATAGCTTGAGACTTAGAGTGTTCTTGAATCGAATTCAGCGGCGGTCTTGAGGGGTCTGCGGCAGTCTGAGGATTCAAAGAATCCATAGGATTAATGGGCACATTCTCAGTTTCCTCCTCATCGAGGTTCTTAACCAAATTTCGGCGAAAGGATTTGAATTCCCTCAACATTCTGCTAAACCAATAGAGAACAAGAAAACTATAACAAATAATTATAAAGAACGAGCATGGCTTGATTCAATGAAGGAAAAAAGAGGGCTTTGAGCCTATTATACACTTACCTGACCGACGAAGTGAGGAAAAGAGCACGAACACCTCCAAAACTTGAAATTTTCTCGTTTTTGGAAGAACCACAGCCAAAATATCGAACAAGACTTGCACAAAATCAAAACTTCCGACAGTTCGTCATCACTGTTTCACCTGGGGGATTATGGGTACTAGAACTGAAGGGCCACAAAGAAACAGCATTGAGTGTTAAAAGGTCCCAAAAAGGTGGGCAGCAAAATGGACGGCGGGGATGAGATCTGGAATTTCAAATGGGGCGAGGAAGGAATGGATCGCGCTGCCTGGATTTGAATTTGGAAATACAAAAGAGAGCTTTTAATTTGAAATTTGTAAAAATTAATAATTTTAAACGGCTATATAATTTGAGTCCCGTTGGGCTGCGGGCCTCATGGGCCCACTAAATGTGGAGGAGGATAAATTGAGTTTAAGCTACTTTCTTTGTGTAATTGACTGATAAAAATTATCGTAGAAAAAAAAAATGAGAGAACGAGAAATTGAGGAAATATAAGACTTAAGGTAATATCCAGTTTTAGTTCAATATTAACTTCGAAATACTGTAATTTTTATATTAAATACAAAACTCATTTCACTTTGAACTCTGCAACAACTAATTTATTCCACAAAATGCTAATTGACATATTAATTAAAATATCAATTTAATTATATGATTAATTAGTTGTATGTTGAAATTGATTAAAATAATTTATTGAATTAAATAACTAATTAAAATTGATTATTTTATTAATTTAAATATAAAGTCCAACCTTGTGCATTTTAAATATATTATGCAAAAAAGATGTCAACAATTTTTTTTTTTGTTTGTTAACATCTAGCATTAAATTAGACAAATATTAGATTATTCAACATATTGATTTCAAATCTATTTCTTTTCTTTGTATGAATTAAAAAAAGAGTAAATATTATAGTTAGTAAACATGAACATATGCTTTCAACATTAATATTTTACTTTAATTAAAGTTTAATCTTACTCCTTCAAATTCATTCCAATTTATTTCATATCTAGATGAACTTGTAGTTAATGAAAGTATCCTCAATGGTATTATTAGTAAGTTAGATGTTTGAGCACCATAGGTACTCCACAAATATATATGGATTAAATGTATGTCATTTTTTCACAAGTTTTTGTTGTCAATGTTTTCTCAAATAATACAGTCTTATCTCTGTATTTTTCAAGTTCCTTATTAATAATTGTATCTCGTAGTTCAAACTCATCGTATGCAAAACTTTCATGCATTCAAAAGTCTCCGTCGCGACCTCTTCATAAAAATCAATATAACTATCTTTGTAGTAGAAGTAGAGATTCAACAAAAAAGAAGTTGTATGCAAGACGTATCAAGTCTATCCTTCATTATTTTTTACTCAATGGTCGTTATGACAAGTTGATAATTTGATTCGACATTATTCAGGACCACTTTGATATCTTATTTAGCTCGAAGAAGCTACCCATAGAAATCTCATGGATGATTTTCTATCTCTGTCAACCAATTGAAGAACTCTTACCAAATGAGCAAATATTTTCAAACAAAGTGTCGCATCGTTCCAAAAACTCGTGTTCAACATAGTAGAGTAATCTGTTTTCCATTTGTTTCTCAACCATTCCAAAAACTCTTACCACATGAACGAATATTGGTGGCGTTGTTTGTTACAATTGGAACAATATTGTGAGCTCCAACTTGTTCAGCACATTGGTCAACATACTAAAAAATAAGTCTAGTTACATATGTCTCGTCTGAAGACTCTTTAAACTCTAAAAATATAATAATCTCCTTACAATTAACACACAAATTTAATATGCTTCTTCTTTTCTTTATCACTCCATGCATCTGTCATAGTCGAGCAACCATTTTTTGCCAATTCTTCTTCATGATTCTTCAACAGTTGCTTTGTTATTTCAATTTTAGCTTTCAAAATTAGCTCCCTAAGGTGATATTGAGTTAGAAGTTTGAACCCTAATCCAAATCGACATATTATCTCCATTAGTCGCTTGAAGCTATCATTGTCAACAACATTGAATGGTGTTGAGTTAAGCATGCACGAATGATAGTAATATTGAGATAAATGACCTCGGGAAGTTCTCGTGTTCAAGCTACTAATGTTGTGTCACTTGATCTGGTTGGTTAGGTGGCTGTAAAAAAAGTGACGCCAAATCTAAAATGGTAATATTTTCTTTACTGGGAACAGAGCCGATGGTAGGGAAATGATAAGACTAATCTGTAATAGATAGAGACAACACCATCAAATAAACATGTACCTCTCTGGACTCATGGGTTTAACAGTCCAACTCATTAATACCCAACTAGGCGCGCTATGTGCTATCACATATATAAATAAATAAAGTTATATCTTAACTAACAGTCATAGATTTGGGTTTAGTGATAAGCGTTTGGTTCTAAAAAAAATGAGCTTACATTTTAATAAGCTCATCTCTCGACATATTGTTGAACTCTCTTTGAAAAGAGCCTTATTTTATATTTTTTTGTTGAAGCACTTTACTCTTTCTTGAACTTACATTTTCTAAAGCAATCATCGTTGCTCTATCCATGGGGCCAAGTGGAAGAGGTTTTTTAATTACATATATCCCTTCTATTTCACGAACTTCTTCGTTTAGAAAAATATCCACCTCAGCCCTACAATTTTCTTCTTCCATTCTTTTGTTCTTCCCTTTTAAAATAGCATGTTTTCACTTATTGCAATCTTCTCGAAATGCTTTTGAACATTAGATATATTTTCAAATATATTTTATATGTACTCCTTGATCTTATACACTCTTTTGGACATCTGCATTTAATTTTGTTGAGTTTCTTATGATCAATCAACATCTCAAACTCTTATATGATGTCATTTGACTTTCTCCTAAGAATCTTATGTTCAGGTTGAGTGACAGAAGCTGTAATGTCCCGAAAATTTGAAAGTTCACGTAAACAACATGCATTCAATTTATTAAATTTCTTTGGTATTTATTAATTTGTTTTAAAGCATTAAATGCATGTTTATTTAATAAATTATGTGTTTAATTATTTTTATGCATAAATGGATGATAGAATTTATTTCACGAAATTTTAAAGGTTTATGTATTAAAGATTTTTAAGTTTCATTTCGCGCTAAAACGAGGAACGGATACCGGAGAATTTCCAGGAAAATAATTTTTATTACATGATTAATTTTTATTAATTAATATAAGATGTTTTTAAGTGTATTTTTCAAAAATGGGATTTTATTGTGTATTTTTAACGCATGATTTTATTTTTATCCGGTACGCAAATTTTATCGAATCGAGAGACGTTTCGAGGGTTCGGTTAATATTTTCAAACTTTCCAACACGAAATATTTTTTGGGAGTGTGTTTGGATTTAATGGGCCTATTTTTAAGCTTATTGGGCTTAAACTCTTTGAATTCCTTTTTAATTTAAAATAAAAGCTAATTAACCTAATTGTTAATGATACTTTAATAACCAATTAACCCTACACCTATCCTTCTCCACCACACCAACCGACACTTCTTTATTTCAGTTTATCCCCACTCTCATTATATCAATTCAGCAGCCTACCTTCAGCAAACCATCGGCCATAGCATTTTGATTTCAAGAAAATTCTTCGGTGCTCTTCCGTTGCGCGGTTCTTCAAAGTTTCGTTCATATACATCAAAGGCACGCCATGTACTTTTATTGCTGCATCATACACGTTATATACATGCTGTATTATGTTTATTTGTTTGTGGAATTCACGATCCAAAGCATATCATGGAGATCCATCGGCTTATGTCCAAATACTAGCATCTTTGTTTCACTACTCACGTTTTTCTGAATTTTTGGTGCAAGGGGCTGCTGTTCTTGAGTGTCTATAGGCTGCTGGTAATGTTGAGTTGCTGTCACGAGGGGTAGGAAAGTTGCTGGATGTGTACTGGTGTAGGGACGAGAGAAGAATTCTCCACGGTTGGTTCGATCTTGAGTGTTTCAGCGTGCAGGGATCGACCAGCACGGCAGGGACCTTGCTGAGGCTTAGACCAGACCTTGGTAGGTCTGAGACAAGTCTTGGAAGGGTTCAATGTGTGCTGGAACCATCCCAAGCGCTGTGGATCGAGAGGGTAGAAGCTTGGCTTTGATTTAGTTGTTTGGGGAGAATAGCGCGGTTAAGTTATGAAATGGGCTCGAGTTTATGTCTAAGGATGCTTTTAAATATGTTTTGGGACATTTTTAGGAGTTTGGTAAGCTTCGGATCAAAATAATGAGTTTTGGATTTATCCGAGATTTAGTCGACGCACGAAACGTTAATTAAAGAATTAAATTGAAACGCTTAGATTTAAGCTTAATAAAATTATGAAAAATTATATTTAAGTTCAAATAATTATTAGAAGTCTAAGTTTTTAATTTGGGAATTTTATGATAAGGTTTGGTTTAATTCGGGATAAAACGTATTAATATGTTATAGTTAAAGATTAATTTATAAGTCATCGATTTAATCCAAATAAAAATATGAAAAAATTAATGTAGGCTTAAAATTATATTTGGAATATGTTAGAGTCAATGGAATTAAGAAAATGTCAAAAACGTGAAGTTTTACGTCTAGGGGCAAAACGATAATTTTTGGGTTCCCAAGGACAAAATGGTCATTTTGCACCCGGGGTGAGGTTTTGGTCCTGGCAGCGCTCTGAGCACAAATTCATGAGATTTTAAATTTTCACGCATCATGATTCACGATTTTTAAGATTTTATAAAAATATACGTTGCATGCTTGAATTTAAAGGAAATTGCATTTATACATGAATTTTATAAGTGATGAAAATGATAATGTTTTGAATGACGGGAATTAGTTGTGGCTATCGAAGTATATGTAAATGGTTAAGACGTATATGTAAATGCTGATGATGAGGCCTAGGCACAGTGGATGGGTGATCCTGTCACTGATGTCCGACAGCCGCCAGGTACCGCGGTTCTTTGTATGATGGATCCATCGTAAATGATGTACAATAGTCACCTCTAGTAAACTGAATTCACCAATGATAAATGATGAACGATAAAGGATGAATGATAAATGATGAATGATGAACGATAAATGATAAACGATGAATGATGATTAACGATGAGCTGTTTTGACACGTCATGATTTTACACGACACGTTTATGTTCATGTTTTAAAGTTCATGAAAGGTATGTTGGCATATGATTTTACACAACACGTTTACGTTATGCTTTTAAGTTCATGAAAGATATGTTGAGTATGATATTTTTCACTGTTGTGTGCTATGTATATGTACTTGTTATTCCTGGTACAGGCGTGTTGAGTATTTAGACTCACTAGGCATGTGTGATGCAGGTGAGCTAAATGCTGAGGAGACTGGAGGTGCCGAACTTTGAGTAGGCAGACTTGGTGTGGTGACACGACCCGAGGACCACATGTTTTCCGCATTACGAATTATGAGATTGAGAGGAGATGAATATTTTCATACGTTGATGATTTTAAGATTTTTACTCGTTTATGTTTACGTCTGATTTTGGATGAGTTTGGTTAATTTAAACGGCACTATTTTTACGGTAAGATAATTACGATTAATTTAAATGTTATTTCGAAAATGCGAGCTTTTATTAAAAAAAAATGTCCAGTAGAATTTAAAAAACGAACGAACGTTACAGAAGCGGTCGACAATGGGTTGCTTGTCATTGTTACCTATTGATGATCACTTGATTATAATAACCTTAAAAGAGATTTAAGAACAGAACTTTGAAAGCTGAATAAAATCAGGAACTCTGAAAAAAAACACTGCTCAAGCTTCAATATTGAACTCATAAATCACTTTGAAAATTATTTCTAGCTCTAGCTCAAGTCATATTTGGCCAAACAACTTTAAGAATCAATATGTTCATTATCGATTTCGTACCATGCCCAGTGACTGAATCATCATTTATTGGCATTCTCAGATTTTCTTGTGGAGCCATCTGTTGTGGTAAAGTGATCACCAAAGAAGGTCGGTTCCTTCACGTTCTGTTATCCATTTATAAAGTTTTGAACATTGAAAATCTACATATTTTATTCAATTATGATTCAGCCCGAGGAACTGGCTAAGGATTTGATCAAGCTCCTATTTTCTTTTCATTAAAAAAAAAAAAAGAAACAGAAATGGAAGAACTAAGCAGAAATCATTATAAAAAAAAGGACCGATATGCAGTTAAATATAAATGAGGGCCAAGTAGCAATTTATTTCTTCAGATTTGACATGATCCCGTTGGAGTCTCTTAACAATATCTTATTATAGCAGTTTGGCCGGACGACTATAACGGGGCAATGGCTATTATCTGTTTTTTATTATTTAATTTTTTAAAAGCGAATCGATTTCACTATGCAAGTGGAGCATGTCTGGAACCAGAACCAGTCCAGAACTAGATTGGTTCCGGTTGGTTTTAAAGGAATTGCTATGAACCACTTAGAAAGTGGTTTGTGTTGATTTGAGTTTCAGGTTGAATTTTCCCGTTACACATACCAACTTTAGCCGAGAAAAAATGGGTAGGGAGATTTCTTTTTTGTCTCACGAGCATTATGTGCTTATTTGAATTAATAATTGAGAATATTGATGAGTTCTATAAATAAAAAAACATCTGAAAAAACCTTCAATTCATCCTCACATATTAAAGAGGCACGTTTGAGCCATTATATTACTAAAGTAACAAGTAAAAAATTAAAATAAACAAAAAAGTTGGTACTAATGAATATGTAATTTCTCCATTTCAAGGATATCAACAGAACCGAGAGAAATTGAAAAAAAAAATATGCATTAAACCAACCACAATCCGGGTTGATGTAGTAGAAAAATATCACAGAGTATGGATGAAACAAAACTCATATCTAAATGAGGTCAAGACATGATATGAATTCAGGTCTTTTTCCTCAGTTTATACTACATCATTCAGCTTCCCATAAATTTCAAGATTACCTTAGTGGATTCAGGAAGCAGTATAGAAGACATGAACAAACAATAATTATTTGTCCAAATGATATATTCTCGAGCTATATTTTTCAGTACAATACCAGAGCCAACATGACAAGACTCACATGAATTCTTTCATTTTATCAAGTTAAGGAGGTCAAACACAAATATTCAAAAAATTTATCTCAATATCCTCCAACCGAAGAAACACTCATTGTTACTTCATTAACTGAAGATGACATCTCTACCAGAAAAGCATGAGGTCTATGGATATGTCTAATCAAGATGGAAAAATCAAGTTTTCATTAAAGTTTAATCAAAATTCTGTAAATTGATCTTTTCTGTTAAACACTATAACATGAAAAACTACAATATTTACATAAGACTTATTTGAAAAGAAAAGAAATATTATGTGAAAGAGCAAGCTAACGAGGAGCAAAAAAACTCGACGGAAATTATGTAACATGGCTCATTTGGAAAGATAGTCATAAAACATCTGTCTAGAATGTCCGAACCAAAAGAAGCCATAATTTGGTAAAGGCTTTCACCCAGAACAAACTAAAAGAATCTTGCAGAAACAAGACCAAATAGTAAATGATCACACAACAAAAATTTCTTGAGGACCATACGAAAGCAGAAGATTCCTAGACAAAAATAAAGCAATCATCTGAGAGTAGGTCTCTTGTGAGACGGTCTCACGAATCTTTATCTGTGAGACGGATCAACTCTACCGATATTCACAATAAAAAGTAATATTCTTAACATAAAATGTAATACTTTTTCATGGATGACCCAAATAAGATACTCGTCTCACAAAATACGACCTGTGAGACCGTCTCACATAAGTTTTTGCCATAATATGATCCAACCACTCCATTAGTGAATGATGAACTACCACTAAAAGACGATTCCACTAATTAGTGGAAATGAACCATTCAACCACCCATAAATAAAAGCGATTAACTAGTTGTTGAAAGGATCCTCACTCACAATATGTTGTCGGACACAACTCAAAGAATAATTCACAAGATTTGAAGTCTGGATTTCAAATCATCCAAGACTTCTATATATTAAGACAGAAGGAAGATGTAGACATCATTTAACCACTACATTTTTCTAAAAAAAAAAATACCTCATAGTTTTCTTTATTGTACGCGTGTTGTAATTCCGGCTACTATAGATATCTAAACAAGTCCATCATCCTCTACATGAGGTTACTATCAATTGATAAATTATATACTTGAATAAAAAGATCAAGACTTATTGTACCTTTCATGTATTATTTTCAAATTGAACCGTTTTACTATATACTTCGAGATGAGAAATGAAATAGAGTTGTGTTATGTGCTGTTGAAAGAATTTAAGTCAGAAATCATCTATTGCGACTGTGTGATTAGACAGTACTGAGGAGCAATCTATAAAACCCAGTAGATACAAATCGACAACACTCTGATCAAATAAGTAAACTGTTCAATTTATTATACGAAAGTACGAAGGACTAATGAAAAAATAAAAAAATTAATCATATGAAATATGATATATATGTTGAAAATCTTGTTTAGTTGCATGTATTTAGATTATATATCTTTAAAAACATGTTCGATTGAAAAAAATGTCATGTACTGTAATTTTGAAGATTGACGATAATTTTAGAAAATTTAAATGATTAAAGTGTTCAAATAAATATTTGAAAGAGTAAGAAGTGGGAACAAAATTATATTTAAAAATGAGGAGCCTCATTAATAATCTCCAAACATTAATGTATTCAGCCTTCCACGCAAGATCATGTGTATTAATGCAAATTAGTTACCAGATAACTTATTATAAATAAAAAAATATTAATTTTTTGCGAACTTGTCAGTGATATTTCCCATCAATAAATACTGATCCCCTCGTCAGTAAAATCATGCACGCCATCGGGTATATAATATATATGATACTAACATATGTGTGTGTTGGCATAGATAGGCAAATAATTGCAATTGAAATGGAATATGCCTTTTTCACATGCATTCTATAAATTTTTTTATTAATTTTTTTAGTTTCTTTAATCAAATATTATATGTCTACTGGATGGAAATATGGATAAGGACATTTTCAACTTTCTCAACCACCTTAATAAATAATTACACCACATTCGAAATTTTGAAAGAGATATATTATATAACAAAAATCCCCATTAATTAAGCCATCCTTATCCTTATCTCCTAAACACACGACCGATGACTCCTTTGTCTGTTTAATATGAAACAGGAAATTCAAGTAATATATTTTCAGAATTTTCAAACAAATATATATTGATTATTATTAAAAATATATATATAATTTCAAGAATCAAAGCTATATTCAAGATTATTATTTAAAGCAATATTATTATTTGTCGTTGGGTCATTCAATCGATTTCCTTATCTCATTTTCTTAGAATTTTGAGGAAGTTGGACCCTTGGAAACTCCAAAGGCCAAATTAAGATCTCTTATATATATACACACACACACACACACATATATATATGACTTCAATCATTTATCACACAAGGAGTGGAGTACGCGGAAAATAGTATAAAAAATACTATATATATATACTCGAAAAATTTCATAATTTATGTATAAAAAATTGATAAAGAAACAATGGTGTTGCAGAGGCTTGAAATGTGCTTGGAATTGTGGAAGCTTTTCATGAAGTTCGCAGTAGTTTTAGTGGAAGCTGTTGGCTGTGTCATTAATCACGCCAATTCTTCGCTTCCAACGAATCATAATTACCTGATTTCTTCCACTCCTTATGTTGGTATTCTCCCTTAATCTTCTTGTGTTAACTTGAGTTTTTTTTTTTTTTGTGTTTGTTTGTTGCAATTCAAGAAACATAGAGGATTATAGTTTGTATAAGATAATGATTATATATTTTTGTCTGTAAATTTTATTTGTTTGTGTAATAATGTAATATCGCAGCTTCTCATATTTGCACAAGTTGGGTGGATGATTTTCATTTTCATGGTAATAATATATTAGGAGTCTAAATTTGAGTTCAGAAGTCGTTAGTTGGATTGATGTGAAAAAGCAGCACTTTTTTTTGTAACTCTACAAATTGATGGAGATGTGGTTGAAATTTGGATGTTTGTTTCTGGTTTGAGGATATTATGTCGGTAAAGAAGAAGAAAATATGTTTTACGGATAAAAAATAGATTATTGGATTTGTTTTAATTTTTGGGATCAGTTTCTTCTGAAAATAGAAATACATATTGTGATTTGTGATTCATTCATTTTCTTGGCAAAAGAGGAGCTAGAAGTAGAAGTTGATTGTCCATTTTTTGATCCAATCAATCATCGGACAAATAAGTCAAAAACTTGTGTGAGACCATCTCATGGATCATATTTTCTGAGACAGATCTTTTATTTAAGTCATTTATGAAAAATTATTATTTTTAATAATAATATTATTATTTTTTATTGTGAATATAAGTAGAATTGATCAGTATCATAGATAAAGATTTGCGATAACTTGCTAACAAAAACATGAAAAAAAACATAATTCACATTCCAACCAATAAGGTGAAAAAATTGAAGACCTAAGTTCAACAATTTGGCCCACCAAAATAAAATATTACATTTCTTCTATCCATCATAAATAAATAGACATTTTTTTTAATAAATAAACGTATATGTTTTACAAATTATCAGAATTATATTTTATAATTTTTATATCATACATTTGCGGATGTGTTTATACGGTCACAAAATGATACCACTCTTAATCTATGATATCTAAACAATGTGTGTCCGAGATTACAAATATCTATTAATTCCAACAAAAAATGTATATATTTCTTTCCAAAATTTCACCATTTTTTTTCACGATCCAGACATACTTTTCTCCAAGAGTTGTACAATCATGTTTCCTTGTCAATGAGTATGACTAATAATGAACAATAAACCTTAAACTTTCAGAAGAGATTTGTGAATGGAGATGAAATAGAATCCCGAAGATCAGAGTACAGGGCATACAGCGAGTACTGCCGGAGATTAGCAACCTCGTACCACGAATTCAGGACGGCGTCGTTTTTGTCGGTGCCGGAGAAAGCCAACTGTATGCCGATGTCACAGCCAATAGTCCCTCCATTGTTTTTACACTTGGAGTTAGGGATCGCACAATCCGTGTTGTTAAGGCAAACGAACAAGTCGCCTGTGCAAGAACCGCAACCGAATTTTTTCCAGAACAGGTTTTGGAGTGTGCCTTTCTGGAACTCCAGAACCTGTGGGGAAAATGTTGAGTTAAGTAGCAAAAGAGAGTTGGAGAAACGTAAAGAAAGAGCTTAAAAGAGTCAAAAGATATAACAGGGTGCAGACATAGTTTCGGTTCAAATTTGAGCTCGATTCGTTCTGTTAAGATTTAATAATAACAGAGCTATATTAAACAAATGCATGAATTAAGATTCGTGTTCGCGGGCTCGTTTATGAGGGGCGATCGCAACCCTATCCTCTCCTAAAATCTACCCCCATCCAAAAATATTGGGAAATGCTCCAACGGGTTGGTGTTCAATTTGTCACTTTCACGTCAGCCCAAAGAGAAACCTTGATTTGGTGGATCGATTAATTCTTACCAGAGTGAAGCTGGTTATAGTGTGATTGTTGTCTGCAACAAGTACCGGGAGTGATCTTGCTGCAAATCGTCGTCCCGCAAAGGCTACCATGTAACCACCGGACTTGCTCTGCACACAATCTTGTAAATATTAGAAAACAACATAGACTTAAAGTAACATTCGACAATTTCATTAGCAACCTTGAGAAACAATGATATGTGGCAACAGGCTGCAAGAAAATGAAACCTACGACTTCCGATGGTTCATTATCAAAGACACATCACGGCCACACCGCACATATTGACTCACACGCTAAGAGTTGTAATTAGGAGTGCAAACAGGACCTAGTTGGGCTGAATATTATTCGCTTTGCTTTCAAAATTAAATTCAAGCTAAACGAGCTTGAATTCAGTACACAGTCGAGTTGAATTCGAACCCAAATTAGTTAATCTCTTGAGCTTCCTTCTGGATAAAGAAAAAATTTGAGCTTGGGCTAACAGTTAGCAACCAGTTATATAGGTGGTGGAGCAATTGGTTCCCAGGTCCGACAAAATTAATATTTTTCAGAAAAACAAAACAGAGCAACTACGATTTCAAATAGAGTATTCATACCGGGATAAAGGAGCCGTTGCTATCAATTGTAAGCAGGGAAATCTCGTCAACCTTGGGCCTAAACACAGCAAGTTGAGCTGAACCAGCGAGGGTGAGACGGCTATCACATGGCGAAAGCTGCGTGTGGTTGAAGAAGAAAGAGTCCTTGGAAGTAAATGCGAGGCCAAAAGAGAAGCCATCAGATCTCAAAACTTTGGCATCCGAACAAGGATCATATACAGGATTGTTGTCTCCAGCAAATGCCCGGATCGGTATGATCATCATCAAAAGTATAATTTCCTTGACCATGGCTGCCTAAATCATCAAACGGAGGCACATATATAATTTGAGTCCAGAGGCAACAATAATATTCTCTATCTTACAAAATGGGTTCAAGTTTTTGTTTGTAAAACAGAGCATATGAGATGATTAATCCTATATCATACGTGCGCCCAAGAATCATTACAATGAAAATCAAGATTCTTGTCTTGCTCCATTCGGGCACTCCTCCGAGTTCAGTTAGCCGCAGAAAAAGTTTCAGCTGTTAGCAGAATTTATGGAAAAGAAAGCATTAAGATTCAAGGAATTCGTCATACAATATCTGACATGAAATGATCATGATTAAGCACATGATACCCGGAAAAAAAAAAAAAAAAACCCTTCCCACCCGGGCGGCAAATTTCTTGATAAAATCAAATGATGTGATCTTCATAAACACAATAAATCAAAATATAATTATAAGCCAGCTTCATGAAAACCGAGAAGAATCAAAATAACTCACCAAAATTATATCAACACTGCGCGGAATTAAATTCCTTGTCTTTCTCGAATATTTTTAGTTCAATGGATAAAACGACCGGACCAGAAGAGTTTTTTTTGATAATATCTTCGAATTCAACGTGAGAGAAACGAAAGAGATTTGGTGGAAAGAAATGGATCGTTCGTGCCCCAAGACGGTTATGGAAGTCACGTTGGCGTTGGATGCAAGAAAAGCGATTATTGGATCGATTCGTTTCTAATTAAATAAGGACCAGCTTGGCCTATTCTTCGAATGCTGCCCCTTAGATTTATTCTTTTTTTATTTTTTTTTAGTTACAAGTTTTTTTTTTAAAATATTATTTGATATTTTTGGTATTTTTTTTGAGTATGTCTCTTGTAAGACAGTCTCACAAATCTTTATCTGTGAGATATGTCAACCTTACCGATATTCACAGTAAAAAATAATATTTTTAATATAAAAAGTAATACTTTTTCAAAGATGATCCAAATAAGAGATTCGTCTTACAAAATACGACACGTGAGACCGTCTAACACAAATTTTTTCTTTCTTTTTTCGTTTTTGTATTATTTAATTAAATAGTCCTATACAAAATACGACACGTGAGACCGTCTAACACAAATTTTTTCTTTTTTTTTTGTTTTTGTATTATTTAATTAAAAAGCCCTAGATATTGCAACTTGAAAATATAACCAAAATTTGTAGTTTATGAGGCTGAATTTTATGTTAAAAAGTTAATTGATAAAAAAAAAGTCCACTGTTAAGATCTATATGTTATTTCAATTTTTTATTCTCAACCTATATATCTCTAATATTTTGGTTTTTTAAATAATAATATCACCAATAAATATATATATAAAAAATTAAATTTGATTTATATTTATAATAAAAAATATAAATCACATGATGATATATAGTAGATCAATTAAATAATTTTATTTTTTTAATAATAAAACACAACATTGTATATTAATTTGATTTATATTTATAATTAGCTTCTCCCTAACAACTAGCCTATTTAAAATTTCGTACATTAATAATTGTAGATCTAAAATATTGAAGTCAATGAAATAAATATAATTTTAAATTATAAACCTCGTATATCTATATGTTTGTACATCTATATATATTATATATATAAATCATCCGATCCAGGTCAGCTCCTATAATAGATACGCCCAATTCTTTCTTGAATAGGTCTCTTGTGAGACAGTCTTACGAATTTTTACCTGTGAGACGGATCAACCTTACTGATATTCACAATAAAAAATAATACTTTTAGCATAAAAAGTAATACTTTTTCATGGATGACCTAAATAAGAGATCTGTCTCACAAATACGACCCGTGAGACCGTATCACACAAATTTTTGTCTTCTTTATATATATGTATGTATATATATGTGCGTGTTACAAAAAAAATGATGCAAATTATTCTCTACAACTTTTTTTACCTCTAATAGAAATGCAATGATAATATCAACGTGTTTAAAAATGCATGGTAATAGACACTTTACGTGTGATGTCCGAATTCGAACTCGAGCAAAAAAAGCCTCTCCATATGATGTTAATATGGGAGAGTCCGAGTTCAAACTCACGTTAGAAAAACCATCACCACTTTATAATCAAAATAAATAATAATAATGCGACAATCGTATCACAAATGTTTTTCTTTCTTTTACTCTTAATTAGGCTTGTTTACATGTATATATCCAAATTTTAGGTTCGTTCGATGTTGACCTTGGGATAGTACCCCGGATACCAAAAGAATATTGCTCAGTAATGCATCGTTAAGGTGCTACCCCTGGTGTATCATCGATATAGATGTGTTAATTTGGGTGGGTTTAGATCGAGTTAAAGAAAAAGTTCAACAAAAAATTTCTCAACGCGAACTGAAATCGAATCAACCCGAAAACTATGAACCAGAACCAACTCGACTAACCCAACCCACCCAAAAAGTTTATTTTAAAATAAATATATGATTTTTTAATATGGGAGTATCAAATATTATTATTTAATTATTTAACAAAATAATTAAATAAAAATTCAAAAACATAATAAATATTTTAATTTAAACACGTAATAACAAAATATTATCTAGATATATTATAATTATGTTTCGTGAATTTAAATATTTAAATTTAAGAGTAGAATTTATGTAAATTATTAATAATTTCATAAAATAAACAATGGTTTAGAAAATATAAATATTAAATGATAGAAATTAATGAGATAAATAACAATAAAAATAAGTCCAAGTATGTCAAAATAATTTTTTACAATTTGAAAGTCAACTTGTAGAAAATTTAAAGTATACTTAATACAAAAAATAAACAATTGTTTAAAAATCAATATTTTACAAAATAAATATTATATTATTAAAATATAAACGACATAAAAAACTTAGCTAATATTTTTAAATTCTATAAAAAAATTTTTTTTTATAAAATCGGCTCAACTCGGAGCCGACCCAAGCCAAATAGTTTTTCCGGATTTGATTTCGGGTCCACCCGTACCAACTAATAAATAAATAAAAGTTCAATGCTTGGCCATCAAGAAGTTACTTCTACTTCACAGCTTCTATTAATTTAGAAAATTAACAAGCAACACAAATCTCTAGATGTATCTGCCAATCATATATTAATAATAGATATGAAATAGTTGATACTCAAATATCATATGTTAGTACCATATTTCAATGTTTTGTAGCGATTTTCATCCGTAAAACAATGTGTCATTAATATCAATATTTTCTAGACATGTTTAGATACTCAAAAATCATATATTAGTATCAAATATGAAAGAGTCGATACTCAAATATCATATATATTATTACATTTTTTATTTTTTGTAACGATTTTCATCCGAGAAAAGACACGTGGGTTGAAGAAATTCACACATTTTGTTGTGATCGGGGATATCAAATACATAATTTTTTTGACAGAAACTGAATATAAATTTAAGTTTGTGTGTGAGGATTTTTTTGCAAATTTATCCTCTCTATAGTGCCTTTTCTTGTATTGTATTTATCAAATCAAAACCAATAAATGGTTGGAAATTTTTAGATTAAAACTAAATTAACCGACATATTTGAATTTTCATAATAAATTTAGTATACGTGGGTTATAAAACTAATATAACAAATTTTAATATTAATAGAAAAGGCTTGCAAATAATATTTTCCATTTAATGATAAAGCAAAGAGTATCTCTGATGTTTCTTGTGAGACAATCTCATGAATCTTTATCTGTGAAACGGGTCAACCCTATCGATATTCACAATAAAAAGTAATATTCTTAGCATAAAAAATAATATTTTTTCATGGATGACACAAATAAGATATCCGTCTCACAAAATACGACCCGTGAGATCGTCTTTCACAAGTTTTTATCTAAAGCAAAACAATTGGTTCCGTACGCCATGTAAATATTATAAATCATTCGGAGAAACAATATCTTACATTATAAAATTCTTATATTTTTATTTAAGAGTTTAATTGAAAATTGGAGTAATTGAAAACTCAAGAGACTAAAACATAGGTTGGCAAAAAAGTTAACCCATATATGAAAATTTAAATTAGATGATTAATTTATTCATCCAAATAAAAAAAATCACATAGATAAATATTATAATTCAAATAAGTTTTTGCAAAATAAAAGAGAATTTATATTTATTTTCTCCGACATATTTTTATTCACACTCCAATATTCATCGTAATATCCTATCTCTACTCGAAGGGATCTCGAATTTTCGAGATATCCTCTCCACACCCGATAGAATTCTGAACTTTCTGGATCTTGAACTTTTAGGTCCCGATATTATTGGGTACGAGATCGGGGAAAAAAAAAAGATTATCGATTTTTATGATAATGAAGATTGGATAAAAGGCTTATGAGACAAGTCCCTACCCAATCCCATCCTACCAAAACAAACAAAGTGTGTCTCCAATTGTTCTCTCGATTTACTTAGTTGAAAGTTATGCAACCTATTTCATCGAATATACATAGATAGTTTATCAACATCTAAAATATGAAAAGTCGATATGAAACAAAGAAATTATTAATCCCCATATTTGACTATTGCTGCCATCACTTCGGTGCTATCCCATTTTGTCCTTTCGCGCCACTGTATATTTGGTCGATGTATTCCTGCAAAATATGCAAGTATTAGAACGTCGTTGCCGCACCCCGGACTACAACGACTTGGCCAAGAGCGAGACATCGTCCAATCAAGTTCGTTTTCTCCTCGAACCATTCGAAATTTCAAATTACTTACTAGTTCTCACGTTCTATTTCTATTATTGTCAAGAAGAAGATATATAAATTAAACGATGTAACACATGAGATATCGGGAGAAATGCTATAGCAACTACCAAGGCAAGTTGAGTCTAGCATGGCGTGCTTCACTCTCAAGCTAGAGTGTCATTTTTCTGAGCACGACGAACTCGAGCTAACCTTGTCTAGCCAAGTTTGAGCTCATGAAATTTCATGATCTAGATTCGTTTAGAACCACATTAAAAACTAAAATCCTAATATATAATGAAAGAAGAACAAGGCATTTCAATAAAGGGTTTGGAGAAAAAAATTTCAGGAGCAAGAAAGTTTATTTAAGAAGAAAGTATTATCTAGGCAAAAACTTACGTCTGGATGGGATTAAGCGCTTACAAAATAAAACTTTTAACAGTTTTTTGAAACTGCGAGGCAGGCATGAAAACACTAGATCAATCAAATTTTATGTACCTTGTAATATTTAAGCAATTGTGGCCTTTTAAGCTTAAAAGTTGGGGTCACGAGATCACGGTCAATGTCAAAAGGAACCGGCTCCAGATGAATTGCTCTCAACGTTTCGAAACCACGCAGCTAGAAAAACATTTTGAAGGTTAGATGAAGAACCAAATGCTGATGCATTAAAGAAGCCATGAAAACATGGAATTCGTGTGGCACACCTTGTGTTGTTTGGCAGTGCTGTTGAGCTCATCTAAAATGTATTTTCTTGCCTTTGAATTACCACACAGAGACTTGAAATCGCCTTTCTCTTGGTTCTTTTCTGCCCATTCTTCAAGTGGCTTTCGCTCCGGTACAACCACGGCCACCAGAAATGAGTCAAAACTGTTCCCATATACCCAGATCTAAAGAGCAGTTAAACCCATTTAGCACCACCATTGGTAGATAAATTTAACAAATGTTAGTTTTTCCCCTACTATGCAAAGCTCCGCCACTAATTATACAATAACAATTAAATTGTTTCTTGAATTTCCTATGACTTACTGATGTTACAAGAGGGCATCGGGAGTAGACACTTTCAATGTTTTCCACCGCAACATACTCCCCTTGAGACAGCTTAAAAATATTCTTCTTCCTATCAATGATTTTCATCTCCCCATTAGGCTGCCACTCTCCAATATCACCTGCAATATTTAAAGTGAAACTTCATTCCGCAATGAAGATACCCGAGTTCTACTAACCTTACAAGAAGAAAGGTGACTTATGGTATTCAATTTTACCAGTATGGAACCATCCGTCAACAAATACTTCTTTTGTGAGATCCTCACGTTTATAGTACCCAGAGAACAATGTTTTTCCCCGCAGACAAATTTCACCTCTTGGAACAACAGAACATGCATCATATCCCATCTCTGGTACCGATTCAAGCCTTACTTCGATGGTAGTCATTGGAACACCCACAGTTCCCATCATTGAAAACACGTTAGCTATGGAAGTGCAACATCCGCCACAACTTTCCGTGAGTCCTAAAATTAATTTGAAATGAGCCAAAATACCAGTTAAGCCGATAATATTTGAAGGAAAATTACATGAATAGTGAGTTTTCTTGTTAAAACAAGAAAACACATGCAGTCGCACCAAAAAATATTGCCTAGAAAAATGATTTAATAATGATGCAACTCAGATGAAACTATACAATAGCCTAAGTAAGCATCATGTTTACTCTCAAATAGACAGACCCACAAGGTAGTCGAAGGAGTTGTCTCTCCCCAACAAAAAAATATGAAATAAATCCTCATATGACCCGTTCATTTTGTGAATTTTTTTGCATTACCATATCCTTGCGATAACACACAGCAACTCGTCACTCGAAGAAACTCCTCAATGTGCTTAGGTAAAGGTGCAGCTCCAGACAAGATAAGACGGACACGTCCCCCAAATGCTAGTTTAATCTGAGATCCAAGCTAAATTATTAGTGATGGAGGTAGGATTGTCGATTAGGGGGCGAAATTAAAGTTCTAAAGCAAAAAAATAGGGGGCGAAATTGTACTATTTGTGACTACTCATTATATAGCACATAAAAATATGCAAATCATATAGAAACTGGAGGGAGGTGTCTACCCCTGTCCGTTCATCTGGCTCAGCCACTAAGAAACAGGTCATAATGTAGGAAAAGATGTAAGGTCACCTACCTTATCAAAGACCAGTTTGTCGAATAACGGAGATGCTTCTTCTTGTTTAAGTCCCTTCTCCATATTCCTCAATTTACTGCCAACAAATTTTTTATTAGTCAAAAGAAGTCTAAAGACAACGAAGCTTGAATATGATTTGAAAACTGGACATACTAGTTGTATGCCAACTGGAATAGTGACTTTTTCAATAAACCACCAGCTGCAATTTTTTCCATTACGCCTATAAACACCATAGTAGATAAAATCAATCCCACAGAAATGCCACAATTCTAGAAAAGTATAGCTACGTTAGGCTCAAAACTTTTATTTTCTCAAAATACATTTCCATCATGTTCCATATTATCCTCTGTATAGTCACGATTCCTATTCAACTCTCCACTTCTTCAGAAACAACTCAATTCATATTCTAACCCAATTAACAATATCTTCAAATTTAAAATATCCCACAGAATATTTAAAGATCAAACTAACATAAGTATTTTTACATGACATACATTTAAGTTTAAAGTAGAAAATGTTTCATGTGATAAATAAAACCGAACATTGATCGTATTCTGCAACCCATTTTCGAAAAATGCATTTCTCAAATACTGTTTGCCTAGTGGTGCAGATAAATGTGGAAAAAAAAGGCAAAAACCATCTGTAAGTCAAGGCACCAGTATATTTCGAACGTTGAGTAGTTGATGCCTTGCACAACAGAGGCTTAATTCCAATTATATCGATAAACAACTGTATACCAGTGTATATCCGGTCAAAAACTCTAGGAACTCCGCAAAAAATAGTTGGCTTTAACATGAGAAGATCTTCAATCATGTATCTGATATCCTGTAAATTTGGTGTAAGCAGGAAAACGCTGTTTAAAATTTTTTGGCGCTGGAATACATCATATTACAAACTCACTGATGTGTAAAAAAAAATTATTAACACGATATTAATCTCACCGCCTGCCAAAACCCAATTGAAGAACCTCGATAGATACAGTAGGTCTCAATAATTTGATCGAATATGTGGGCAAGAGGAAGAAAAGAGAAGTATACATCCTCTTCTGTACCCTGCAAGAAGGCATGTGAAATGACATCACTTAAATTCTTGTGTCTTCATCAAATTGCAAACCTAACAAAGCAAAAAACTGCCAGATTTTTACCGCTTTATCTGTTTCTCTAAGAAGATGATCCATAGACAAGACTTCTGCCATGAAAGCACCATTATTTATAATGACACCTTTAGGTTCTCCTGTTGTTCCACTCGTATACATTATCGTGCATATGTCAGTTCTTGATTTTGGAGGAAGATAATCATCCAAATTTCCCTGCCAAAACAGATAAACGAGAAAGAGTATATCTGGTAAGTTTTCAGGATTCCACAAATATTTGAAACCTTGCCATATTATAACGATTGTATTGGCAAATGTGAAAGTGGGTTGAAAATGTAACTTCGTTGGCAAAGAATTATATAATCGATACGATTATTTTTGTTCAATGGAAAGATAAACAAATATCACCAAAACTTTATAAAAAAGCAAACTAAAATAGTACGCCAATTATATATTTGATGACATTTTCTAACCAAAAGAGCGAATTCTTCCCAGGAGAAGCAATCTACACCGAGCTGCTTAGCTGATTCCTTCTGCTCCTCAGAAATCTTTCCAAAGCTGACAATAGCTTAACAAAGAATAACATGGCTCAACTAGCAAAGCGTCGACATATAAAGTGATTTGGGTGATAACCTCGGATTAAACAATTCCTCTTACTTTTTAGATGTGAGACACAGTTGGAGAGACATGCTAATATCTGCGGAAAGAGACAGTCATTGTCAATGCCATAGGATAATCTCATCTTAAACATCTAATAAGCTCATATGATGTTAACCAACTTATAAGCCTTCACATTTTATTTCAAAACTAAGCTCTTGAACCAAGAGAACATACCGCGGGTAGCTTGGTTTCATGAACAAAAGCTATGGAAACCTCTGCATGATTGATAATGTACTCAACCGCATTTGCGCCTGCATTTAATTTACGCCGCCGTCAAGAACAACAATCAACAGAAGACCAATAAAACTTTTTTTTTATTTGAGTACAAATTCAGGCATGGGGTGTTTTAACGCGAATTTGTATCGCTCACTTCATTATGAGACATTACGCCGCTGCATGCAGTACGTAAGAATTTGGCTACTAATGAGTGTCTATAAAATCAAGAAAATGAAGCCAATGGCACACATACCAAGGGAATCATATAGTGGAACATAGGTAATGGCATGGCTAATGCAAGCCTGTAAAGAGATCAAATAGACTAATCAACATTGTAACTCGACCAGCGTTCAAGGAAATTGATCTTAAGCATGAATTTACCTCCATCGACATAATCCATTCTGGGCAATTCGCTCCATATATGCCACAATGGTCTCCCTAATATGATAAACAACTCTCCATTACGAATGCACAAATATTAACAATAAAGTAAATTGCAAAAACCACAACAAACGATATTTTAAATTTGACAACACCCCTGTGAAAGTCATTGAGCTAAAAAAGCCATGAGTTTTTAAATTTGCAGCTGAAACATATTGAGCTGCAGCCCCTTGTGTTGTTAAATTCCTAGCTAAAAACCTGTTACAAAAATTTGTAGAAATACTGACTGGATTGACGCCACGAGCACGAATGGCGGAACCAATCTTGAGAGCTGTATCGTAGACTTCTTGGTATGTCAGCCAACTGTATGCACCAGCCTGCCAGTTACATTAAAATTTGTCAAATAAAGCTAAAATTAAAAATTTCACATCGAAACAATTATTTTTCTAAAAATAAAAATCTCATCTACATTTTTATTAAACCGAAAAGACACAAGATATCATCAATCCATAAATAATTATTTAAATTTATGAAATAAACTGAATAAAGTCCCTAAAATCTTAAGTGTACCTTTCCATTGATTTTAGGACGGCGTCCCAGCATCTGATTGCCATGATTTCTTTCCACCGACTTACTGCACCCAAAAACTCAGAATTACACAGCCAATTCGGCAAACCCATCCCGATCAAATCTCAGAATTGGGCATCAGGAAATGTGAATCTTGATCACGGCGAATGCAAACAATCCCAAGACACATATCCAATAAAATGTAATGCAAACGATGGCAAGAAGGCCTATTAGCTCAATTGGTTAGAGAGACGTGCAAATAACAAGAAGGTAGCACGTTCGAGACCCGGTCGATCGTAGTTTCCTTTTACAACTCTTTTTTTATATATAAATCAACTGAGAATTGTAAAATTTGAAATGGGCCACGAATATTTTACTGGAAAATGGAAATATCTTATGCACAAATTCATCAAAAAGTTACGACAAAACAGAGTACTAGACATGCATGCACAGAGAAGAAAGCTTCATCTTCCAACTGAGCAGCAAGGAATGCAGACTGTTAAATCAACATATTTCTTCGACCAAAACTCGTACTTTTTTTAACAAAAAAAAAAAGAAAAAAAGAAAACTGACATCTGAATACCTGAAAAAATCCCAGGGAGAATGGAGATCCTGAGGCATTTCCATCAGCCCATCTTTCGCATAAATGCACCTATACACTGCCCCCGCCGAAGGTTTTCCATTCGCAGCAGCCCTTGCTTCCGCAACTTTCACACTATAACCCCCCATTCTCACCCTTTTAACCAAAAAACTGGAAACAAAAACCCCGGTATTTGAAATTTATTCCTTAGTTTTGCGCACCCCTTTGTGCGAAATTCACGCTACATAAATAAAACAGAAAGGAGTGTGGGGAAGCTGGGATGGTTGGGAAGTGCAGAGTGGTGCAATAAATTGTAAAGAGGTTGGAATTTAATTCAAAGCGGCATTTATTGAGAGTGCCTGTAATCCAATGCTCTCATTTATGTTGGTAGTTCACTATTTGGTGAGCTTTTATATTTATCCAATTATTTGACACTCCTTTGCGTACATGATGAATGAATTGCATATCAAAACAATATATATATATATATGGTTAATATACACGATGAATGAACTACATATTAAAACCGTAGATATTAAAAGATTTTAGAGACCTATTTTTTTAATATTTTAAATTGATCTATCCGAATTAATATCAGATAATTATACATATACCTCCTTCTGTGTATATATCTGTTCACTTGTAGTTTTGAGTTTCAAAATGCGAATGTGATCAGGAGGCCAAATTATATATTTGTAATTATTATGGCTGCAATAAATATGATTGATGGAGCGGATATAATTCCTTCTCCAATCAGAAATAGTCAATATGGAGTGAATATATCGATGCTTTGTATAAAAATGGAAGGTATATAAAATGGTTTGCAGTGGATTAATGGTGAAATTAGTTGATTAATCTTCAATCATTTGTCTCGTATCTTAACCCACATAGGTTGACAAGCGATAAAGCTTATTTATGAGTACAAAAAGGTTGAGGCATGCCAATCATCAATTAATTTTTAAAAAGATTTAAACATGAATCATGTTGCTCCAAATATGGTTGAAGCGGCCGATGTTCAGTTCAATCATTCGTAGCTTATTTGATATCAATGTCTTCCGTTCGATTTAACTTCAAAAAATAACAATATTTGAGAGATGTTATTATTGTCGCCGAAAGCTATAAAAGTGCTTAATTCACTATGAGTGCAATAAATCATCTACAGATGTCTTGTCGAATTCATTCATTATTCCCCTAAAAACCAATTATTAAATAACAAACTTGAAATAACTTCAATTTCGTTTATTTTTAATTGGAATTTTAAAAATAATTATATCAATTCATGTTAAAGATATCGGCCCAACTACGTCTCATGTCATATTGTTTTAGGCCCATTTCACTAGTCATGCTTGTAAATAATGTTGCTCACTTTGCCACAATTTGTTCAATTTAAAAAAGTTATGTCAGAATGCAAAAACTTGTGTGAGACGGTCTCACGGATCGTATTTTGTAAGACGGATATCTTAGTTGAGTCATCCATAAAAAAGTTTTAATTTTTATGCTAAGAGTATTACTTTTTGTTGTGAATATCGGTAGGGTTGACCCGTCTTACAGATAAAGATTCGTGAGACCGTCTCACAAGAGACCTACTCATGACAGAATATAAAAATTCACTTCGGTTGAATATTAAAACCTGAAATCAATCCAAACCGAAATAACCGATGTTTTAAAAAACTAAAATCGAACTTTTAAATAAACTGAACTGCTTTTTAAAATTAATTCACTTCGGTTGGATATTTTTGTTGAAAGTGAAATTTTGCTCACATCTGGATAGACTGAATTATATTTGCCTTTACCTTGAATTCCAAATTGATTTTTCAATTTTTTAGACTTTTAAGAATCAAATAATCCCAAAATCAAAAATCATTGCATAGATTTGAAATTGACAAACATCAAATAATAAGATGAACATTAATAAGAAACAAAAAGCTTGGTACATCATTCAAATAATTATATTTGAAATTCAAATAATTGATAAATCATATAATAATACATATATTACTATGACATACATCGAAATTTTGAAAATTTATTTATTTTATTTTTCTCAAAATCAATCCTTATAAATATACACTAATTCATATTAAAAATTTAAAATTCTATAAAACTTTTACTATTAATATAAATTAAATAAAGGTCTAATAAAATATGTAATAACTTCATATTAACTCAATGGCCTAAAAAAATATTTGAAACTTAAAGCTAATTTTAAAATTAATTTATATTAACTCCTTCAATCTTTTGATCAAAACACGACAAATAAATACTCAAAAATAAAAACTATTGTTTTTTTTTTAAAAAAAAATTTGAGTGGAGCTAGAGCATACAAAGCTTGGGTTGGATCCAATCCGAGCATCTACAAATGTACCACGAGGAAGGTATCGAACGAATTAGAATTAAAAATTCGAGGGAGGGATTTATATTCCATAATGCTGCCACCTTCAAGTTTCTCGCCGTTATTTTTGATAAACTTCCGAACTGATGTAATAATCTACAAATCACGTTAGTCAAATAATTAAACCACATTGAGTAAGTTATATGTGACAATCGTGCTCAGAAAGATGTTAGTAGGAAGAATCGAATTTCTGACCATTAATTAAGTGTTGATAAAATTATATGGAAAAACAGAACAGATATGCAGTAAACCAAACAAGCGTGCTGTTCACAGTAGAGTATGACTAATGTATAAAACCAGCAAATCAGTATCTTGAGGAAAACAATAGAATAATGCTTAATTAAATCAAACCGAGGCCTGTAGCTTGTACAGTTTCCTTAAAACAGATTCGCCCCCTCCAGTATGTGCTCCGAGGATTCAGCGGACGTCTGTTTCCCAGGATACAACGGGCAAACCAGCAGAGTTGCAGCACAAAGCACTATGCTAGCGAACAAAATCAGTACCTGAACTTTATCAGTAGACGGAGCAGAAGCAGAACAAGCAGAAACAGTACTGTAGCAGAAGTACTGTAGCAGAACAATGTAGAAGTACTGTAGCAGAAGTACTGTAGCAGAGTTTCAGCACTGTAGCAGAAATTCAGCAGAACCAGAAATTCAGCAGAACGACAGCAAGATGGAAAAGAGAATGCAAGGGAAAGTGAATTTGCAGGTGTTTTTTCTCTCTCCTTTCTTGGCTAAGCACATCTCCTATTTATACATGTCAATACCATCCATATGAAAGGACAAATGTTGCCTTAAAGATGGTAGATGAAACACCAAGAGTTGGTGAGATGAAGCATCAAAAGCCAAGCCATGTGAAAGGTCTCAAGGGCATGTGAAAGGTCTCAACCAAAAAAAATAACAAAAGATGGCATAGACTGCTAAGCGATTTTTTCCTTGATCGGTCCGACATTCGACGCGCCCAGGTCGCGCTCGTACGCTTGCACACGAGTCAAGCCTTTTTTCCACTGCAAATCGGGCCCATGATTTGCACCCCCCTGCGCCTGTGTGCGCGAGAGAGAGCCTCTTGACCAATCATAGTTACACCTCCATAAAGTGCAACACAATATAACTTATCTATACCACTTCATTTTTCCAATGTGGGACAAACCCACCTTTCCAAATTTCCATTCACTCACATGGAAAGCCCATAGGCCTAAAAACACACCTTTAATCCAACAATCCCCCACATGAATGAGAATTTAAAGTTATACAAAAGGATTCCACTGATAAAGTTCAACAGTTGAGTCTTGCATAGGATATGTAGGTATTACCCTTTGAACCTTCCTTTGTGAAAGCATATTAGTTCACTGGTTGACAGTAGACGTGATGTCTTTGAACTGTACATCCGTTTGTGTGAATGTTGATATACTTCACACAAGACTCTCCCTGATACTATTAAGTTCTCATGATTGTGTTCTTTTTGGCCATGAACACACACCTGGTTCTGCAAGAGGGTCTAGAATTGAGCCCTGCAATTCCTTCGAAGCGGCCCCACTTCTCTCTCACATAGGTGATTCTATATTGCTTCTTATCAAAATCATTAAAAGTCGTAAGCTTATCCTCAACATTCACTGTTTCATAATAGGAATGGATTAGGGATAACCCCCACAGTGATTCTCCAAATTAGTGCGATTAGGTTGTCCCATTGAACCTAGTTCTTGGGATCTCCAGTCAGCGTAGGTTGGGTTTTCCTTCGCACCAATTTATTCTATAGGCTTGAGCCCCATTCCCCTTGACGATTTCGCAACTAACTCTCTGTTTAACCCTTTGGTTAGCGGATCCGCTATATTATCCTTTGACTTTACATAGTCAACAGAGATAACTCCAGTTGAGAGTAGTTGTCTAATGGTATTATGTCTACAACGTATATGCCTAGACTTACCATTATACATTTTATTTTGTGCCCTTCCAATCGCAGATTGGCTATCACAATGTATGCATATAGCTGGCACTGGTTTTTCCCATCCTGGAACATCTTCTAAGAAGTGACGCAGCCATTCAGCCTCTTCAGCACACTTGTCAAGAGCTATAAACTCAGATTCCATTGTGGATCTGGCTATTACAGTTTGTTTAGAAGATTTTCACGCAATTGCTGCACTTCCTAAAGTCAATACAAATCCACTTGTAGATTTTGAGTCTTTCATATCAGATATCCAATTTGCATCACTGTATCTTTCGATAACAGCAGGATATCTGGTATAGTGCAGCTCTTAGCAATCTGATAATTGCTTTCCAGTGTTCAACTCCTGGATTACTCGTGAATCTATTCAATTTGCTTACTGCATAGGCTTTGTCTGGTCTTGTACAACTCATTATGTACATCAGACTTCCAATGACTCGAGAGTATTCTAATTGAGACATACTTTCACCTCGATTCTTTGATAGATGTTGACTGGTATCTATCGGGGTTCTAGCCAATGCAGAGTCATCATTATTGAATTTTTCAAGTATTTTGTCAACATAATGTGACTGACTTAGGACTAGCCCTTCTGATGTTCTATGGATTTTAATTCCAAGGATTACATCGGCTAAGCCCAAATCTTTCATGTCAAATATAGAGTTCAATAACTTCTTGGTGGATTTGATCATTTTATCATTACTACCAATGATAAGTATGTCATCTACGTAAAGACATAAAATGACATATCCATTTTCAGTGGTTTTTATGTATCCACATTTGTCACAATCACTGAATTTAAATCTACTTTCCAACATGGCCTTATCAAATTTTTCGTGCCATTGTTTTGGTGCTTGTTTTAAGCCATATAGAGACTTCACCAGTTTACAAACCTTATTTTCTTGCCCAGTCTCAGAAAATCCCTCAGGTTGTTCCATGTAAATTTCCTCTTCTAAATCTCCATTTAGAAAAGCTGTCTTTACGTCTATTTGGTGTACTTCAAGATTCCGCAAGGCGGCAATCGCAAGTATCACACGAATAGAGGTTATTCTCGATACAGGAGAATATGTGTCAAAGTAATCAAGCCCTTCACGTTGATGGTAACCTTTAATTACCAATCTGGCTTTATACTTATCTATTGTTCCATCTGATTTCATTTTCCTTTTGAAAACCCATTTACAGAAGAGTGGTTTGCTTCCCGGAGGAAGATTTACTAATTCCCACGTATGGTTTTGTAAAATGGATTCTATTTCAGAATTGATAGCCTCTTTCCATAGAGGTCTTTCAAATGAACTCATTGCTTCCTTGAAGCTTTGAGGTTCACTTTCCATCATGAAAGTGATGAAATCCGGACCAAAGGATTTCTCAGTCCTAGCTCTCTTGCTACGTCTAGGTTCTGTGTCTTGATCAAGCTCTTGTTCTTCATCATTTGTTTCATATAATCTTTTGGATGAACTTGATTCTTCCTTAGATTTGCATGGAAACATGTGTTCAAAGAACGAAGCATTTCTTGATTCCATTATCGTATTCTTGTGAATATCAGGTATTTGAGATTCATGTACAAGAAAACGATATGCACTATTGTTTTGAGCATATCCAATGAAAATGCAATCCACAGTTTTTGGTCCTATTTTTACTTTCTTTGGAGTGGGTACTGCTACCTTGGCAAGACACCCCACACTCGCAAGTATTGGTAAGAAGGACTTCTACCTTTCCATAACTCATATGGACTTTTATCTTGCTTCTTTTGGGGCACCTTATTTAAAAGGTAATTTGCTGTTAGAACAGCTTCCCCCCACATGTTCTGTGGTAAACCAGAATTTAATAACAACGCATTCGTCATTTCTTTCAATGTGCGATTCTTTCTCTCTGCAATGCCATTTTGCTGAGGAGAATAAGGTGCAATTTTTTCGTGTTTGATACCGTGTTGAGCACAAAACTCAGCAAATGGTGATTCATATTCACCTCCACGATCACTTCTTAGCACCTTAATTTTCTTGCTAAGTTGGTTTTCAACTTCACTCTTATATTGGACAAATTTGTCAATAGCTTCATCCTTACTTTTGAGGAGATACACATAACAAAATTTTGTGCTATCGTCAACAAAAGTGATGAAGTATTTATTTCCACCACGAGTTTGTACACCTTTTAGATCACATATCACTGTGAATTAGATCAAGTGGTTCACTATTTCTTTCAATAGTTCGAAAAGATGATCTTGTTAGTTTTGCCTCAACACAAGTTTCACATTTGTGTTGTTTATCAATTTGGAATGCAGGAATGCTTTTCATGTTAATTAGTCTACGAATTGTATCGTAATTAACGTGTCCAAGTCTACCATGCCATAAACAAGAAGACTCAAGCAAGTAAGCAAAAGTATTAACTTTATTCATCACAGGCTTAACACTCATAACATTGAGTTTGAATAACCCATTACAAACATAACCTTTGCCAACAAACATTCCACTTTTCGACAAAACCACCTTATCTGACTCGAATACAATGCGGAAACCATGCTTGTTCAGAAGCGACCCTGACACCAAGTTCTTGCGGATGTCAGGCACATACAGCACATTGTTCAAAGTCAGTTCTTTTCCAGATGTCATCTTTAGGACAACTTTTCCTTGTCCCTTGATCTCAGAAGTGGCGGAATTTCCCATGAATAGTTTTTCATCATTCATAGATTCCACAAGAGTAGCAAACATCTCCTTGTCGGAGCAAACATGACGAGTGGCACCAGTGTCGATCCACCACTCCCTTGGGTTAGAACCCACCAGATTAACTTCTGATATTACAGCACAGAGATTCATGTTCGAAACCTCTTGAGATATGTTCTCCACCATATTCACCTCTCGGTTTCTCTTTGGCTTCTTACATTCAGATGCCTTGTGACCCATGCTATCACAGTTATAGCATTTTCCAGAGAACTTCTTCTTTGAAACACCTCCTTTGGGTCTGAGGTTCAACTTCTTGTTGGAGGGAGATAAGTTTCTCTTTTTCGAGCTTTGGCCATGCTCGACAACATTTGCCTTAGCGGCAACAGGAGAAAACAATCGTCTTTCCGAACTCTTGTTGTCTTCCTCGATGCGAAGTCTAACAATGAGCTCTTCAACGTTCATCTCATTTCGCTTGTGTTTCAGGTAGTTTTTGAAATCCTTCCAAGCTGGTGGTAGTTTCTCAACTATAGCAGCCACTTGGAAAGATTCGCTCAACGTCATCCCCTCGGCGTGAATCTCGTGAAGAATCACTTGGATTTCTTGAACTTGACTGATAACCGGCATAGAATCCACCATTTTAAAATCCAGAAAGCGGCCTACAAGAAACTTCTTGGCCCCGGCATCCTCGGTTTTGTACTTTCTGTCAAGGGATTCCCATAGCTCTTTGGCTGTCTTCTTTTCGCAGTACACATTGTACAGCGAGTCTGCCAATCCATTCAACACATAATTTCGGCATAGGAAATCAGAATGATTCCAAGCCTCCAGTGCACTGACGGATTCAACATCTCCCTCACCCTCTTTCAGGTTAGGAGCATCCTCGAATAGGAATCTAGCCAGGTTCAGTGTTCTCAAGTAAAACAACATTTTCTGCTGCCACCTCTTGAAATCCACACCAGTGAACTTCTCAGGCTTTTCACTGTGGCTGGCTGGGACAGTAACCGCAGCAGCACGTGGGACAACTTGAGTAGGCACAGTAGGCACAACATGACTAGTTTCCCTTTGCACGATGGATTCAGTAGCCATATCTGAAATTTAAACCACGTAATGAGTAAAATCTGTTTTAAGTTTGTTGATAAAATTATATGGAAAAACATGACAGATATGCAGTAAACCAAACAAGCGTGCTGTTCACAGTAGAGTATGACTAATGTATAAAACCAGCAAATCAGTATCTTGAGGAAAACAATAGAATAATGCTTAATTAAATCAAACCGAGGCCCGTAGCTTGTACAGTTTCCTTAAAACAGATTCGCCCCCTCCAGTATGTGCTCCGAGGATTCAGCGGACGTCTGTTTCCCAGGGTACAACGGGCAAACCAGCAGAGTTGCAGCACAAAGCACTATGCTAGCGAACAAAATCAGTACCTGAACTTTATCAGTAGACGGAGCAGAAGCAGAACAAGCAGAAACAGTACTGTAGCAGAACAAGCAGAAGTACTGTAGCAGAACAATGTAGAAGTACTGTAGCAGAAGTACTGTAGCAGAGTGTCAGTACTATAGTAGAATTTCAGCAGAACCAGAAATTCAGCAGAACGACAGCAAGATGGAAAACAGAATGCAAGGAAAAGTGAATTTGCAGGTGTTTTTTCTCTCTCCTTTCTTGGCTAAGCACATCTCCTATTTATACATGTCAATACCATCCATATGAAAGGCCAAAGGTTGCCTTAAAGATGGTAGATGAAACACCAAGAGTTGGTGAGATGAAGCATCAAAAGCCAAGCCATGTGAAAGGTCTCAAGGGCATGTGAAAGGTCTCAACCAAAAAAAATAACAAAAGATGGCATAGACTGCTAGGCGATTTTTGTCTTGATCGGTCCGACATTCGACGCGCCCAAGTCGCGCTCGTACGCTTGCACACGAGTCAAGCCTTTTTTCCACTGCAAATCGGGCCCATGATTTGCACCCCCCTGCGCCTGTGTGCGCGAGAGAGAGCCTCTTGACCAATCATAGTTACACCTCCATAAAGTGCAACACAATATAACTTATCTATACCACTTCATTTTTCCAATATGGGACAAACCCACCTTTCCAAATTTTCATTCACTCACATGGAAAGCCCATAGGCCTAAAAGCACACCTTTAATCCAACATTAAGTGCTCACCACCTACTCCACCATTTCAAACATATCTTGGAAGCACCTTTGAGTCTTCTTTGCTAGTGTAATATAAGAAATTTAAAAATATTTTTCATGCGAAACAACTCGAACAAATTTTAGAAAAATTTGATATCATATCACTGGTTGGGGAGAAAAATTGTTCTGACATAAATCGAGTTTCTCGGAGTCTTACTCAATCCGAGGACCGCATTTCATGATCCAAACCAGGTTTTCAATTTCAAGTTGAGTGAATCACTAATATTTTATTTGGGAGAACGAATTCGTTAATTTGACCAATAATTGAAGGCAAAAATTTGTGTGATACGATCTTACGAGTTGTATTTTATGAGACAGATATCTTATGTGGGTCATCTATGAAAAGATATTAATTTTTTATGCTAAAAATATTACTTTTTATTGTGAATATCAGTATAATTGACTCGTCTCATATATAAAAATTCGTCCAAATCAATTTATATGCCTAATAAAAGTAAAAAAAATCATCGATTCCTTCATGTCCAATCAAAACCATAAATTAATTCCTCAGCATTTATTTTATTTTATTATTAAAAATTATATATACCCATAAATGGGGAACCTCTGTAGTTTCTTTTCTCTGCAGCAACCCCAATATTTCACCATGAAAAACAACCAGATCTCCGTTCAAATGCGACGGCTGCAAGGAAGTCGGGATCGGTTCTCGGTACAGCTGTGCCGCATGCGATTACCATCTCCACGCCCATTCCACCGTCCCCTCCCCTCCCCTGCCATCTCCCACCGTTTACACCAAGTGCTCGTTCCAGCTCCTCAGCCGGCCGCCTGGACCATGCGTGAAGTAGATGTTAGTGGAGTGCTGGCACGAAATATACGCAGGGGAGGGAATGTACATCGGGAACAGGATTCCAAGCCTAAAAGCTAGGCAGAGTCGGAAAGGGAAAGTGAGCAAGAGATGGGAAATGGCGCTGCAGTTTGTGATTTCCGCCGTTCTAGGGGATCCCACCACCCTCATTGCTAATTAATGTTTTATAAATTAATTACACTTTGAGTCATTTTCAGTGAAAATGAAAACGTTACAAACTAAAATGGGTGGTTATGCTCTATTCTGGAACATTAATGATGAAGTTAATTTCATTTATACCACTCATTTTAAAATTGAGTTGGTATTGTGGCTCAGACGAATCGTCTCGATTTATAATTATCATGAATAATAATATTTTTGATATAAAAATTAATACTTTTTTTATGAGTTGAGTCGATGATTTTTATGACAAAAATGAGTTTTTGTATTTAAAATTTTGAGGCAAGATAAAATAAACATGATGGAAAAACCAGTATTTATCTCTCGTTGCTTGTCGGATAAATCAACCTTTTATGTCTAAAATATATAACAGATTATTGTTAAACACTCGTTTCAATGCATCATTTTCAGCGTAAAGATAAAATATTGAAACCAAAATACCAAATGCAAACCATGCATCGATTTCTGTTGGATCTGTTTTTCTACACGCTCAAACGCAGCGAAAGTTTTAAAATTTTATTTAATTTGACAATCAAAATATGTTTTGTTTTGGACGCTCGTATGATTTTAACAAAAACATACATAGGATGTTAGAAAATTATACTTTTGTGAATTATTCACGTAGCTTCAACTAATCCGGTATAAACGGATTAGCTCTTGTTGATTCCCTACGAACTTTCTTCGATAAAATCCTTTCTTTCCTTCTAATCAGGTCCACGACTGAATTGTATGTTCCTCTTCCAAATTGCACTAGAGAATATGAAAGAGATTTTACACATGAGAACAAATATCGAGAGACGGCTCAAAAATTCTTTTTTTTCCAAAACAAGTGGCCGAAATTTTTCAATCTTTGAAAAGGAATTCACGTGAGTTTTGTTGTGGTGGGCTAGGGTTTTTCTTTGCATGTATTATTTATAATTAAATAATAGCCTAATTACATAATTAACATTAATGAGCTTGATTTAATTAATTGGGCTAGTCCAATTAGTTTAATTAATTTAATCAAAGCCCATTAAAACTTTAATTATTTATTATGTTGTACTTGTACTCCTACAAGCCCATAAAACATACTACCCACCATATTTAATTTATTAATTAATAAACTCAACTTTTGAGCTTAATAAATTAAATACATTATAAATTCAACATTTGAATTTATTATTTAAATTATAAATTCAACTCCTTGAATTTTTATCACCTCCAAAATTTAATATTTAATAAACCCAACATTTGAGTTTAATAAATTAAATTCTCAAATTTTATAAATTCAACTCCTTAAATTTATTCTCTCAAAATTTAATTATCATAAATTCAACTCCTTGAATTTACTATATAATATAAATTCAACTTCTTGAAATTATTCTCTCAAAATTTAATTATAATAAATTCAACTCCTTAAATTTATTATATCATTATATAAATTCAACTCCTTGATTTTATTCTCTCAACGAGAACAAACGATCTAGTGCTTGTGTCACCCTCAATGGTTCAGGGATACAGCTAGTCGTGGGTTCACAACTCTTTGTAATTCAGGACATAATCCTTTATTTGGGCTTACCCTATTTAGCCCCATTCTTTTCATCAACACCTTGATTAAGAATGCCAAAACTCATTTCTGATTGCACCCATCGGATCATGGTAAGAGCGTCTAGTAGCATCGCCCCATGATCCCCTATGTATCACTGATAGTGCCTGCAAGAACCAGTTGATTATGATTAACGTACAGTACGGTCCCTTCATCTCAAATATCCCGATCGAATCTGCAACCATTGGTTCATCGAGGGTTGCATATTAATTCGATAACTATGTGATAACTATAATAGTGGCATCGCGTGTACTATTTGAGAACTCCTTCTCTAACGTACATCTCATACTTTGACCAGAGATTCCATGCTTTCATCAAATCACACAGGGTATCCACACCCGTAGGTGAGCGGTGAATCCCCGACTACAATGCACTGGCTCCTATATGTGTCGCAACTGTACCCAACCTCGCCACCTGATGACTCTCCTGGAGCCGGTAAACGAGTCAAAGCACAACCCTAGCATATAGAGCCTCAGTGTTGTCCCGGGTCGTAAGGACTAATGGTGTACAATCATAACCACGGACTTATCCTCTCGATGAATGATAACCACTTGGAAAGTCCGAGGGAGGGTTGTTCGGTATAATCATCATATGACTACCCATCTGCATGTTTGGACATCTCTATGCCCTTACCAAGAAACGCAGTACACAAATCACAGATGCTAGTCTCGAGCTCAAGCGACCTTTATCCATGTTTTAGGCGGCTGAATCGACTAGGAACAAATTTAGAATATGCACTGTTTACAAATGAGTTTCAACATCGAATTACGATTCATTTGTATTAAAACATAATCAAGGACTTTATCTATGCTGTTTGCATGGGTATACAGATAAAGTATAACGAAACCATAAAAAGTTAAATTATATTAAAATAAAGATTATTTATTTCACTTGAGTCAATAAATTCCCTAGCCAACCGTTGGCTTGCAGGGCATCTATTCTAACAATTTCCTCCTCCACTTTGCGACACTTCTGATTATTCACAGCTGCAAGAAATTGACTAAATTTGTTTTAGGCTAACAATATTCAATCATTGGAGTAGGTCTCTTGTGAGACGATCTCATGAATATTTATCTGTGAGACGGGTCAACTATACCGATACAATATAAAGTAATACTCTTAGCATAAAAAGTAATACTTTTTCATGAATGACTCAATTAAGAGATTCGTCTCACAAAATACGACCCGTGAGACCGTCTCACACAAGTTTTTTGCCCAATCCTTGCTACCCAAATCTTCAAATGGAATTAGGAAAAAAGAAACTATACCCCTTAAATTATTGACAAAAAACTTGCGTGAAACGGTCTCACGTGTCGTATTTTGTGAGACAGATATCTTATTTGGGTCATCCATGAAAAAGTATTAATTTTTATGCTAAGAGTATTACTTTTTATTGTGAATATCAGTAGGGTTGACCTGTCTCACAGATAAAGGTTCGTGAGACCGTGTCACAAGAGACCTACTCTAATTTGTTTTTGTTTTCCAAAAAAGATGTTTCTTCAAACAAGAAAAAAGAAAAAAGCAAACATACTACCGATCATTTATTTATTTATTTATTTATTTCAACTAATTTTTCTTTTTGGTTGATTGACACATATAAAAATTATTTTTAATTTAAATTTTAAAAAATATTCTATTTTTATCGTGTATTCCAACTTAAAATATAATCATATTTTAAAGTTTCAACACTATTTTATCAAAAAAATTTCGACCTGATTTGACATCTATAAAACAAAACCAATCACAATAACTATTTCCTTAAGCAAATACCTTCCCATAAAGCTTCCAAAACAAATCCGAGCAAACCCATAATGTTGTGGAATTTTATTTTTTTTTGTAAATAATTAAGAACATTCGACTTTTGAATGGGAGAAATATTTTTTCACCTCAGAAAAAAAAATAAAAATCGAACTTCGAGTCAACAAAACACACAAACCACCCAATATCAATGAGTCATACTAATCACAAACCAGATATTATACTTAATCGATTATTTTTGTATGAAATCAGACTTTGAAAATCAAGCTAACTATTTTTGTACAGCTAATTACCTCCTAACTACTTGCTAACTATCATTAGCCAATTAATCGTCTAAGCTAGTAACTGTAAAACTCCCCTCAAGGAAGGTCGATGAATTTCATGCACAACTACGTATATATCTTGAATAATAATGGGAAAAATGTCGTGGCGACCAGTGGTTTGATGAAGATATCTGTAAGCTGGTGTGAGAGATCGATCGAGTAGGCATGATCAGCTTGACGAATCCTTCTTTGACCTTATCTCACGCGAATGAAATGACATTCGATTTTAATATGTTTTGCAATACCAAAAATATTTTTAACACGTAAAAATTAAATTTGTATTTATATATATTTATCATAAACATGACTTGTGATGGTTTGTTTGTGAAATCTTTAGGTCGTTAAAATTTTAAGATGTTTTAATAATCATTTTGACCCGATTTAAGATCCAATTTTATTAATCAAATAGTTATCCATAAAATTGGATCTTAAACCGGGTCAAAATGATTATTAAAACAACTTAAAATTTTAACGATAAATATTTGACTATTAATCTATCCTTATTTAATCCACTCAACCAAACACACCCTTATAGTATAGCTTAACGCACACCATTTTCTAGTGGTTTTTTTTTATATATATTGTAATTTGTTCCCAACCAAAATTTATATCTAATCAATAAATTTTTTGTGGACATTATTGGATCATTTTGTTACAAAATTTATTAAACTAAACATTTTAATATATTCTTTGATATGCATGTTTAAATATAATAATAATTTCATAGTACTTTTAAAATGAAACATGGCCTAATACTTAATATATAGATTCAGTTACTACAATCCAAAAATATTAATTTTTTAAGTTCAGAAATTGAATTTGATAAAATTACCACCCAAAACATGTTCAAAAATAAATTAAAAAAACTTAAAAAAAGATCAAAAAACTTTTTGCTTTCAATCTTGTTGTCATGCTCTTGACCTAAGCCCGAGTAATTCGTCATTTTTGAAAATAGTTAACTAAAATTACTATCATTATAATTAATTAATTTAAACCTCCAATTTTTATCTACGTGCATGGATGGATGATATATTAAATTGTATTAATAATCGTAAAAATTCTATCTTTTTCAAAAAATGTGTGGCAAGGCTATATCATCATCGTGTCCCTATTGTCCAATAATGATTTTCCTCTGAATCTTTGGAAAGGCCATGTTTATGTTAGACGCGTGTAGGTGTTGAATCTGCGCCATATATATATATGTATATATATATATGTAAATATCAAATTTAATTAGATATAGACTTGATGCGTTCTATATATCACGAGTTCATGCAGTCGTTATTATAGGCATTGATTTAGAATTATTAAAGTTTGAATTTTGCGACCAAATTTTGACCTCAACATCTGTATACAGTAACCGATACTCGGGCGGGCAAAATCTCCGAAACTTTCCCTCTATATATAAATACTCCGCATTCTTCAAATATTTTATACACAAGTGATTGTTCCAGATTTAGACATAATATAATATCATTAAAAATATGGGAAATTGTAGGTCCTGTGAATCCAGGTCTGCTGCAACGGCGAAACTGATTCTTTTGAACGGACAGCTTCAAGAATTTCAGTACCCAGTTAAGGTTTCAAGTTTGATGCAACTTGGTAAGGTTAATCTGGACAGATTCATATGCAGTTCCGATGATATGGACATCGGCGAAGCATTGGTTGCTGTGAGCGGAGACAAGGAGTTGCGGCCAGGAGACGTGTACTTTGAACTGCCCTCCAAGTGGCGGAACCACCGTCTGCAGGTGGAGGACATGGCAGCTTTGGCCGTGAAGGCGAGCTTGGCTCTGGGTGGTAGTGGTGGTGTTGATGATGATACGGTTAGCTGCAGCTGCTATGCATTTAAAAGGGTTGATGATCATGCGGTGGTTGAGTTATATGAGAAGGAGAGGCCGCTTTTGGTGGCGGGCGGAGGCGGAGGTTGTGGTCGTTTTAAGGGAGGTAAGTTTCTTCCCAAGTTGAGCGTCATCGTCGAAGAATTGTGAAAAAACACTACCAAGTTTAGCAGTAGTTATTTACAATAGTTTGATAACAAATCCACATATAAAGTATTATACATCAAGTTTGACGAAAGTTGTACTTTCTCGTATATTTGCTCGTAGTTAGTACTTAGTATCGTCTCGTAGACGACAAAGGTCTTGAGTTTAGGACGAGATCTCAATTGTAATAAATTTTCTTTTATATCAAAAAATACTTAGTATCCTCTATTACATGTTATCAACAATATATATATATATATATATATATATATATATATATATATATATATATTTGATATGCATAGTAATGATGTAATAATTTTTGGCAAAAACTTGTGTGAGACGGTCTCACGGATCGTATTTTGAAATTACAATGGTACGAGAGAAATATAAAGAAAAGTATAATATGTATAATTGAATTATTGAAGGGTGTTCTATGAATTATAAATAAGTTTTACCACCATATATACCAAAATTAATTAGTAAAATAGATTTAACTTTTAATAATTAATTAATATATATATATATAATATATATATATATATATAATGTTTTAATAGTTTTTGTACAACTTCAAAACGATGTTTCATGGAGTTGTGCAATCTTATCTGATTTCAAAAAAGCCCGGACTAAAGAGAAAATTGAGGATGCATCAAAAAAGAGTAATTCGGAGAGGAAATGAAATCCGCCAATGTTATGCACATTAAAACTCAATGTAGATGCGGCCGTGGATGAGAATAGACATCATTTTAGCATTGGTGGCACACTCCGAGACAAACAAAGTCGACTGTTATTGGCTTTTGGGAAGCAAATCAACCAACCCATTTCAGTGGTTCATGGTGAACTTCTGACTATTCGAGAAAGTATTATTCTACTGCATGACAAAGGCTTTACTGATATTCAAGTTGCAACCGACTCCTTATTGGCAGTGCAAGTAGTCACTACCACTCGGGATGATATTGGTTATACGAGTCTCTGCGCAATAGATATTAGAGAGCGTATGAGTGAATCTAAGATATTTGAGCTTATTCATGTTCGTCGTACGGCAAATAATGTAGCCCATAGCATTGCACGTTTTGCTTTTGATTCCCTCACCCTTTGTTTGGTTGAATGGTGGTTTTCCCTCTTGGTTAGTTAAGCTTGTAATGGATGATTTAAATCAATAAGTTTTATAAAAAAAAAAAAACGATGCTTTATTTTTATTGAACGTTTTACAATTGTTTCAATGTTATTAAGAATTTTCAATATTTTTTTCTAAAATTTATTAATTTTACAAGGACCAACGTTGTCGTTTAATTAGCCTTTTCGAATTCGTCAGAGGAATGAATTTAAACTTTGAACCAAGCATTTTAATTTGTGAATGAATTTATGTTATAATTATATAATATTAGATGTTTCCAATATATATTTCAATTCACTTTTTTAATCAAATGGCTGCACCTTTTCTCTAAATTTTTTAATAGTGATAATAATAAAACTTATAATATAAGTAGGTTTTTTGTGAGACGTTCTCACGTTTTTATCTGTGAGATGAGTCAATTCTACCAATATTCACAATAAAAAATAATATTTTTAAGTGGATGATCCAAATAAAAGATGTATCTCACAATATACGATCCGTCAACCTTAAGTTTTTATCATATAATATTTTACAACAAATCTGAAATTTTATATTCGTAATTTAAATTTTATTATGTAAGAATCCAGAGGGCAAAATCGTCCCATGAAAACAAAGAAACAAACTTTACCCCTCCCCCCCCGGTCCCACTTGCACTCTGTAACCGGTACCCTGCTGCGTTAATGACGATTCCTCTCCGATTCCAGCTGCTGCTCGCTCCTCCTTCTACATCTCATCCTCATTTCCATTTTCATCTCCGCCGCCGCAGCCCCACCGACGATCCTAGAGGTAACTCCTTCCATCTTGGCCCACTCACTTACTGTCCACCCTCGGCTTTCAAGATCATGATCGTGGTCTTTGACATCTTACCGTTTTACTCTTTTGAGTGCTTGTACCTCATCAAATCAAATGGTAAGAAATGAATTGTTAATATCTATGTTGGCACTGATAGCTGGATATGATTATAACACGATATCTACTATATATGAAAGGGAGTTGTCAGTTCATACGATAGAGATTATGTGAGGAAACATTAAGCTGGAAGCGGGAAATCGAATAATCATTTAAAATCTATGAGTAGAATCCAAGCCCCATTATAAACATCAAGTCTGGCAATGTCTTCAAAACCATGATTATATTGATCCCATACCAGCTGAAAACAAGCAGTCAAAAGATTATGCATCGCATGACGTTATTTCCTCTAAAATCCACATATTTCAAGGCCTACCCATTTATCTTTTAAGAATTTTTTAACGGGACAGAGCTGATGAAAATAAGTTGTTAGTGAAGCAGTATGTTGTTTATTACATTGAGATAAAATATAGAGAATAATCACAGGAAATCGGAGAAAACATTAATTTTTTTGATGTAATATGAAATGGACCAAGTCTAATTTAAAGTACACAGAAACTACAGCACAAATCTTGCCTTCGCTCACGACAGCTTTCGGATAAAATATTAGTATCATCTTCACTTGTGACATGCGTAACTACGTACATTTCTTCCTAATTTTCCCTCAGTCAGAATAATCATGAACCAAACGAACTCAAAGAAAGCTATCAATAATCAAATCCCCTTTTATGATTTCTTGAGATGATTCGCTTTCGTTGTCGCCATTCTTCGAATTGAATGCGACCCTTTTCCGGTGTTTTTTATGTTGCTTCTTTGGATCTTCTTTCTTTCATATTCCGAGAAAAATTTTCTGTTTCATTTGGTTTCCAACCTTTTCATGCCAATGTAGGAAGACTCGCATTGTATATTATAAAACAAGTAAATAATTTAAAAATGAAAAATTGGTTGGTACAGTAATCATCAATAATTTCAGTCATGTATCTAAAAAAAAGTGTAATTTGGATACATCATCAAACCATCCAAATTAAATAGTTGCAAATACTACAAATATTCAGTGCGACAATAAGACTTGGAGTAAGAGGGAAGTGAGTTCAGACAAGGTAGAAGAAAGTTGAGGGAAAGCTTATATTATATACTTGACAGCACAACTAATACCAGCATCACGTTGGATACACAAACACTTCACCTAATATAAAAAATTTGATCCCCAGTTGTGTAAGACTGACGGACTATACATCCTTGAGCTATTAAATCTGTAAAGGACCAACTATAAAAACAAACCCAGAGCGTGCCTACGAGGGGTGTAGGGGAAGAAACCTACCCATGGATAAAATGGACAGAAAAAACTGAAAGATCTGGATCAGAACCTTCTTTCCATGAACAGTAAACATAGAGTAAACCACCCAAACCCAAAACGAGAGCCTAAATTCATCAAGTTTGGTACAAGCTCAAGATATCTGGATGCGAATTTTATTCCATAAGAGACTGCCGATTCTTGATCCAAAAAAATCAGCTCGCCTATCCATTTGCGATCAAGTTTTCTTGAGAAATGTAATAGATCCATTCAGCCCAAATTGATTGGCTAATATGTTAAACTTAGGACAGAGAATCACTTTTAGCAATCAACTTCCTTCATGAAACCCTGCAGGCAAGTTTAGATCAAACGCACTGCCTCCAGAACTTCCTTTCCTAGCCCGCTTCCGCAACAGCTTTCATCTCTCGCGTGAAGTCCAGACGCCGTTGCTCGCCCTGTTTCTAGTACGTATCCTGCAAAACGAACGGAAATTGTTCACCCTCAACAGCTAGTGCTGCAATTAATTATGCGGACACTCACTAAAAATCATAACAGGAAAGTACAACAATTGGGAATAGGTTTGTTGAAAGCTACAGGGAAATGTCATAGCAGAACAACGTGAAAGAGATATAATCATTGTTTGTGGTATTTGATCATCACTAAAAGGGTGAATTCTTTTATAGTCTTTCAAATGAAAATTAATTTTGGGAACATTGATTTGGCATATTACAATATTTACTGTAAGGATCTCTCACTAAACATAATACTACAAATTCTTTCCAGAGTTTTCCTCAGAATTAAATGCAAGCAAGTTCCCAGCATTTTTACCATCCAAGTGATCCGTGGTTTTATGATTATTGTAGCCACCTGCTTGAGCACTTGATACAACCATCAGCTCTTCAGCCTTCTCAATACCTTTTGATCGGTATGGAGCTATACTCTGAATAGTGAATTCAAGAGAACCCAACAAATCATTCTCGATACATTCATACCTGCAACATAAGCGAGAGAGTAAGCTTCACTGGTTCTTGTGATATTTAGGCAGCAGTCTTCGATTCTTACATCTGTTTGCAGAGGTTATCAGTAATTGCCGAAAGATTAATGATTTGCATCCTTACATGCATAACTCGTTTCTCAGAATACTCATCAAATCGCTCCTCAAGAAGTTTCGATAGTTTCTCAACATTTGACTCGAGCTGCTGTTGCTGGTCCTCAAACAAATTCTTTTTAATTTCCTTTTCCTCATTGGTCATTTCATCCTTAAACAAGTCATCACCAAACATGTAGAATGCAAATGGATATGAATATGAAAGAGACCTTCTTGATCGAAAGAGCCTGTGAAGCCCATTTGTGACCCAGCTGAAATCTCTTAGTTTGGAATCCTTTGCTTCCAAATTTGATATTTTCCCAATTATAATTTCACTCAATCTAGACTCCTGCTTAAAGGAGTCCGTATGAGCTTTATAGCGATTATGATAATGCATGTATCTGTAAAGATCTCGCATTCCATACTCAGCCTTTTTCTCATCATCTTGTTTGTATCGGCCACAGCTGTGATTAGCAATCTGGGACCATGAATGCTCTCGGCCTGTAGCTCCACCACACAGCCAACTGTAGAAAGCACAAGAATAAACTAAAATGTGAAATGGTAGCATATTCACTAGGACTAACCAACAAGCCCGCATAAAATTACATACTTTTTTTTTTGGTGGGGGTGGGGGGGGTGGGTGGTGGGGGTAAGACCTTATGCACTCAAAACATCTGTTTTTGAGGTGCATACAGGCAAGAATAGCTGCCAAGACAGTACTCCAACTGCAAAACCATCGTCATGGAGTTTGAAATTGTGGTCATAAGTATAAAGGTACAAATGTGTAAATCAAAGGCAATGGTGTCACAAAAATATGTTAGAAATCTCATATCCTTCTTACACTAGGCAACAATGTCTGATACGTAACTTACCTGAAAAAATTTGTGTTAATTGAAATATAAGACCTCAAAAAAACTCTTTCCAGCCTAATATATGCAAAACATTGGCGTACATCTTGTTTACAAATGAAGTCAATAACACACAACAGAAAGCATCATCCCATGAGCCACAATTTGGAATTTGTTAAATCCCGCTTAAAACATGCTTCACATTCATTGACCCTCAAGAATAGCAAATTTGACGCTAAGCCCGGATTCAAAAATGAGATATCAGTCATCATGGGGGATGTGCTGACATAATTAGTTGTGCAGCTCTTCTATTTGCTCCAGAGAAGCTAAAAGAAAGAAGAAAAGAAGGAAAACAAGGAGATTTCCTAAACTTCCCAAACAAAAAAGGGAAAATGAATACGAGGGGAATAAGAATGGAATCTAATTGCCACACTGCACATACCCCCAAAACAAAGGAGGGGTGAGACCGTCTAATGATATGAGGCAAAAGCCAAGTTAATAAACGAACATTTCTCAGTAGCATGCCTTGTTATTGTGTCAGTACACATTAAGTAGCATATATGAGGAACGAACTCTAGCAAAAACTCCTACAAAATGTTCCTTTATTAACGTGTTATTGTGTCAGTACACATTAAGTAGCATATATGAGGAACGAACTCTAGCAAAAACTCTTACCAAAATGCTTGCCCGCATATGCAACTAACTAAATTACATCCACCATTCTTCTCAACAAGTTTATGACACTTAGGACATGGCTTGGTATGTACAGCAATCCAATTAACTGTCTCAGATTCATCTCGGCATTTCTTTGTCCATAGTTCCCACATCAAGCACGAGCAAGGGGAATGTGCTTCTGACAAGCAACTGAAACAGAATTGTGAACCACAAGAACATTCAACCTCACAAAATTCATCATTTTCTACCCGTATTGCATTCCCACAATGTGGTATGCTGGGACACCATTTAACCATTTTATTGTCTTCAATATACGACTCAAGGAGAAATCTCTCGAATTTCTCAGCCAAATCAGGGTTTTTGATGCCAACTAATTTCCTGACAATCGCTTCATCACAGATAGCATTGCATTTATGGGCCATACACTTGATCCGTTTGCTCTGCCCCTCATTTATTTTCACAACAAAATGCTCCGTCCAACCTGAAAAACTTTAATATAAAATACTAGATATTTCAACAATTTACTATTCTGAGCACATATAAATCTGGAAACTGAAAAGATGGAAAACGATGCACTGAAAAGGACAAAACTAACTACAACACAGTATTGAGGAATAGCAGGAACTATTACAGGATGGCAATTATACAATACAGTCAGCCTTTGAACACAACCAATAAAAGGAAATGTGCTTACAATTGTCACAAAAGCAGTGTCCGCATTCCATTGCGGTTACCTCTTGTGCAGGGACATCATCCATACATATATTGCACTTCACTGAGGAAGGCTCAAGTGGATCAAGGTCAGCAAATTTGTCTGCAGCGACACCTGCTTCAGAAAACAAGAAAGCTTTTCCCTTTTCAACATACACTGCAATCAGTTTCTCAACATCCCAACGATGATGAATGAGAAGAGTTCTGGCATGCTGTTCTCTTAGTGATATCAAGTCCACTACTCTTTGCAAATCTTCCCTCTGCATGGATGAAAAACAACCTCATTCTCCAGGTCATCATGACATATACTCCACCAATTTGTTCTTCTAATTTGACCTTACAGGATTAAGAAACCACACTGAGCGCATCTCCATCCTACATTTGATAAGTCGCTTATCTAACTCTTAAACAGACAAATTACATTTTGGGTTTGCATTTTAACATCAGTAAAAATTTCACCTACGTTAATATACTTAGGGGCATGACAGGTTTTACGGTGTAATTGAATAACTGAGTAAAGAAACTGTTTAGTAAAAAAATTGTCATGCAGAAAGTTAAAAAGTTACAAAGCATACCCAGTGTGCACACAACAGAAAAGAAATAAACAGTATACCTGTGCGGCCAAGAGAGACTCTTTCGTGATCACCTGCCAAAAGCACAACAAAAATCAGTAAACACCTCGCAACCATTATACCAACAAGATAAAACTCATTCCACAACCGGAAATCGACTTTTCATTGAAGTAAGAGGACACTGCAGGGCTGAAACGTGAAAAAGCACCACCAGAAATAAGAATGGAGTTTCATCTCCGTTAAATGATAGACAAAACCACGTCAAGACGATTCAGCAGGACTGCACGTCAAGGATAAATAAACAAAGACCCAATTTTCCAAGAAAAGAAGAACACTCAGATTCCCTCATTAAAAAATAATAACACAGAATAACATCAAGAAGAAAAAGTGCAGCCTTCACTCTGATTACGAAAAAAAGTACTCCGTCTTTCTACCTTCCAATGAAAATAATTGACATTCTTAACAAAGCAAAACAATTGAACTAGAAGCTGATACAAGTATACAACCGCGCGAGCTCCAGACTAATCCAACTTGAAAACTTACAGAAGCCAAAAAAAGGAAGAAACCTTAGTCACATTACAGTACTCACAAACAATTTTTTTAAAAAAAAATCTAAATACGTTCCTTGCAAGACGAAGCTTTTGATGGAGCACAATGAGCATCGGAGTCTTCATTCTCAATCCCGTCCGACGATTCCGCCTCGCAATCGGTGGAGTAGCAATAATCCTCTTCGCTGCCACTCACAGAATCCTCCATCTCATTAACCCAACACCGAATACCTCTCTATGCAACTGTATTAAAATCAAGTACATCAATCGACAAAAGAATCGGATGCCAATATTGATCGTCGTTTATTTGACGACTAATATCGGCTCCGGAAATCGGTCGATGACGACGGAACCGATCGAAATGGCCGGAGAAATTCCCGATGATGGGGGGAGAGGGTTTATTGAGAATGGGGAGTGCGACTGCCTCACTTCTGCGAAATGAATACGAAAAGTCGTCCTAATTCCGCTTGAAAAGCGTCATTTGCGTTTATATATGTTTCGTGTGTTAGTCGTTTTTTTTTTTTGGGAATTGTTTTTAAGAAAGTGACCTAGTGTATTTGAGTTAATAAGAATTTTAAAAAATTTTAAATAAATAAATTATTTTAAAGAATTTTTTTAGTTTTTTTTTTTACATAATTTAATTTTTCATGAATAAAAATAAAGGCTAAAAAACGAAAGAAAAATATTTTGAGACTTCAAAAAATGGAGACTAGACTCTTTTCTCTCCTACTCAAATATTATAAGTAATATATAAATTTAAAATATTTTATTTATATCCGAACAAAACTTGCAAAAAAAATTGAAAATGTTTAATTTTTAATATTATATTATGATTAATTTGAATAGTACGAGAAAACTGAGAAAATGAGAATATTTCATGCAATCAGAAAGTGTAACACACAATCCAATTATGTTAAAGTGAATTAGAATCACAAGCCTAAACCATAAATTTTCTTACCTCCATCAATCAAATTTTTGGTTGCCCGAAAGTCAATTCGGTATGGTCTGGTTGTTAGAATAGATGTCCTGCAAGTCAACGTTTGGCTAGGGAATTTATTGACTCAATTGTAATAAACAATCTTTATTTTAATATAATTTAACTTTTTATGGTCTTATTTTACTTTATATGTATACTCATGCAATCAGCATAGATAAAGTCTTTTATTATACTTTAATATAAATGAATCGTAATTCGATGTTAAAACTCATTTGTAAACACTGTATAATCTGAATTCGTTCCTAGTCGATTCAGCCGCCTAAAACATGGATATAGGTCGCTTGAGCTCGAGACTAGCATCTGTGATGTTGTGTACCGCGTTTCTTGATAAGGGCATAGAGATGTCCAAACATGCAGATACGTAGTCATATGATGATTATACCGAACAATCCTCCCTCCGACTTTCCAAGTGGTTATCATTCATCGAGAGGATAAGTCCATGGTTATGATAGTACACCTTTAGTCCTTACGACCCGGGACAACACTGAGGCTCTATATGCTAGGGCTGTGCTTTGACTCGTTTACCGGCTCCAAGAGAGTCATCATGTGGCGAGATTGGGTACAGTTACGACACATGTAGGAGTCAGTGTATTGTGGTCGGGGGATTCACCGCTCACCTACGGGTGTGGATATCCTATGTGATCTGATTAAATAATAGTGCGTGGAATATCTGGCCAGAGTATGAGATGTACGTTAGAGAAAGAGTTCTCCAATAGTACATGCGATGCCACTATTTATATGTATCACATAGTTATTGAATTAATATGCAACACTCGATGAACCAATGGTTGCATATTCGATCGGGATATATGAGATGAAGGGACCGTACTGTACGTTAATCATAACCAACTGGTTCTTGCAGGCAATATCAGTGATACATAGGGAATCATGGGACGATGCTACTAGACGCTCTTATCATGATTCGATGGGTTAATCAGAATAAAGGATTATGTCTTGAATCACAAGGAGTTGTGAACCCACGGCTAGCTGTATCCCTAAACCATTGAGAGGGTCACACAAGCACTGGATCATATGTTCCCGTGGAGAGAATAAATCCAAGGAGTTGAATTTAAATTATGATAAATTAAATTCAAAAAGTTGAATTTATGATAATTAAATTTTGAGAAAATAAATTCAAGGAGTTGAATTTATGAGATAGTAAATTCAAGAAGTTGAATTTATGAAATTTGGAGATAATAAATTCAATGAGTTGAATTTATAAAATTTGATGATTTAATTTATTAAACTCAAAAGTTGAGTTTATTAAATATTAAATTTTGGAGGTGATAAATTCAAGAGGTTGAATTCATAATTTAAATATTAAATTAAAATATTGAATTTATAAGGGATTTAAATTAAATGTAATGGGTATATGTATAATGGGCTTGTAGGAGTACAAGACCAACATACATATTATTAAGGTTCTTAATTGAACTTTAAAAGATTAATTAATTAATTAAACTAGTTGGACTAGAATAATTAATTGATTAAGACCATTAAGTATTTAATTTAATTAATGGGGCCCTAAGCTTATATATATACATGTGTGTATTAGGCTTAGGGTTAAAAAAAATTCATTCACAATTTTTGAAAAACCCTAGCCTCTACTCTCTTTGTGTTTTTCGAAAATTGCTCTTTTTTTCTCTTAAAAATTTCGGCCTCCATCAAAGAAAATTTGATTTATGCCGCCTCTCGATTTTTAATATCCAACGATAAATCTTTCTATAGTTTCTAATGCAAGTTAGAAGATGAACAAGTAATCCAGTCGTGGACCGGATTAGGAGATTGAAAAACGTACGTGAGATTTACAACAAGAGCTACGTTCGCTTATACCGGCGTAGTTGGAGCCAAGAGAAAATTGTTCACCAAGGGTAAAAGTTTTAAACATCCTATGTATGTTTCAAGTGAAAATTGTTCACCAATGGTAAAAGTTTTAAACATTCTATGTATGTTTCATTATAATAAACCATACGAGTGCCCAAAATAAATATATTTTGATTGTCAAAATAAAATAAAAATTTTAAAACTTTCGCTGCGTTTTGGACACGAGAAAAACGAGATCCAACTCCGATTATATCAGAAATCTCCTTTTCGATAGCACGATACAACATATAAAGGTCGAAGAATTTCCAAGTGCTGGCTGGTCTGATCTCGTTTCTCCAGGTCACACACCACAAGTTCAAGCCTATCTATAGCTGGACTAAAGACCAAAAAACTATAAATGATATTCTCAATTGATGTATAGACATCAATCTTACTAGAACAAGCAAGTCCATATATGTCGGCAAGAGTTTTTCAAAATGGGGCCAGTCAAAACGTGTATTAAATGTGGGCAGAAAGAAATTTTCACTGGCGGAAATTTCGTGGGAAGATGGAAGACGCGTTTTATATAAAACGCGTCTTCACACGGACAAGAGGCTCTATAAATAGAGCTCTCCCCTTCATTCTGAAATCATCCCTTATTCGAGTTTTCACTCATCCTATTAGTTCTATAATATTTGTGAGGTATTTGTTCTCCTGTATTAAGAGAGAGTGTTCTATTTGGAAACACAGTGAGTGAGTTGTACACCACAAAATATTATAGTGGAATTCTTTTCATCTTGCCCGTGGTTTTTACCCTAATAATTTTTAGAGGTTTTCCACGTAAATCTCGGTGTCCAGTTTATTCTTTATTTTCGGGTTTTATTATCTCAAATTCCGCACGTGGGACCAACAAGTGGTATCATAGCCTAGGTTTAAAATTTCTTAAAATTCTGAGTATGCTCTGTGGTTGCAGCCTAGACTGATCTTCCACATCAGAAAAGATTTTTTGAGATTTTTTATTTAAGGCGGGATTATTTTTTCCAGTCTACTAAAATTGTTGTAGACATAATGGCGGGAAGGTACGAGATAGCAAAGTTCAATGGAAGCAATTTTATGCTATGAAAAATAAAGATACAAGCAGTTTTAAGAAAGGAGAATTGTCTGGCAGTTATTGGAGATAGACCGGTGGAGATTATAGATGATGGAAAATGGAACGAGATGAATGATAATGTTGTTGCCAATTTACATTTGGCTATAGCAGACGAAGTTTTGTCAAGTATCTATGAGATAAAAACAGCCAAAGTTATCTGGGATACTCTGACAAAGATGTACGAGGTCAAGTCGCTACACAACATGATTTTCCTAAAGAGAAGACTTTATTGTAACGTCCCAAATTCGATGACTGTCCTCATTTGTATCAAGACGAGTCTTTCCAGCGTGTTTATGTCCTCACTTACACGCACCCTAAGAAACTTCCCAGGGGGTCACCCATCCCAAAATTGCCCCAAGTCAAGCATGCTTAACTTTAGAGTTCTTATGTGACGAGCTACCGAAAAGAAGATGCACCTTCATGATATGAGTAGTACATATCAAATCTTTTAAGCCCTCTTCAACTGTACAGTCCATTACATTGAACAGTCTCGGAATCCCTCTCATTCCGGTGTGGGATCGGTTTATTCATGTTCCCTCCACCTAGAAGCCTGCCAGGAGCCGCTCATTGTCCGTGCAACCTCATGGCACCGGCGATCACCCCCCGCCCTCTTCGGCCCCGGGCCTCACATGCCCACCAGCTTCCGCTTGGTTCGTCCTCGAACCACACCGTACTAAGAGAGGTCGGCTCTGATATCACTTGTAACGCCCCCCCAGATTTGACGACTGTCCTCACTGTATCAAGACGAGTCTTTCCAGCGTGCTTATGTCCTCACTCACACGCACCCTAGGAACCTTCCCAGGGGGTCACCCATCCCAAAATTGCCCCAAGTCAAGCACGCTTAACTTTAGAGTTCTTATGTGACGAGCTACCGAAAAGAAGATGCACCTTCATGATATGAGTAGTACATATTAAATCTTTTAAGCCCTCTTCAACTGTACAGTCCATTACATTGAACAGTCTCGGAATCACTCTCATTCCGGTATGGGATCGGTTCATTCATGTTCCCTCCACCTAGAAGCCTGCCAGGAGCCGCTCATTGTCAGTGCAATCTCATGGCACCGGCGATCACCCCCCGCCCTCTTCGGCCCCAGGCCTCACATTTATACTCTTCGGATGGCGGAATCCTCATCGATGACCGACCATATCAACACACTAAATACTCTATTTGCCCAACTCACTTCTATGGGGCATAAAATAGGGGAAAATGAACGTGCGGAGCTTCTACTTCAAAGTCTACTAGATTCATATGATCAACTTATCATCAACATTACCAACAATATTCTTATGGGCTTTCTAAGATTCGACGATATCTTAACCGCGGTTCTCGGAGAAGAAAGCATGCGCAAGAATAAGGAAGACAGGTTGGTAATTTTGAAGCAGGCAGAGGCTTTGCCGATGATAAGAGGAAGATTTATGGACCGTGACTCCAGTGGGAGTCAAAGACAAGGTAGATCAAAGTCAAGAAGTAAGAAGAAAAATATTTACTGCTTTAAATGTGGCGGTAAAGGGCACTTCAAGAAAGAGTGTACGAGTATCGATAAAAGTTCTCAAGGAAATGTGGCCAGTACTTCAGCCAGTGGTGAAATATTATTCAGCGAAGCAGCAACAGTTGCAGAAGGCAGGCATAAATTTTGTGACACATGGAATATGGATTCTGGAGCGACGTGGCACATGACGTCTCGGAGAGAATGGTTTGATCATTAGGAACCAGTTTCAGGAGGATCTGTATTCATGGGAAATGATCATGCATTGGAAATCACTGAGGTCGGTACTGTCAAAATTAAAATGTTTGATGGCACCATTCGCACCATACAGGAGGTACAACATGTGAAAGGACTGACAAAAAATCTTTTATCCTTGGGGCAATTGGATGACATCGGGTGCAAAACTCGTGTCGAGAACGGGATCATGAAAATTGTGAAAGGTACGCTTGTAGTTATGAAGGAAAAAAGGTTGCTGCAAATCTGTATGTACTTTTGGGGAAAACACACAAAGAGACGGAACTATCTATTGCATCAATTGGTTCAGGAGAATAATTAACAATGTTATGGCATAGAAAGCTCGGGCATATGTCAGAACGGGGTTTGAAAATTTTCTTAGAACGGAAGCTGCTGCCGGGACTTACAAAAGTGTCACTACCCTTTTGTGAGCACTGTGTTACCAGTAAACAACACAGATTAAAGTTTGACACTTCTAATGCCAGAAGCAAAAGTATATTGGAGCTGATTCATTCGGATGTTTGGCAAGCACCGGTTGTATCACTAGGAAGAGCGAGATACTTTGTCTCGTTCATTGATGATTTATTTAGGAGATGTTGGGTGTATCCAATCAAGAAGAAATCAGATGTTTTCCAAGTCTTCAAAGATTTCAAAGCGCAGGTTGAACTTGATTCTGAAAAGAAAATCAAGTGTCTGAGGACTGACAATGGAGGAGAATATATCAGTGACGAGTTTGATGCATTTTGTCAACATGAGGGCATCAAAAGACAGATTATTCTCATTTGCATACATTTGGAAGTCTTGTGTACGTTCTGTACAATGAGCAAGAAAGATCGATGTTGGATTCAAAATCCAGAAAATGTATCTTCTTGGGTTATGCTGATGGAGTAAAGGGGTTTCGCTTGTGGGATCCTACTGTTCACAAGCTTGTCATCAGAAGGGATGTTATCTTCGATGAAGATAAAGTAAATGGAGACAAAGGCACACCGAATTCAGAAACTGCTATTTTTCAGGTGGAAAATAAGACGGACAAAGGTCAAGTTTCTTGTGAAGCAGTACCAGAGCACGAAGAACAAGAACATGTTGAGTCTGAGGTTTCTAATGTGAGGCACTCAACTCGAGACAGAAGACCACCAGGTTGGCTTTCAGATTATGTCACTGAAAGTAACATTGCATATTGTCTATTATCAGAGGATGGTGAGCCATCGAGTTTCCACGAGGCTACTCAAAGCTCGAATGTATCTTTGTGGATGATAGCAATGCAAGAAGAGTTGGAGGCATTAGAAAGGAATAAAACTTGGGATCTTGTTACACTACCACCAGGGAGGAAAGCCATTGGAAACAGATGGGTCTATAAGATCAAGCGTGATGGCAATAACCAAGTGGAGCGGTATCGTGCTAGGTTGGTGGTAAAATGGTATGCTCAGAAAGAAGGCATTGACTTCAATGAGATATTTTCTCCTTTGGTTCGGCTTACAACAGTCAGAGTAGTGTTGGCATTGTGTGCGATGTTTGACCTACATCTAGAACAGCTAGATGTGAAAACGGCATTTCTTCATGGAGATCTTGAAGAAGAAATCTATATGTTCCAACCAGAAGGTTTTGCGGAAATAGGCAAAGAGAACTTGGTTTGCATGTTGAAAAAAATCTCTGTACGGTCTCAAACAGGCGCCGAGGTGTTGGTACAAGAGATTTGATTCCTATATCATGAGCCTTGAATACAACAGACTGAGTGCAGACCCTTGTACATATTTCAAGAGATCTGGTGATGATTATATCATTTTGCTGTTGTATATGGACGACATGTTGGTAGCAGGCCCCAACAAAGATCATGTCCAAGGATTGAAGGCACAGTTGGCTAGGGAATTTGATATGAAGGACTTGAGACCATCAAACAAGATTCTAGGGATGCAATTTCACCGAGATAGAAGTAACAGAAAGATTTGGCTTTCACAGAGAAATTATTTGAAGAAAGTCTTGCAACGCTTCAACATGCAAGATAGTAAGCCAATTTCGACCCCTCTTCCTGTTAACTTAAAGTTATCATCCGAGATGTGTCCTAGCAGTGAAGCAGAGAGGATGCAGATGTCTCGAGTACCATATGCATCAGCAGTGGGAAGTTTGATGTTGGCCATGATCTGTACAAGACCGGACATTGCTCAAGCAGTGCGAGCAGTTAGTCGGTATATGGCGAATCCTGGACGAGAGCATTGGAGCACTGTTAAAAGGATCCTTAGATACATTAAGGGTACCTCGAATGCTGTATTATGTTATGGAGGATCGGATTTTACACTCAGGGGCTATGTCGATTCAGATTATGCATGTGATCCTGATAAGAGTAAATCTACTACTGGTTATGTGTTTACACTTGCAGGGGGAGCAGTAAGCTGAGTTTCAAAACTGCAGACAGTTGTGGCGTTATCTACAACAGAGACAGAATATATGGCAGCTACTCAAGCTTGAAAGGAGGCAATATGGATTAAAAGGTTATTGGAGGAGATCGGATACAAACAAGATAATATTCCTTTGTTTTGTGACAGTCAGAGTGCCTTGCATATCGCAAGGAATCCAGCCTTTCATTCCAGGACGAAACACATTGGAGTACAATTTCACTTTGTGCGGGAAGTAGTAAAAGAAGGAAGCGTGGATATGCAGAAGATCCATACGAAGGACAACATAGCTGATTTTCTGACCAAGCCAGTAAACACTGATAAGTTTGACTGGTGTAGATCCTCTATTGGTCTAGCAGAAACGTAAGCAGCATGGAATAGCAAGATTAAAAGGATGTGTGGAGATGTGTTTGATTCGCAATCAAATCTCCAAGTGGGAGAAATGTCGGCAAGAGTTTTTCAAAATGGGACCAGTCAAAACGTGTATTAAATGTGGGAAGAAGGAAATTTTCATTGGTGGAAATTTCGTGGGAAGATGGAAGACGCGTTTTATACGCGTCTTCACACGGACAAGAGACTCTATAAATAGAGCTCTCCCCTTCATTCTGAAATCATCCCTTCTTCGAGTTTTCTCTCATCCTATTAGTTCTATAATATTTGTGAGGTATTTGTTCTCCTGTATTAAGAGAGTGTGTGTTCTCTTTGGAAACAGTGAGTGAGTTGTACACCACAAAATATTATAGTGGAATTCTTTTCATCTTGCCCGTGGTTTTTACCCTAATAATTTTTAGGGGTTTTCCACGTAAATCTCGGTGTCCAGTTTATTCTTTATTTTCGGGTTTTATTATCTCAAATTCCGCACGTGGGACCAATAATATAATGACACATAGAAATGCCAAGAAATCCCATTAAGTATCAACACCAATTACGAACTTGATCTTATGTTAACAATCTGAAGGCCCTTTTTTATCTTACGAGTGCCTCTTGCCACATCCTCGAGCTTCATGTTCTGAACACTCTGAAAATAAGGAAATATCATGTGAACCATGAATAAAAGAACATAACCATGTTTCAATAATAACGAAGCATCAGAACTCATACTTGCACTAGCGATTTGGCTCTCGGAATACTTCGAACACCAGCTTGAACCTTAAATCCTAATTTTAAAAGCACCTTGCAACCAAGAATCAGTTTCTTAAGTATCATAGTCCAGAATATTTCTCATCGAGTGATTAAGTCAAAAAGGGCACCTCACAGTTCGAGATCCAACTTTTCCAGTAGCACCAGCAACAAACACACGTCTCTCGTCCTTTCCACCAGCATCACTCGAAGTAGCATTTCGTGCCTCAACTTTTAATTTTGTGGTGCCTTATATAGCAGCATAGCAGTACAGTAAATAGAAGGCAGGTGATACACCATCAGTAAACATTCACACACCGGGAGACAAGAATTAAAAAATTCGCATACAATGAAATAAAGTTAGTTAAAGAAATCCCAGAACATTTATGGCCACAATCCTTCTTCCCAAACAAACAACGTTTCAACAGATTTCTCCACTCTATCCCATACATTATATTCCCCAACCATGACTTCAAAAGGGTTGCACTAAATCATACAAAGAATCACCATAATACCTGACACTCGTGCTTTGTAATCAACAAATTGAAGCTTTCTGTATTGGGAAGAATACCACCAAGATATTTTCCACTCCACTCTATACATCCTACAATCATGAGTTTTACATTGCATAACACTCCCACACTCCCATTCATTCTTCTTAAACACTCACGGCCCCAACAAAAAATACAACCAAAATATTTTTTCTTTATTGGGAAGAATACCACCAAGATATTTTCGTTGTCTAAGGATGAAAGGAACACACTGCCAGGCGAGGCCGCCTACAATTTTAAAAATGATCCCAAATCCTTCATGGAGGAATACTTTAGGGAGGTCGAAGTTATTGACCAAGAATTGGATGAGGTTGAAGCGGAAGAACTTGCTCATTGTCCGGGAAATGAGCATGCTGATGACAATGATCAGGACGAAGATGAAGCTGTAATGGACATCGAAGATATACTTATGAGGAAAGGAGGACCGAGACAAACAAGGTGGGGAAAAGGAAGGAAGAGAAAAGAAGTAGAGAAAAGAAAGGAGGATAACAAATGGTGCTGATTTTGCCGGTCATATTTTACCAAGAAGTCCTTCATATTTTGCTGGTCATATTTGCTTAGAAGTTATTTTGCTTTAATGTGTTTTTTTTAATGATGCACTATTTTGCCTGTCATATTTTGCCGAGAAGTCCTTCATTTTGCCAAAATGGCGCTGGGTTTCTTCTCTGCGCCAACTTTGGCGCAGAGGAGGGAGGCCCGTTGGAGGGGAAATCATGCGCTATCATAGCTTTCCACGCTGTGATAGTGCAGAGTTGGAGAAGTCGTGAATGCGAGAAAATAGCTAAGACAAAAATTATCCTGTGATGCCCTATGGGCGGTTCCCTGGATGGATCCTATTATTTATCGATTGGTCCCCGCCAAGAAAACTGCGACCACATATCGAAGGTCCACGTCATTTACTTGTACAGTGATCCGTTCATAGAATAGGCACAGTTATTATTTTGAACAATTTTTTTTGTTAATTATAATTAGCCTCTAATTTTTTTTTAAAAAAATATAAGACATTGATGTTAGAAGATTTAAATTACAGAAATTTACTTGTTTCAAAATTTGAAAAAAATTCGATAATTAACTTTCTTTAGAAGTATCTTGTTATAAATAAAGTACATGTTACATTTTTCTTGCTAATATCTGTATTAAATTATAAACTGTAATAAAAGATAAAAATAATGAATTTCACAAACTACTAGTCACCAAATTATAATTAAAATCAGCACTTCCACAACTGTTATATATCAATAATCATCTAAATTATGAATCCGCTCACACACGTTTTTACGTACTTTTTTCATAAGACAAAGAAGATGAAAATACTAAAAATATTAATCACAAAATCATGATTTCCCTAGTTCGCTATTAATATAACTCAGTGTAATTCATATTCGTCTGGCTCAAAATTTTATATGTTCAATTTTATTTTTCTTTTACAAACTTAACAGCCCAAGGCATCCAACCTGCGGTAACCAAGAAGGGGCATTACAAATACAAGCACTGCACCTCACGACACATTCACTACATCACAATTCACTCGAAATAATCTGATACTGTTAGGGAGAGAATTTGAGATCGCTGATCTCTTAAAAATTGAGATGAGAATCAAAGAAGAAAGAAAGAAAGGTAGATTGAAATTCAAAGAGAATTCATTCTAAGAATAGAGCATAATTACAAGTATTTTCTATCTCCTCTCGTATCTTACTTTTCATATTTATACTCTCAGTTACAACTCTACTAATTCCACCAACTAATTTGCTTGGCCTTCAAATCCTCTTATTCTTGACCCATTTGCTCCACGATCGTATTAGATAACTTTTAAATCGAGGTGAACCTAGTGAGTATACTTGTGATGCCCATTGCGACACAGTCTAGATATATTGTAATGCTTCCTCTCGCTTCATGTCAAACACCTTTACAAGGACATCCTCCACAACCTGGCCGATATCATAAGAACCAAATGAATAGAAAGTTGTTGCAGGCAACACTGATAACATTGAAAGCTGTAAGATGAATGCTGGATTGATGCGGGGTAAAAATTAGGCCTAGACAAAATATAAGATTTTAAAAGTGACTGAATATGCTTATAGATAATCTTCTATTTATCTAGTAGTGGTTTTCAGATGTCTACTTTCCTTTGATCTCGATAGAGATAATCTATTATTACCATGTGGTACAAACAAAAATAGCACAGATTAAGACATTGCTACAAGATGTTGGGAGACCTAAATATCTCAGCTAAAATTTACATAGATAGCAATTATAATCAAGTTCTTAGGTAAATTATGGCGTTATCTGCTCATTTCCTCTAAGTTATGATACACCTCTATTATATCATTTTTAGTCCATTTAGAAACACTTGCATTCATCCTCGAACAGAAAATAAAACACCATTTCGGAGAAGAGATCTGGACTGCTGAAGAAATATATACCCAAGTGAAAAACTAGAGAGAATTCATCCAGAATTACCTTATCGGGAGTGGATGCACCAGAAGTTATACCAACTGTGATAGGACCCTCTGGTAGCCAGTTCTCTTTCTCGACCAACTCTCCATGCTGTAATACACAATCATATCATGTTTGCAAGACTAGCATTTCCAATTGCAAAATAGAACAATTAGCAGGCATGTACCATCAACTTGTAACTTATTTTGTTTCCAGGTCCGATTCTTTTCTCGCTGTCAATCCAGTATGATGGAATTCCTCGATCCTCGGCAATTTCTTGCAAGTGTGATGTATTGCTTGAGTTCCATCCACCGACAACTAAAATGAGATCCACTTGTTGATCCACCAGCTTATACATGGCATCTTGCCGCTCCTTAATGTAACAAAAAAGGGCTTAAAGATGAGAAGGTCCATATTGAAAATGGCCACAAAAGACATAGTTAAGTTTGTGGCTCTTGCATCTTACGAGTTCGTATCAGGTGATGATATACACAGAAAATTGATGGAATAAAAATTACCTGAGTTGCGTCGCAAATAGTGTTGAAACTCATGAAGTGGTCATTTATATTTTCCACTCCATACTTGCGCATCATGGTTCTCTCAAGTAATTTCCCTGCAGAACAAAGAATAAGCATAAGTGTTACAAGTTGCATATTTAAGCATCATGAGAAAATATGATTCTTTAATAACTAACCAATCTCCTCTGTCTCTCCTTTTAACATAGTTGTTTGATTTGCAATACCAAGTTTCACAAGATCCTTGTCTGGATCAAACCCTTTCGACGTGGCAGATTTAAATTTCTGCAACCAAACAAATTAGATGAAATTCAATGGTAAGAGAAAATTTTCAAGAGTAAGATACTCATCCTACCTCAAGAAATGCCTCTTTGGTCGAGCTAGATCCATCAAGTTTACCACCAAGAACATAATCACATACATATGTTGCCTGTGATAAAGTAAAAACATTCTATAATTAGTCTGACATGATGATTACCAATGCTATATTTTTCACGAATGCTGAATGGATGAACAGTATAGGTAAGAAGCAAGAAACACCTCTATCAAGTTATTCACAATGAGATACTTCCCAGCAAAGGAGGCAGTTGCAATAGTCTCTTCATGAGCATATTTCCCATGTATTATTGAAGTATAGTCTCCTCTCTTGTGCTTTTCAACTATATTCCAAACCTGCGAGTATAATAATAGAATGGGCAAATTTCAAAGAGATTCAGATCAAGAAAGTGAGAGACGAAATTCTTGTTTGTTAAAACTTATCATCATGACATAATACCTTGGATACCCATGGGCAAGTTGTATCGACTATCTGCACGCTTTTGTCACTCAAAATCAGCATCTCGTCTACAGCAGCTCCAAAAGCCGGCAGCACAACAACATCACCCTTGTCAACTAGGTCAAATTGTTTGTTGCCATCCTCAAGAGGAATAGTTTTTACTTCCATCTCTTCAAGTCTCTGGTGGGATAGGATTGAATCGCTTAATTGCATTCATTAAAGTGTGTCTCCTCGCTTGATTCATGAGTAAGATTTACATTCTCAATGAACATTATGCATACTAAGGGTACCAGAAACAAGATTATTTATTCAAAGGTGCAAAACCAGAGCATTCAAACCCGTTGAAGTGTTTCGGTGAGCATCAGGAGCAGAGTCATGTATCATGATCCTGGGTGAGGAAGCAGCGGGCGAGGAGTCCATTTAATATGGTTGGAGGGTGGATTTTGGATTTTGGGAACAATTAAGGAGAAAAAAAATATTTAAATTAGTGGAAGATTTCCACGATCCAAAGGGATCATACACAATTCAGTTGTACAAACTGATGGAAAGAGTTAGTGCATATCTCGAAATATTAAATCATACATAGAAGGGGCCGACCGATGCAGTACATATTATACCTCTTAAAGGTGATCATAATCAATCAAATAGTTAAATCTCAAGTGACAAGTTCATCATTTTACCATGTTATTCAGACAAAATTATAGAGAAAGGGCCGAGCAAACAAAAAAATCAACATTTAACTTAAAGGAAAATCAGCCAAAAATTTTATGGATTCACACAGAACCATGAAACTAGTATTGAATTCTTGTTTTTTCCTCACCTATCATCCATATCCAGAAACATTGAATCTGAGCAAACAGTCAACATTGAAAGAAATAGGAACCTGATTAACAGTGGGGTTATGGATGATTTCATTAGTTATCCAAATCCTCTCCGTTGGAAATTGTTTTCTGGCTTCATAAGCAATCTGGACAGCTCGCTCAACCCCCCAGCAGAATCCATAAGCTTCAGCGAGCTTCACAGTTACATTTCCCCATGTATACTCATATCCGTTCTCCTTCAGTTTCTTTATAATGTCACCTGAAAACTCAGAAAACAAGCATATCCGCAGTTAAAACAAATTAAACTATTCTAAATCAACTTAATAGGAACCTCTCAGAATTTCATCAAACCAGCGAGAACAAAATCGAATATTACTCGTGTATTCGCGGTTCATTAGCTCCATAGTCTCTTCCTTATGCCCAAACCCCTTACGGTTATAATTCTTGCTCCTCGTCAAGTTGCGGTGGAACGCCTTCGCATTAAAGTCCAACTCCGCGGAGGCGGTAGACGAATAATCAGCTTCTCCGGCTGCTTCACATCGTACGGAGGAGGTTATCCGGCGACGGGGATCTCTACTCTGCGTCAAGCCGAAGTCCAGGCCAGCGGGGACACGAGAGAACTGCAGAGCGATCGCCATGTGGCTGAAATTCTCAGTGCGCACGTTAGTACAGGTGCTTATGTTAAGTTGCAGCGTATGCGTGTATGGTGCGGAATTTATCTCTTGAGTCACACGTGTGGTTTAAACGTGCCGTGAATATGAGCCAATGATGATGCACCACGTGCCACGACAAGCGAAGGTTGGCCAATGATTTTTTTGATTTTTTTTTTATTTCTGCGGCAATTTTATTAGCGGCCGACGTTCAATGGGTGACCAACAAAATTGGCATTTAATTTTAACCATAGATTCAGTTCGTACTATCTTCATACCACTCTATCGAATATGGGTCAAGCATGAACATACCTTTTAATCGACGAGGGGTGGGTACGTATGTAATCGAATCGAGTCGATTCGAACTCTTGAATGTTTGAGTTTGACTTGTTTATAATCTAGCCGAGCTCGAGCTTTATTTAACAAATATATTCATGGCTCACGAGCTTATTCAAACTTTAATCAAACCTAAACGAGATCAATAAACATGAATTATACATTTAAATATTCATTAAATTCATTAAAAAATAAATTATACATTTAGAAAAAAATATAATATTCTTATTAAAATTTGTCAATTTATTATAATAAATAAATTTAATAGATTTTTCTATATACTTCATAATTAATGTGTTAAATCAATAAATTAAATATCAAAATTATTATTTTTCATCTAAGATATTACTTATGAATTTATTAATGAACATGTTCACGAGCTAACGAGCCGAATATTGTAGAGCTTGAAATTGGTTCGTTTATCTTAACGAGCCTCATTAAATGAGCTCAAACAAGCTTTTATCGAATCGAGCTTCGAATAGCTCACAAACAGTTTGGTTCATTTATATCCCTATGAGTGGGTGCAATCTCCTTTTTTTTTTTTATTAATTAGAGGTTTAAAAATAATTTTATTTTTCTTATCTTTTTCTTTAATATTTGCTCTTGTCCCCCTCGCCCTAAAATTTTTAAAAAAGTTTCTGTCCCAACTTCTATTTTCTGGTGTCTCCTTGACATTAACCAAACATGTTTCGACTAATTGTGATCTTTATAGAGTGAAGATACTTATAGTAGAAACTTATTAATAATGTTTCATGAGTTATGATAGCTAGAAAAGAAACATTCCGTAAGAAATTGACAAAAAATTGTGTGAGACCATATCACACAAGTTTTTGTTTTTAATGAATATACAAAAATACCTATAATCTTCTTTAATTCAATAAAAATGATTATAAAAACATATTTAGTTATTTCTACAAATAACTAACTGATTTGTTAAAAATATTAAAAATAAATTAATTACGTTAAAAATATATGGTAAAAATTTGTGTGAGACGGTCTTACGAGTCGTATTTTGTGAGACATATTTTATTTGGGTCATCCATGAAAAAATATTACTTTTTTTTATAAAAGTATTACTTTTTATTGTGAATATCGGTAGGATTGACACGTCTCACAAGAGACCAACTCTGATTTTATACACGCGAATTATCGACTAGTATCAATGGTATTTGTCATGGTCAAGATTATTTGTCACAAGCCATGGAGTGTCATATAGATGTTGTCAACTTAAAGCCCACTGGGCTTCTTGATGATTCTCAAGTCCAACCTAAGTATATATAAATGCCATTCGTTTCACTTCACCTTCACGCCGTCTCGTCTGTGCAGCCTTTTCTATTTTTCCATCGATTTGTGGTCATTTTCTCTCCAGTTTTCCAAATATGGCTTCGATTTCTCAAGTTTTGATTGATTGGCCTTCATAATCCCAGATAAGCTACATTGATTCTTGTCTGATTCATGGGAGGCCTAAATGGATTTTGCGGAAGTTTCGCTGATAACGCCGTCGTTTCATAGTTTTATCTATGGTGAGAGATGGTGTTTACTAGTAGCTTTGCCGTATATCGCATCTGAAAAATTCAATCTCGTCTATTATCTTCGTTTTCCTGACCTAAACAAATCACGTTCTCTGCAACAATTTAATCCAGAGTAGCTTTGATTTTGAGCCCCGATAAATTCTTTAAAACACGGCTAAAAACCCATGTAAAAAGTATTTGAAATTTTTTATCTATCATTTTTATTAGTTTTTTATTTTAATTCATTAAAGTAAATTTGAATTTATTTGTCAATGAAATCGTTTCAAATGCGATCTTTTAATCCTTTCCATCAAAATCAAATCAGTTTACACTATAAACAGAAGAAAATGTTTTTATGTTTCTAAAACTTATACTACGTTCTTTTTTTTGGAGTAATCTTTTTTCTGGATGATTTAAACATTTTGTGCAACATATTGATATTTATGGAAAAAAATTTAACAGTTCAGAGTTTCTAATTTTTTCCTGAATATTTTAGACTTTCCAAAATAATAAAAAAGTCTCAACTCTCAAGTACAATTCACCCCCGATTTGAGCAGCTACGTTCACACACTATCGAATTTTTTAGAAACTTCATCATGGTCGTAAAGGGAAACCAAGCTGAGTGTTTCATTTAAACCAAAAATATTAGTTATTACCATGAAGAAAAATTTTCTAAGATTGCTGTGAGAGTTAATGTGCGAACTTTGAGCTCAAACTCTATTAGTTTACACCGTACAGAAGTTTATACCCCAACCTCGAACTAATGAGCATGAAATGACTCCGCCACTGATCAGACTTCCTAGCCACCAGAAACGGACCCAACCTCTTTTCCTAAAAAATGCGATCTAAAAAAATGCTTTACAACAAGGTGAGCAGCCCATAATTTCATTCTTTTTTCTTTCTATATTGAGGCAGGTTTTGATGACTGATTGAGAATGGCGAATTTATCTTACCATATATTCCAGAGATTTAAAATACATAGATCGACAAAGAGAAAAAGGCTGCTTACGCTAACGCTCTCATTGTTCTTCAATATTCCAGGAACAAAAATTTGAGGTTCATAAGCAAACGGCCCCTGATTAGAGAGTAAAAACAAAAAACAATGGACATATGGCAAGATTAAAACAGACGTTCAAATAGAATTTGGCCTATTGAGATAGATGTAAAATTGGCAAATCTCATCTTATATATGTGTCTTCTCTATGGTTTCACATGAATCCATTAGAATCAGGCTCAAGATACCAGCCGTTCGCTGAACTACCTCATGTCATTCCCAGCTGCTTCAAAGATCAATATTTGCCGTCTTCATCAAAGAATTTTGCAGCTATTTTGTGTAAAGATACGCCATTGTGAAAATAAAGAAACCAGCCATCTGAATCATTAAACATATTCATAAGAGAGTGTTTAGCATTATGCAAAATGTAGTTTAACATCACAACGGATGCCAAATGGCTACAAAGACAATAAAATATACTTTTTGCCTCAAAACCGTATGCTGCATATGGGCTTGCAATCGGTCAATTTTTCTTAGTCTAAACTAATATTTGTGTCCATTACAAAAAGAATAAAATTAAGCTCCACCAACTTATCTAAGTACCCATAAAACTACCAGGCGCTGAGAATTGGTAGAAAACATCTACTACTTAGAAATCAATTTAACACAAGACAACCTTGAACTTTAACTACCACTCAAGTACTAGAACACACAAAGGAGGTATCAAATAATAAAAGAGGAAGGTACCATTGAGAATGATGCTCCGTAATATGGATAAGCAGCTGGAATGAATCTCTCATATTCGTTATGCCTGAATGGTCGAACTGGAATCTGTAAATCACAACATTCCAAGCGAGTGTAAAATAGACGATATTAGATAAATTACTAATAGTTGGAACTAAATCATTTGCCAAGTCAATTAGTATCGAATTAGATAAAAAGTAACAAAACTATGAACTCGTAGGGTTTTATCACAATAAACATGGACATGCTACGAGAAAGGGAAACAATACCTGTTTTGATAAACTTAAGCTTGTATATCCAAGTCTTTGGTACTCGACCTTAAATTGGAAGACACCATAAACATCGGGAACCCTGAATGATGAATGATAAAGACCCTGTAGCAAATGACATAAAATAACAATGAGACATGCATTTTATCCATTGGAGCAGCTACAAAATAAATTGTTCGGAAGGTTTGACTACTATAATCAACTCACCTTCTGATTGGTTGACATGGTTTTCAAAACATAAGGACTCATCATATAAAACTGAAGCTGCACATCATCAGCAACATATGGTTCCCAATTTGCGCCGGACCATTCATAAATCTCCACTGAATATTCCTTTAATCAAATTGAAATGACAATTATCAGCTCATAGCAGACATTTCAGGCTTCTTCAAGGTTATAGACACATACTTTAACATTCAGTGCACAAAAAGTTACCAGGTCATCTTTGATTCTGTAGAATGAAGGTTCAACAACTTCACCAACTTTATGATGCCTTACAGCAACTGCCTACAAAAACACCGACATTTTGAAACATAAAACAACGACAATATGGTTTTACAAAAAAAATAATGTGTGTATGCATGTGTGGATAAATATATATAATAAGACAATATATGCAAAAGAAGAAAAAACGAACACAATTCTCTTTTTGCAGAGATACAAACACATATTTGAAGAAACGAGCTCTGGGGATCAATACTTGTCGGGAAAATGAAAAACTACAGAGTGGTCACAACTTGAGACAAAGCACACCTTCAGGTGACCTCTTTCATGGAAAATCCACTTGCTGAGTTCAGTCAAAAATTGCTCATTCCCAGATTTCTCATGCCTGTTGACATGATATTAGGCACAATCATTTCATGTTCTCCAAAAGAAAAAGAGCCAAGGTATGGGCTTATTGAACACATCACAATGTAAAATTAACTGATACTAGCGCATTTCTAAAAATGTGCAATCCCACTTTCTTATTAAGTTGCATCTTTCCATAATCACTTGCCAACACAAAAACTTACATCTTGTAATGCCGATAAATTTTTAGAAGAAGGTCTCATCTTCAAGGGGAACCACCTTCTGGTATGGGACTTGGCAAAGAAACTTACATGCTAGCGAGTAGGGATGTAATCGAGTCGAGCCAAACCAAACTCTTGAATGTTTGAGCTTGGTTCGTTTATAATCGAGCCGAGCTCGAGCTTTATTTAACGAATATATGCATGACTCACGAGCTTATTCAGGCCTTTATCGAGCCTAAACAAGCTTAATAAATATGAATTATACATTTAAATTTTTATTAAATTAATTAAAAAGTAAATTATATATTTAAAAAAAATATATTATTCTTATTAAAATTTGTAAATTTATTATAATAAATAAATTTAATAGATTTTTTTATATATTTCATAATTAATATGCAAAATCAATAAATCAAATATCAAAACTATTATTTTTTCATCTAAAAGATTACTCATGAATTTACCAACGAACATGTTCACGATCTAACGAGCCGAATACTGTAAAACTTAAGTTTGGTTTGTTTATCTTAACGAGCCTCATTAAACGAGCTTTTATCGAATCGAGCTTCGAATAGCTCACAAACGGTTTGGTTCGTTTACATCCCTACTAGCAAGGAACATTACAGTAACTAGAACTATCACCCAAATATTAAAAATAAGATTGCTGTTTCAAGCCAGCATGTCAAATCACTCACTTGATAGAGCTTCCAGCTTTTTGTACTCGAGATTGAAAGAACCTGAATACAAAGCCAAATCTTTCAACCCCTATAAATGGAGACAGGACGAATATTGCATTATATACTAACCGGTTGCTGAACACGCTTAATGAGCCAGATATCAAAATCCGGGCATTGTTTCTTGCCTGAATGTAACAAGTATCCGTGTTACTAAAGAAAAGAATTGTAAAATAACTTCACTGTCTTGAAAATTGATGGAACTCAGGCAATTTTTTTAAATACAGACAATTTGAAATCAGTTTGCCATCTATTGAAGAAAATATATCCCCACAAAGCACCTGGAAACACATACATAAAGGCTACTACATAAGAACGGACATACCTGCACTACAGAAACTAAAGATATGGAAGAACCAATCAAAGAGGGAGGGTTTGACAACTTGGAATGTGGATTGGCTGAATACGCTGCAGGTGAAGCCGAGAGAACTTTTAACACCTGAGTAAAAGTCAGATAAGATCTAAGTTGTATGGTTAAGATATAACTTGAATCACAATCGAAGTGTTTTCTACAAAGTGCGTCAAGAGATCTTACCATACTGTTGGCAGGATTTACTGAGTGGCCAATACCCTTATAAAGTACAGGAGCCTATTGCAGAGTAAATAGTGAAAAATGGAGATCAGACTATAATGGTTGGCCAAAATGACAAATGGTCTTTTCAGCTCTGCTTTCAACAGGAAAATTCAACGGAAGAAACAAATAGAAAATGATGATAAAAACTGCTTTTTACAAGCATATTGCTTGTATGATTACCTACGTGATTGACATTTGTTTACATGTTAGCTTGGAATAATACAAACAACTTTACCTCAATTTTCTTGCTTCCCAAAATAACTTCGGATTGAATAAAATCATCACTGGCAAGAAGAGTATGATGCCCCTCGATTTCTGAAACTGCGAAGCTTGTATGATCAATCACCAAAGCTTCTGGATCCTATTATCCAACTACATGTTATCAACCTCTGATGAAATGTATTTCCATAAACCTATTCTCTTCTAGTTTTCTACGAAAAAACAAGCTACCGATGGCATTTCCATAAAATGGAGCCAAAAAACAAGAAAAAAGAAAAAAACTACCTCATCAAAGTCAACACCACACTCAAAGGCAATGCCTCGAATCAATTCCGATGCCGATTGATCAGCAGCAATGATCAAATCATTGCCAGAATCAACGAATTCCAATATCGATGCTGTATCAATCGACCCTCCAAAACCTAATTTCACTCAAACAATAAACAATTTAATTAATCCTCTAATTTTCATATGCATAAAACAGGTCTCTTTACGAACAAAAATGGTTAAAATTTTCACAAATTTCGCGTGATTACTTACGGTCGACGGTGGGGCTGAAGAGAATAAGTCCATCATATAAATACTTTCCATATCTCTGCAAGGAGATTTTGGGATCATCGGCGAGCTTAAAATCGAGGTCAAATCCTCTGGTTTGGAGCGACTTGAAGAAGAGCGAGTGAGAAGATTTGAGTGCAAAATCGTCGAGCAAGACCAAAATTCGCCCGTCTGTGGGGCTCTCGGGGGAAAACGAACTGCAGAGAGTCGCGAAGAAGGGAACGAGAATCAAAAGCGTCCGAAACATAGTCATGAAGCTCTCTTGCTAAGGTTTACGCGACAGAAGTTTTTGCCCTTGTTCTACTGTGACAACAGCCAAACGCTCGCTCCTCTTGCACGAGAATTTCTATTCTAATTTATAAAAAGCTAAAATATTGCTCAATGAGAAAAAACCTCGTATAAATATTATTAGGAAATGTGACGCACCATTTTAGGTGAAAATAACACACAATTGGAGATGACAATGGGACGAGACGAGCTTGTCATCCCCGTTTTCGTCTCCCAATTTCATTCTCACTCTCGTACTCCTTCCGATCTCCACTTTTTCTAGTTCAACAATTGGTTCAGGAAATTCTTGAACCCGAATCCGTGAGGATCCAATCTTCGTCCTCGTCTCATTTCAAAAATATTAATGAGACAAGATCGGAATTTTCGTACTAAAACTTATTAGTATCTATTATTATCATCAGTGATAATAATAATTATAATATTAAAATAGTATTATTTCATCATTAATATTATTTTCGGAACAAATTCGAAGATAATATCCTCATACTCGTATCGTACTATTTCGGAGATTTTAAAAAATTATCGAATACGAAAATATCGAAGATCTCCGTCCTCATTTCGAGTTTTTCGAACTACACAATCGAATTTGCTTTCAAATTGAATAGACTGAACTGCCCTAAAGTTTAACTGGAAAAAAAAAAAAAAAAAACTAAATTAGTTTTACCAAAATAATCAGTAAAAACTAAAATATGCATATAAAAGAGGAATTATTATTGTTCATTTTCCACACTTGGTCATGACTATAAATCAAAGACCATAAATCCCCGTGCATGGTTGTACTTAAGCGTCGCACTAACCCTACCAATAGTCCAATACCAAGAACATTGCGTCACTCAGCTCCACGTTGTGCAAGAGCTAGAAATTTATAACGTGGAAAACGAAATCAAACTCCAAATTAAAGAAGCCAAATAATTCTTTACCCTCATATTATAAAAATAAATATATACTAAAGTAAAGAAAAAAAGATACAACAGGAACTGGCAACCACCCCTCAAGCCTTCCTCATCTATCGCCTGCTGAGGCTTCCTCTAAACCTGCGGCAACAGCTATGACTGCATGGCTACTTGCAGTTTATGTATCCATACAACAGTCGTTCTTGCCCCCAGTGTATTTCTGAAACCGCATTGGCTATTTGCTGCGTTCTTCGCCATGTGTAAGCTTTGCAAAGGTTTCCATATGTAAGAGACAAGGTAATACGTAGAAGTTCAGATCAATCTTGTACTTCCAAGCATCGCCCATTCAATTTTCATTCTTTGCCTGTTTAAACAAGGGACAACACACAACATAAAAAGACAAGCATGTCGAAATCAATTCAAGCCTGAGATAAATGTCATCTAACTTGGTTAGCAAATAAATTGGTAGCGGAAGATGCAGATCAAGAGCTATACAAAGATCAGAAACAAAGCTTTTGGAAGGGAAGAACACGAGAATTAATAATGCTGTCCATGCAATTCACCGCTTTCCTCCTCTGCCTCTAAGCTCAGCTTTGGGCGTAAGTAACTGTTGCAGACGTTTTTAATGGTCGAAAAAAATGGATTTTGTATCAACAAAAAAACACAGAAGTGAATATGCCGTTGCTGGAAACATGGTCTGATAGATGAGAAGGCACCATTCCCACACATTATGTGTGGATCACACAATAGCTACTATCAAGATGATAGGTAGCAGTGATCTGAAGTCCAACAGAACTAAATATTCAAGATAGCTTCTGCACAAGGGTATGAGCTAAGTTTACCTGTTTTAAAGACAAACCTCAATCTACATCAAGGACAGAAGAATCCTAGGTTGGCAGCAAAAGAGCATCTATCATCAAGTGTTGAAACCATCGGAAAAAATGATGAATCATGCACTTGCCACATAACATTATGTAAACTGTAAAAGGAGGCTACTTCAATTGCAAAAATGGCTAATCAGGTAGAGATCACGGCATAATAAAAATAAATTTGCACTTTAGTAAAGCAACACAGTGCCAAATGAGAAGTGTATATATAAAATGCTCATGAAAGTATGGCATGGGTACATACCCGGACTATAACTAAAATTCTGAGCTTCAAACAGCACACAACTGTGGGACTTCATTTCACATGTCGATAAACCATCTTCAAGGGGAACACCAACCTCAGAGAAAAAAGCCTAGAAAAGGAAGTGCTGCATCAACCAAACGAACCCAAGACGCATTATCTAGAAGTGGTGGGAGAGCAACTTCCTCGGACTGATCAGCACTGTTGAAGGCAACAAACAAGTCACCATTTGGCTTTGGAAAAGCTGAAGTCGGTTTGCTTAACTTTGTGTCAACCTTCAAAGTCACAGCTACAAATTTGCATGATGGATCATCCCAATTTGGTGGAGAAAGTGGTATACATCATGTTAAATTAATCACATTGAATACCATGTATTATTTTACTAAAATATAAAATTTACCCGTAGATTATATTATATACTTCATCTTAATTACGAAATTTTTGTGCTTATAAGCATCAATCAACGAGATAGATTTGCATATCGAAATAAACTTTAAAGATAAAATAATCGACAAGATTTAGTATTAATTTTAGTTAAAGTAGTATGTTTTTTTATACTGTTCAGACAATTAACTAATTAATAATCAGTATATATATAATAAAATTCATTAATTCGATTCAAATATGATACTAATATTTTATTCATATGATTTCACGTTTATTTACTTACCAAATCTATTAATCTACTCTCATTACCTGGAAATTAGTTCATAATTAAAGCTGTTACATGTAAGTTTGAAGAGTGTAGACCTGCCAAGTCGAATCCCCGAGGCACTTATCAAGTAAGGCTTTGCTCCCAGTTTTAGCGACATTTCTTGCTACACCACTTAATGCACAGCGAACCTGAATAGGTAAATCCCAAATCATACACAAATATAACAAGGAACCAACACCACTAAGGGACAAGTCGAGATTAAAATAAAATAAATGATTCTCAACGAACTGCGGAGATGCAAATAGCAAAGCATTTATGCATTCATATGTATACACCTCCATAGAATAGTAGTCTTAGTCTTGATTTTGTTCTGACAGAGTGACTAAGTTTTTGAGTAATCTCTATGATACAAAAATTCACCAATATTCTTTATTTTTTTTTTCAAAGTTATCTTCTGAAGAAAAAATAACTTCCCACACATGACACAACCTTGAATCAAACAAACAGATGATTACACCCAGAGCATTTTATACACCGATTTCCTCAGTGCGGAAACAGTACATTTCACAGACTAATAATATTAAAAGAACTAGGACACGGATAACATCAAAAGCTGCAACATGGATATCAGTTTACACAGTATCGGTATACATACGATACCTTTCCAGGAGTGGTGGTCCTGGGATTTTGAGGCACAAAAGGGGTGGAATTTATGTCCAATACCATTCCTCCTATCACAACTGTCGGCAGAATAGTCAAAGGATGTTAGCTGCAGGAAAGTTCACGGAAATTTTCGGAGGAGAAAACGCGTCACACTGACAGGAAGTTCTATAAATAGAGCTCCACTTTCATTCTGAAATCATCCTTTCTTCGAGTTTTCTCTCATCTTATAAGCATTTGAGTGCTTAGTTCTATAATATTTGTGAGGTGTTTTGTTCTCCTGTATTAAGAGAGTGTGTGTTCTCTTTGGAAACACAGTGAGTGAATTGTACACCACAAAATATTATAGTGGAATTCTTTTCATCTTGCCTTTTTTACCCTAATAATTTTTAGGGGTTTTCAACGTAAATCTCGGTGTCCATTTTATTCTTTATTTTTCGGGTTTTATTATCTCAAATTCCGCACGTGGGACCAACAAGTGGTATCAGAGCCTTGGTTTAAAATTTCTTAAAATTCTGAGTATGCTCTGTGGTTGCAGCCTAGACTGATCTTCCACATCAGAAAAGATTTTTTGCTATTTTTTATTTAATGCGGGATTATTTTGTCCTCAGTCTACTAAAATTGTTGTAGGCATAATGGCGGGAAGGTACGAGATAGCAAAGTTCAACGGAAGCAATTTTATGCCGTGGAAAATAAAGATACAAGCAGTTTTAAGAAAGCAAAATTGCTTGGTGGCTATTGGAGATAGACCGGTGGAGATTATAGATGATGGAAAGTGGAACGAGATGAATGATAATGTTGTTGCCAATTTACACTTGGCTATAGCTGACGAAGTTCTGTCAAGTATTTCTGAGATAAAAACAGCCAAAGTTATCTGGGATACTCTGACAAAATGTACGAGGTCAAGTCGCTACACAACATGATTTTCCTAAAGAGAAGGCTTTATACTCTTCGGATGGCGGAATCCTCATCGATGACCGACTATATCAATACACTAAATACTCTATTTGCCCAACTTACTTCCATGGGGCATAAAATAGGGGAAAATGAACGTGCGAAGCTTCTACTTCAAAGTCTACCAGATTCATATGATCAACTTATCATCAACATAACCAACAATATTCTTATGGGCTTTCTAAGATTCGACGATGTCTTAACTGCGGTTCTCGGAGAATAAAGCCGGCGCAAGAATAAGGAAGATAGGTTGGTAACATCGAAGCAAGCAGAGGCTTTACCGATGATAAGAGAAAGATCTATGGACCGTGACTCCAGTGGGAGCCAAAGACGGGGTAGATCAGAGTCGAGAAGTAAGAAGAAAAATATTTACTGCTTTAAATGTGGCGGTAAAGGGCACTTCAAGAAAGAGTGTACGAGTATCGATAAAAGCTCTCAAGGAAATGCGGCCAGTACTTCAGGCAGTGGTGAAATATTATTCAGCGAAGCAGCAACTGTTGCAGAAGGCAGACACAAATTTTGTGACACATGGATTATGTATTCAGGAGTGACGTGGCACATGACGTCTCGGAGAGAATGGTTTGATCATTATGAACCAGTCTCAGGAGGATCTGTATTCATGGGAAATGATCATGCCTTGGAAATCGCTGGGTCGGTACTATCAAAATTAAAATATTTGATGGCACCATTCGCACCATACAGAAGGTACGACATGTGAAAGGACTGACGAAAAATCTTTTGTCCTTGGGGCAATTGGATGACATCGGGTGCAAAACTCGTATCGAGAACGGGATCATGAAAATTGTGAAGGGCGCGCTTGTGGTTATGAAGGCGGAAAAGGTTGCTGCAAATCTGTATGTACTTTTGGGAGAAACACACAAAGAGGCAGAACTAGCTGTTGCATCAATTGGTTCAGGAGAAGAATTAACAGTGTTATGGCATAGAAAGCTCGGACATATGTCAGAACGAGGGTTGAAAATTTTCTCAGAACGGAAGCTGCTGCCGGGACTTACAAAAGTGTCACTATCCTTTTGTGAGCACTGTGTTACCAGTAAACAACACATATTAAAGTTTGGCACTTCTACTGCCAGGAGCAAAAGCATATTGGAGCTGATTCATTCGGATGTTTGGCAAGCACCGGTTGTATCCCTAGGAGGAGCGAGATACTTTGTCTCGTTCATTGATGATTTCTCTAGGAGATGTTGGGTGTATCCAATCAAGAAGAAATCAGATGTTTTCCAGATCTTCAAAGATTTCAAAGCGCGGGTTGAACTTGATTCAGAAAAGAAAATCAAGTGTCTCAGGAATGACAATGAAGGAGAATATACCAGTGACGAATTTGATGCATATTGTCAACATGAGGGCATCAAAAGTCAATTCACGACGGCTTACACACCTCAACAGAATGGAGTGGCGGAGCGGATGAACAGGATCTTGTTGGACAGAACAAGAGCTATGTTGAGGACTGCAGGTCTAGAAAAGTCATTTTGGGCAGAAGCAGTCAAAACCGCTTGTTATATTATCAATCGTTCTCCTTCAGTGGCGATTGATCTGAAGACTCCGATGGAGATGTGGACCGGGAAACCGACAGATTATTCTCATTTGCATACATTTGGAAGTCCGGTGTACGTTCTGTACAATGAGCAAGAAAGATCGAAGTTGGATTCGAAATCCAGAAAATGTATCTTCTTGGGTTATGCTGATGGAGTAAAGGGGTTTCGCTTGTGGTATCCTACTGTTCACAAGCTTGTCATCAGAAGGGATGTTATCTTCGATGAAGATAAAGTAAAGGGAGACAAAGGCACACCGAATTCAGAAACTGCTATTTTTCAGGTGGAAAATAAGACGGACGAAGGTCAAGTTTCTTGTGAAGCAGTACCAGAGCACGAAGAACAAGAACATGTTGAGTCTGAGGTTTCTAATGTGAGGCAGTCAACTCGAGACAGAAGACCACCAGGTTGGCTTTCAGATTATGTCACTGAAAGTAACATTGCATATTGTCTATTATCAGAGGATGGTGAGCCATCGAGTTTCCACGAGGCTACTCAAAGCTCGAATGTATCTTTGTGGATGATAGCAATGCAAGAAGAGTTGGAGGCATTAAAAAGGAATAAAACTTGGGATCTTGTTACACTACCACCAGGGAGGAAAGCCATTGGAAACAGATGGGTCTATAAGATCAAGCGTGATGGCAATAACCAAGTGGAGCGGTATCGTGCTAGATTGGTGGTAAAAGGGTATGCTCAGAAAGAAGGCATTGACTTCAATGAGATATTTTCTCCTGTGGTTCGACTTACAACAGTCAGAGTAGTGTTGGTATTATGTGCGGTGTTTGACCTACATCTAGAACAGCTAGATGTGAAAACGGCATTTCTTCATGGAGATCTTGAAGAAGAAATCTATATGCTCCAGCCAGAAGGTTTTGCGGAAAAAGGTAAAGAGAACTTGGTTTGCAGGTTGAAGAAATCTTTGTACGGTCTCAAACAGGCGCCGAGGTGTTGGTACAAGAGATTTGATTCCTATATCATGAGCCTTGAATACAACAGATTGAGTGCAGACCCTTGTACGTATTTCAAGAGGTCTGGTGATGATTATATCATTTTGCTGTTGTATGTAGACGACATGTTGTTAGCAGACCCCAACAAAGATCAGGTCCAAGGATTGAAGACACAGTTGGCTAGGAAATTTGATATGAAGGACTTGGGACCAGCAAACAAGATTCTAGGGATGCAAGTTCACCGAGATAGAAGCAACAGAAAGATTTGGCTTTCCCAGAAAAATTATTTGAAGAAAATCTTGCAACACTTCAACATGCAAGATAATAAGCCAATTTCGACCCTTCTTCCTGTTAACTTCAAGTTATCCTCCGAGATGTGTCCTAGCAGTGAAGCAGGGAGGATGGAGATGTCTCGAGTACCATATGCATCAGCAGTGGGAAGTTTGATGTTCGCCATGATATGTACAAGACCGGACATTGCTCAAGCAGTGGGAGCAGTTAGTCGGTATATGGGAAATCCTGGACGAGAGCATTGGAGCATTGTTAAGAGGATCCTTAAATATATTAAGGGTACCTCGAATGCTGCATTATGTTATGAAGGATCGGATTTTACACTCAGGGGCTTTGTTGATTCAGATTATGCAGGTGATCCTGATAAAAGAAAATCTACTACTGGTTATGTGTTTACACTTGCAGGGGGAGCAGTAAGCTAGGATTCAAAACTGCAGACAGTTGTGGCGTTATCTACAATAGAGGCAGAATACATGGCAGCTACTCAAGGTTGCAAGGAGGCAATATGGATCAAAAGGTTATTGGAGGAGATCGGGCACAAACAAGAAAATGTTTCTTTGTTTTGTGACAGTCAGAGTGCCTTGCACATCGCAAGGAATCCAGCCTTTCATTCCAGGACGAAACACATTGGAGTACAATTTCATTTTGTGCGGCAAGTAGTAGAAGAAGGAGTGTGGATATGCAGAAGATCCATACAAAGGATAACATAGCTGATTTTCTGACCAAGCCAGCAAACACTGATAAGTTTGAGTGGTGTAGATCCTCAAGTGGCCTAGCGGAAATGTAAGGGAATGGCAAGATTGAAAGGATGTGTGGAGATGTGTTTGATTCTCAATCAAATCTCCAAGTGGGAGAAATGTCGGCAGAATAGTCAAAGGATGTTAGCTGCAGGAAAGTTCACGGAAATTTTCGGAGGAGAAAACGCGTTTTCACACTGACAGGAAGTTCTATAAATAGAGCTCCCCTTTTCATTCTGAAATCATCACTTCTTCGAGTTTTCTTTCATCTTATAAGCATTTGAGTGCTTAGTTCTATAATATTTGTGAGGTGTTTTGTTCTCTTTTATTAAGAGAGTGTGTGTTCTCTTTGAAAACACAGTGAGTAAGTTGTACACCACAAAATATTGCAGTGGAATTCTTTTCATCTTGCCCGTGGTTTTTACCCTGATAATATTTAGGAGTTTTCCACGTAAATCTAGGTGTCCATTTTATTCTTTATTTTTCGATTTTTATTATCTCAAATTCCGCCAACTGGCTCTGCTTCATCACCTAAAACTTTCCCCTTTTTATCCAATTCCTGGAATAAAATCGCGCAAACACAGCTACTGTATAATCAATCGAAAGCTTGTAAACTCATAACATCGAGAACAAGAGTTACTGATTCATATACGAAAAAACCCAGTAGGGAAACTCTACAAGAACTTACCATGTGAACGAATACTGTGATTGGATTCCCGTCTCTGAAATTTGATCAGCTGCGTGTCTGCTCTGTTTATGTATCGGGTAAAACGGAAAATTTGATGGATAATGTTATAGTTGGGCTTTTTCCCAGATTTTTTGGGCTAAGAAGTTTATAATGTTATTTGTTAATGGGCTAAACTTTGAAGGTTGGCCCGTGAAAAAGGATTTAAAATACCGGTTGCTTATTTTAATTATATATATAGAGGCAATGTTAACCTCGGCCCCTTGGATTTATTTTAAAATTTAAATTTTTTATATTTTGATAAATATTATTAAATTTGATTACATAAAAATAATAAATCTTATTAATAAATTATTAAAAATATTTATATAATGTTTAAAATTTTCAAATTTTAAAAATAAGATCTTTTGTCTCATGGTAGCTTGCTCCAGTCCCCTTACGAAACTTTTGTTACAAGCATAGATCCGAAGATTCTCAAATAGGAAAAAAACCAAAAGCTCTGCCCTCCCACTCTGTACTATCCAAGGGATGGAAGGACAGAGGCCTTTGGTATCCCTCTTCCAATCAAGAATTGGGACAATAATAGGTAATAATTTTGTAAAATTAGAGTTGAAAATAATTCAGCTAAACAAAATTGATCGAGCAGATCGATTTAATTTGAATATTAAAAGTAAAAAATTGAACATAATTAAAAATTTTGATTTATATACGGAATTAACCAAATTTTGGGAAAACGATTTTAAAAAATAGATTTAATAAAGGTAAGGATAAAAAATTGAACCTCAACTTTATTCGATTTAATCAATTTTTTAAAATAAATTAACTAAAGCCAAACTGAATACTTCGATTTGCCTTCTTTTTCTTTTTTTACCGCACGTGGGTGTGAAAGTGACCAAAATGCCATTATCAATTTGTCATACCACTGAGATAATTGTAAAACCTCCATTTTAAAAAATAATAAAATAATAATAATAAATACTTGAAAAATCAGTAATTAGAGACATTTCTTTATAAAAAATATTATATTTACAAGTATATGAATACAAAGACGCATATACTAATATGATACATTACAATTGTAGAATACGATACTTTTTTAATATATATAAATAAATAAATACTTGGGCCATATATTTAGAAATTTACAATCACAATATATATATTGCCAATGTTGTGAAAAAAAGTAAAAATTTATGGTAAAAAGTAAAAATCTCAAACTCTCAAAATTTACCAAACTACACACTTTATAATATTTTTCTCTCTACTCAATTGTGATTTTCTTCACAAATGAGATATCTATTTATAGGATATCTTTACAAATAATCCAAAAATAAAATACATCATTACCTACATCATCACACACTAATTTTCAATATTTACAACTCTTATTTTCAACATTCAAATATTCAACATTCAAATATTCAATACACTCATTTTAAATATATTTTTCAACACTCCCCCTTGTGATGATGATCATAATGATTGTCTTCATTACGTGTTTTTATACTGCCTCGTTAAAAACCTTACTAGGAAAAACCCATTGGGATAAAAACCATAGCAAGGGAAAAAGAGTGCAGTCAGTAAACTCCCCGTCATGTTGACACGAACAATTCTTCACAAATTTCGTAGATTGCGCATCCCAATATTATATATGTGCTTTCTGAATATTGACGTAGGAAGTGCCTTTGCGAAGAGATCTGATGAGTTTTCACTTGATTGAATGTGACGAACATCAATAAATTTATTCTTCTCAAGCTCCTTGGTGAATGCGAAGAACTTAGGAGGAATATGTTTAGTTCTGTCGCTTTTTATGTATCATTCTTTCATTTGAGCAACACATGCAGCATTATCTTCATATAGTATCACAGGCTTCTCGTCGAATGATAATCCGCATGAGATTTGGATATGTTGGGTCATTGATTTTAACCACACATTCACGACTTGCTTCATGTAGTGCAATAATCTCGGCATGATTTGATGAAGTTGTTACGAGCGTTTGTTTCTGTGAACGCCAAGAAATTGCAGTGCCTCCACGAGTCAAAACATATCCAGTTTGGGAACGTGCCTTGTGTGGATCAGATAAGTATCCAGCATCGGCATAACCAATTATACTTGGATTAGCATCTTTTGAATACAAAAGTCCCAAGTCTGTCGTTCTTCGTAGATAACGGAATATATGTTTAATTCCGTTCGAGTGTCTCTTTGTTGGATATGTGCTAAATCTTGCCAACAAATTTACGGCAAAAAATATATCAGGCCTTGTACAATTTGTAAGATACATAAGGACACCGATAGCACTTAGATATGGTACTTCTGGACCAAGAATATCTTCATCTTCTTCACATGGTCGGAATGGATCCTTTTCTATGTTTAATGATCTAACAACCATTGGAGTACTTAAAGGATTTGATTTATCCATATTAAAACGTTTAAGGATCTTTTCTGTATAATTTGTCTGGTGAACAAACATTCCACATTCTTTTTGTTCAATTTGTAAACCCAGACAATACTTGGTTTTTCCAAGATCCTTCATTTCAAATTCTTCCTTCAAGTATGACACAATTTCTTGAATTTCCTTATTCGTTCCAATGATGTTTAAATCATCAACATATACAGCAATAATTACGCATCCGGATGTTGTTTTCTTAATGAAAACACAAGGGCATATTGAATTATTTACATATCCCTTTTTCATCAAGTGATCACTTAGTCGATTATACCACATTCGACCTGATTGCTTTAACCCATATAATGATCTTTGTAATTTCACAGAATAACATTCCATGTGTTTTGAACTTTGTGCTTCAGGCATCTTAAATCTTTCAGGGATTTTCATATATATATTACTATCAAGTGATCCATATAAGTAAGCTGTAATAACATCCATAAGACGCATTTCTAAATTTTCAGATACCGCCAAGCTAATCAAATACCGAAACGTAATTGCATCCATCACGGGAGAATACGTTTCTTCATAATCAATTCCAGGCATTTGAGAAAAACGTTGTGCAACAAGTCGAGCTTTATATCTCACTATTTCATTTTTCTCATTTCGCTTTCGAATAAAAACCCATTTGTATCCAACAGGTTTTACACCTTCAGGTGTAAGGACTATAGGTCCAAAAACATTACGTTTATTTAGCGAATCCAATTCAACCTGGATGTCTTCTTTCCATTTTATCCAATCCTGCCGATTTTTACATTCACCAAAAGATTTTGGTTCATGATCTTCATTATCATTTATGACGTCGATTGCCACATTATAAGAAAATATATCATCAATTTCTTCTATATCTTTTCGGTTCCATATTTTTCCAGTATTAATGTAATTGATAGAGATTTCATGATTCTCGTCAGTTTGTGGTTCTGACAGAATATTTTCATCATCATGTGTTTCTTCAGGAACACCATTCTCTATTTTGTGATCATCATGTGTTTCTTCAGGAACATCATTCTTTATTTTGTGATCATCGTGTTTCTCTATAAATTTTCTTTTTCGAGGATTTTTATCCTTGGAACCGACTGGCCTTCCACGCTTCAGGCGTTTAATGACATTATGAGTATCTTCAATTTGTTTCTTTGGAATTTCAATTCGAGCAGGGGCATTTGCAGCATGTATATATGATTTAGTTACCCTTTTTGTGTCAGCAAATGCATCTGGTATTTGATTGGCTATTCTTTGCAAGTGTACAATTTGTTGTACATCTTTTTCACATTGTTTTGTTCTTGGATCCAGATGTAACAATGATGATACATGCCATGTAATTTTCTTTTCGGTATGTTTCTGTTCTCCCCCTAACATTGAGAAGATTTCCTCATTAAAATGACAATCAGCAAAACGTGCTGTGAACACGTCGCCTGTCTGAGGTTCAAGATATCGAATGATTGATGGACTATCATAACCGATATAAATTCCAACCTTTCTTTGAGGTCTCATTTTCTTTCGTTGCGGTGGTACAATAGGCACATACACCATACATCCAAAAATTCTCAGATGAGAAATGTCTGGTTCTTTACCAAATGCAAGCTGCAATGGGGAGTATTTATGATATGCACTTGGTCTGGTGCGAATTAATGAAGCAGCGTAAAATTGCATGTCCCCATATAGAAATAGGGAGCTTTGTTTTCATAATCATTGGTCTAACAATCATTTGCAGACGTTTAATCAATGATTCAGCCAATCCATTCTGTGTATGTACATGAGCAACAGGATGTTCAACAATGATTCCCATAGACATACAATAATCATTGAAAGTTTGGGAAGTAAATTCACCAGCATTATCAAGTCTAATTTTCTTGATTGTATAATCGGGAAATTGATTCCTCAATTTTATTATTTGAGCAAGTAATCTTGCAAATGCAACATTTCGAGTTGACAATAAACATACATGTGACCATCTGCTGGAGGCATCAATCAATACCATAAAGTATCTGAATGGTCCACATGGTGGATGGATTGGTCCACAAATATCACCCTGAATATGTTCAAGAAACATTGATGATTCAGTTTGGATTTTGGCTGGTGATGGTCTTATAATAAGTTTTCCAAGAGAACATGCTTTACATTGAAACTTATTATTCTGAAAGATCTTCTGGTCTTTCAGCGGATGGCCATGTGTATTTTCTATAATTCTTCGCATCATTGTTGAACCAGGATGTCCCAATCGATCATGCCAATTGGTTAATATTGAAGAATTATCAACTACCATGTTTGATTCAATCGGACTTATATGTGTATAATGCAATCCAGTAGGGAGCATTGGTAGTTTTTCAATCACATATTTCTTTCCTGATTTATATGTGATAAGACACATATATTTCTTATTCCCTTCATTCATTGTTTGAGTATCATACCCATGAGAACATATATCATTAAAACTCAACAAATTTCTTTTCGATTGTGGTGAATATAAAGCATCATTGATAAAAATTTTTGTACCATTAGGTAACAAAAATTGTGCTTTACCACATTCTTTAATCAAGTCTACAGGACCTGATATTGTATTCACCGTTGTTTTTGTTGGTTTTAGTTCCAAGAAATATCTTTTATCTCGGAGGATAGTGTGCGTTGTACCACTATCGGGTATGCAAACTTCAGCTTTGCTCATAGTATTTTCCATATTTCAACTTCAAAAAATATATGCAATGAAATAAAATTACTGACAATAAAATGCAAAAATATAGCACACAATAAAACATTATCATATGGGTACATAAAATATTTTACATATTTATTCCACCAGCAAATTGATCATTGCCTGAGAAATCAATCAGAAAATCTCCAGCATCAAAATGAGTTGAATCACTCAAAGGTTCACTTTGTTCAGTGAAGTTGGTCTCCTTTTTTTTCCCCTTTAATGATTCTTTATAAAGTTTACAAAGATGCTCAGGGGCTCGACAAATACGGGACCAATGTCCTGGAATACCACATCTGAAACAAGAACTTTCATATCTTTTTGAGTGATTCTCATTAACACTCATATTTTCATGATGCCTTTTCTGTGGATGGTTTGGGACGTTCTTTTGAGATGAGTTATAAAAGTAACTATCTCGATTATTTTCAAAACCACGGCCGCGTCCACGACCACGACCACGACCACTTCCACGTCCACATCCACGACCACGACCTCGATTTCGTCCTCGACCAAAATCTTGTTTATAACTTTGATTTTGGTTTCCAGATTTAAATTCATTTTTGCTTACGACATTTACTTCAGGAAATGCCGTTGAACCAGTGGGTCGTGCCTGATGATTTCTCACTAAATTCATTTGTTCGAATCTTTCTTTTAATCCCTTCCACAAAGCCATGGGATGCCAACGCAAAAATATCATGGCTTTTGCCTTTTCTTGGGATGTCGATATGCCATTTTCTTTTATGGTCTCATTTAGACCCAATGACTCAAGATGCATTTATACATCGAGAATCCATGTCATATAATTTTTTTCCGTGATATCAAGAGCAATGAATTCGAGTTTTGCCAAGTTTAACATGGTGGTACTAAAAAATTACGATGTATTTTATTAGTTAATGAATATTGCAATACAAAGTAATGGATAAACAACAAGTACGAGTATTTGTAAAAATAAAGAAAACACACGAGGAGGATATTCTCCGATAAATAAAAGACTCATAAGTATGATAACCAAAATAATTAAAAATAACTTTGAGAAAGTCATCTTCTTTTTTTCTTCGAAAAATTTGATGAAGAATAATTTTTAGAGAAGAAGAGAAAGTTGGAGTGATTGAATGTGTTTGTGAGATGATATTTATAGGGCAAAAACTAGCCGTTTTGTTACCGTTTATGACCGTTGGTGTACAAAAAATAAATGTATGTATTTGTATACTTTTATGGTAATAATATGGTGAATATAATATTAATCATGTTTAAATAATTATGTATATCATATCACATTATTATAATGAGGTGTCGTAAGTTATTTTGTTTAAAAATCTTATAGACTTTTATACTTGTCGTATCCCTTACCGAGAGTGTGGGATGTCGTCTTAACATCCTCCCAAGATTTATAACAATTTTTTGAAAAATTTATTTTTATTATTTCTAATAATAACATTATATTATATATTAAATATATACACAATAAATAAATAACAGTAAAATAAATATTATTACTTTTGTTACTTTTTTTCTTCTGTTTGGAGCTTGGAAAAGGATGGAGGACTTTTAGAGCTTCGTGCTGATAACGTGTTGTGAAAAAGTAAAAATTTATGGTAAAAAGTAAAAATCTCAAACTCTCAAAATTTACCAAACTACACACTTTATAATATTTTTCTCTCTACTCAATTGTGATTTTCTTCACAAATGAGATATCTATTTATAGGAAATCTTTACAAATAATCCAAAAATAAAATACATCATTACCTACATCATCACACACTAATTTTCAATATTTACAACTCTTATTTTCAACATTCAAATATTCAACATTCAAATATTCAATACACTCATTTTAAATATATTTTTCAACAGCCAAATCATTTCTCTAATAAATGAGATAAAGTTGCATTTTCTGCTTTCTTGGAAAAGCTTCACTCATCAACCATCATATCAAATTACATCATGCAAATTTTTTTTTCTTTCTTTTTTTAAAATCCAAAAGATGATCATTGATCCCATAGATACAGAACAGCTCCTTCTGATACTTTTCTGTTCTACAAAAAATGCACATACTCCTCCCTTCCTAATGAAAACAAACAACGCCTGATCTTTCTTTGTTTTTTTTCCCTCTCAATTCCTCCAACAACTCGACGCTAACTTAAAAAGAATGAAAACTAAAAGAAACTAAATATACAAATCTCGGAAATCAATTAACATGATACCTCATTTTTCGATGCCCTGTTGCAAATACTGTATCAAATCGTAACCAGCAGTGGTCCACTTATTGTAGGCATCGGTGCAGGTACGAATCATAAAATTGGCTGCTTCACGCTCAGTCATTTCTGGATGAAATCTCTTGCGAAGATTACCGATAGGATCACCCCTGCTAAAGCAAGGCAATCCACTGTCTATCATCAGCAACACTGTGTTTATGATTCCATCCATGTAGCGACGTGCAGCAAGGTAACCTCTCACGCACAGCCTGCACACAACCATTAGAATCTTCAGTAAATATCACCCAAAAAATATAAAAAAAACTCATAAGATCGGAAGAAGCACAAAAGCTGAGAAAATAAGTAAATACATGACTTCCGATTTTACCTTACAAATTGGTGCCATGTGTCACTTTTCATAACTCCGGAAGGGTCAAGTAATTGAGTCATCTCATGACTCAATTTGAAGTGTGCGCTCTCAAAACGCATATTTCCACCAGGTGAAGTTTCCAGAATGAAACCAAAATCAATATGAACAAGCCGCCCCAGGCTGCATTTCATGGTAAATGAGGGAGTTAAAATATCGTTCCCGTTAAATGGAATGGACAACAACAAATGCTGAGAATCAATGAGCAAATGAGCAAAAAACTCATCAACTTAGAAATGGAAATGAATTTACAAATTATGCTCGGCAAGCCTATAACCCACGGACACATGGATCAAAGAATCAATAATGCTATGGATAAACTAGTCCGCTCCCCCGGGCCAACAACTAATCCTGTCGTGAATATATTTGTTTTGTGATGGGCTTTGATTTGTGTGAAGCTTTCACATGGACAGTATAAATCCACTCCAGCAATGATAGGCTTGGTAGTGTGTGTTTGTGTGTGTGTCAATGTTGACTAGACTTTTCCAATTTTAAACATGCAAAGACATAACCAACCTAAGAATCACTGCTTACAATAGGCTGCTTACTTGTCAAACAAAAGATTCCCATTGTGCCGATCCTTTGGTTGAAGCAAGAGGCTGGCAACTGCATATCCAGCACTGCTTATGAGGAAGTTCTCACGAGCTGCTTCAAAGCTGGGAGAACCAACAGGCCCAAAGTCCTGCTGGAAAATCTCGTATAAACCACCATCAGTAGTCTCGCCCATCTGACTTCTGCTCCGTGTGTTTGGCACAACCTGCCGATATAAATGATAAAAATTTCTCATCAAGTAAAAAAACCTGCTGGTGGAAACTATCTGACTAGACTTATGGAATACCTCAATAATTCCTCTCTCTGGGTCAGTTGGAAGTACTCCATAAGGAAATACATAGAGATTGAGTCCAACAGCTTCGAAGATGTCCTTTAAAAGTGAAATAACTTGCAAAGCAAGAACGTCTTGTCGACAGTCATCTCCAACCTATGCACAGACTCAGGCCCATCAGGTTGTGATCATATAATTTGAAGTGAAAATTATGAATAACATTCCCCAATCTAGCTTCACTTAGTATTTATCAATATTTGTTGAAATTGATCTTTTGCATTGAAGGCAAGGCATTTTTCTTCTCTTTTTTTTAGTAAAAGAAAAGGTTATGAATGAACTTAACCTTTTAAAGTATTAGGCCTGGTTTAGAGCTAACACAAGTGTTTATAGTTCCACATTAGACTGTTAAAATCATAAAAATCTATAGAAACGAACCCAATAAGAATCCAAGTCAACAAAGTCAAATTAGAACTTTGCAGCCCATATTGACATCCTATAGTGCAATTCGTGCTCTGATCCACCACTTCAAAAGTAACTTCTCAATTTACCAATGCGGTTTATAATCTAAGGAATTTGAAAGAAAATTAGAGAAACTAAGGTTCCTTTTTTATGTACTTAAACTACTGAATTAGAGTTTTTCCCATTTGAATAACTATCTGGAAATGATAGATTAATATTTGAATTTTAAAGTTTTCTAGATTAGGTATTAGTTTAAGATAAGACTTCTTCAGCCAGGAAGATAGGACTCTATAATAAGTAATTTGTATTCTTTATTTTTGTAATATAATGAAATCATTTTTTCAATCTATATGTTTCCCTTCTTTAACTTCATGGTATCGGAGAGCTTGATCGGGTCTCAAAGGAAATCCAGGCAAAAGGTTGTTCTTCAAAAATTCATCACTTCGAGACAATGAAGTGTGTAGTGATGTTGATTGAGCTGAATTGCACAAAGATAGACACTCTACTTCAGGATATTGTACATTTTGTGGAGAAATCTAGTAATACGGAGAAACAAAAAGCAATTTGTTGTGGCATGCAGCAATGCTGTCGAGCTCTAGCTCATGGGACATGCTAAGGTATGTGGTTGAAGCGACTACTCACAGAATTAAAGTTTGAGGATGGACAACCCGTAAGATGAAACAATCAAGCAGCTATAAGCAAGGTCATAAATCCGGTTCACCCTTATCGAACAAAGCATGTTGAAATGGATTGACTATTTATAAGTGAGAAGATTGAAAATAAAGTCATTGAGCTTTAGCTATGTTCCCACTCACATGCAGACAACTAACATATTGACTAAGAGCTTCACAGGCCTAGGTTTGAACACTGGAGTTCCAAGTTGGGCATGACTAATATATACGACTCGGTTTGAGGAGTGTTGAATATTGAATAAAAGTTTTTCCTACTTGAATAACGAAGATGAGAGTTTTTCCTATTTGAATAACTAGCAGGATATTATAGATTAATATTTGAATTTAAACTTATCTAGATTAGGTATTAGTAGAAGATAAAGACTCTTTTAACTAGGAAGATATGACTCTGTAAATAAGTAATTTGTATTGTTTATTTTTCTAATCTAATGAAATCAGTTTTCCAGCCTATTCGTTTCCCTTTTTTAACTTCAGTATTGTATCTAACAAATTAAAATCAGGTGATTTTAATGATATAATTGTACATAAACTTAGTAAAATATTTTATTCAATGAGCTCAAATCTAATTCAAGCCAATCCCACTCTTGCTATTTATATTTACATCGTCTCAAATCCAACTTCAATTAAGCATTCAGCTCAAACCGATTTCAAGTTTTTTAAACATTCTCCTTAGAAATTTACCGAATGGAACTCATGAACCTTGAAAAGCATTGAGCTAATACACAATAATTTGACTGGAGTGGGCTGCCGCCACCATTTTGTTTACAGATGAGTGAATCTGGGAAGGGTCACCCTAAATAATGCAAGACAGAAGGGTTAATATGATACCTTGAAAATGCATGCTTGAGGTTTCACATCTTTGTAATCCCCATCACGATCTACCACATTGAATGTGATCATTATAGGGACTTTTGCAGCTGATTGTAAAGGAATTCCACTATCAACCTGAATACTTTGGACTAGTTTATTAGGAGCAGTAGGCAGATAAAGATCATTTCCTTCAACTTGAATTTTCTCCAACTCCCTAGTTTGCATGAGAAACCGTATTGTGATTATAGTTGGTTTAACAATAAAATCAATAAATATTTGATCACATGTTCACCAATTACACAAAAAGCACTAAAAAACACACCTTCTTATGCCAGCTCGTCTTTCCTCTTTTGGAAGGGGAAATAGAACACCTGATATAGATGTAACTTTGTCAAAGAAATCGAATTCCCTTCGAAACAAGTCAAGGGCTTTCGGGTGGAAACCATCAATAATTCGCTGCCTAACGACCGGAAGAAGTGATTGGAATGAGCTATTCTGAAACCAAAAACAAAGATTGCATTACAAAATTGAGTGAATGACTGGAAAAATTGCAACTAGAAAGAGATTATGAAGTGGATAGCATAACATATATTGTTGAGTGGAAGCCAACTTAAGTTCACCATCATAAAAGAGTATTGAGTTAAATAGATGGAAAAAATTACAAGGAAAGAAACCCCTTGGGGGACTAGCATGCAAAGCCATACACCTGAAGAAAACAAAATAACACCTTATATAATGCTCAAAATTTGGTTTTTAATTTAAAAAATTTGGAATAAAATAGTTGCAATTAACATCTAATGCCAAAAAGAGTCGAATTCATTAATAAAAAACCGTTTGCGCAAAAGCACACATAAGGTATAACCACATCTGCTCTGATATATCCATTATCAGAAGTGATGGAGCAGGGAGAATACAATGGTTGAATAGTGAGAAATTTGGGAAGGCACAGATCAATTTTAAAGAACTGTAAGAAAAAGTACATAAATTAGATGTCAGGACATCTAGATTCCTCGCAAGCATGTCCAACTTCCAGCACATATCAAACTATCATAAAGCTTGAAATATAAAAACATGTAGGGTTGACCAAATGTGGAACATAGATTGATAACCAACAACAGACAAAGAATATACCGTCAGACTTATTACCATTTAACAAGAATAATATACAAGAAAATATTTGGCAATTAAGATACAAGTCACCCTCTTCTAATGGTATTAAAATTATCATGTAGGTGGTCAAAACAAGAATACCTTTACAGAGGCTGGATCTTTTCCTGAGTCAGGAACAGAAGTCTCACCCTGCAAAAACACTGTATCTGTTATATAACAAGCTAAAGCATCCTCGCAACTTGTAACAGATCTCTAAAAAGTATCCATGACTGAATTTGGATGACATTTTTCTCACTTGTAAATGCCATATCAAAATATGGGCAAATATATCACTTCTCTGTGCAGCTCTGAGCAAGTATCCTTCAACCAGCCTCTGCAAATTAAGTCGTTCAGCATAAAAAAATGTTACAATTTGATACCAGAAGCACAAGAACTACAATTCATTTTACTACAAGTTTGTGAGAGCAGAAGCTCCATATGAGATATTCTTTGAATTACTTAATTTATGCACTTTTTAACGGTAAATGACGACACAAATTGTTTGCTGGAGTGAAAAAGTTATGCACCGATGTATCTTTTTACAAAACCACAAATGACCCAACATGGCTTGTGACAAACACCAATAACCAATTTAGCATTAGCAGGAAGATGCTTTGTCCAAGCTTGTCTAGTAAAGATTCCATTTATACTAGCAGAATTCTTTAGATTGTTGAGTAATTGTGTAGGAAATGTCAAAGGACAATCATGTGAAGCCAAGAACCCACCCCTTCATCATATCTTAGTGACTGCACCAGCTGTGGCATGAAGAACGTCACTCTCTCGGGTGGATAAGATTCCAGCACCCTGAGAACATAAGCCATGACTCGAGGGTGACCTTTATATGCTGGACTAAGGAAGTCCAAGGCCTGTGTGATTGAACAAGCTGCCCAGTGCGGCAATTGCTGTAAAAGTGTTGAGTTCTCGTCCACTGCTTTTGAGGTCACAAAGTAAGGCAAAGCTTCAGGAATGCTTCGGATCTCCAATATATGCGACTTACAGAAAAATTAAATCACAAGTCAAAAATAGTTCAAAAGAATGTTGAATAATAAAGAAAATGAAAAGAACAAGATATAGATATAGATATAGATAGATATCTTCACATAACATGCCACGTTCGCGCGACTAAGTTTGGGTATTATATTCACACCATTTAATTGGAAATCATAGTTTATATTTAATGGCTTCAGTCGGCAGAACAATACTATCAAATATCAAAACAACAGGACCGGGAAAATTGATAATATTAATCACATGAAGTAACTTTTCCAAATATTATTCCAGTGTCAAACTTTACTTTCATTGGCTTGCTTTAAGCAATACTTGTGCTTAGCTAGCAGACTTGCATCAATTTTAATAACATACTTGTACTAACTGGGTGGTTTCAGTCTTCAGAGCAGCAACTGATGGAAATCTTGCAGCTAAAGACAGAGCAATTCGAGGATCAACAGAGAAAGCAGTCCTGGCGAATTCTGTCCATTTTTCAGAGCTAATTTTAACCCGAGAAGTGTTTTCCCTGAAGATGTAATCACACAAGAAATTAAGGAATCAAATAGTACTACCACAATCGAATCAATGAGTAACAAATGATTGACATAATAAGAGATAAAGATTTCAGTAACAGTTACTTGGGTCCAACAGGTTGTGCCCAAACCTCAAGTCGGTCAGCCTCATGCTGGCACAGCATCAGTAGTAACTGCCTCCTCTTCTCCCGTCCCACTGCATAGTTTTCCATCTCACCCCAGACAGGGTGATGCTGATCCTTCTATAAAAATATAAGATTTATTTCTAAATAGCTTCATAAACAAACCGGCACACGCAAAACAACATTTTTCAAGATCTTATATCCAATTTACTTACAACATCATTCAAAGAGCTACCAGTTTCAAGTCCCCGAGCTCTTAAATCAAGTTGAGAAGTGTCTGACCGGTCATTTAAAAGATGGTGGACAAATAAAGAAATGGATTGAGCTTCACTCTGAGTGAAATTATTGTTATTCAAATCAAACCACTCAGGTGTGTGGGCAAACCACCCTAAAGAAGCCCTGTTTTTTAAAAATAAGGATAGACAAGTGAGTGTTCTGACAACAGACTTCAAAGTGCTCGAAGCCACACTAACAATATTAAAAAGCTAGAGAAGGTATTTTTGTGCACAACTTCTTGTGGTAGATGGAAAGCAAGGAGCTGATAAATAAAGGAAATTAAAATAGTCAGTCTAGGCAAGGAGAGAAGCATCAAATGGTGATATAATGGTGCGCTGCACATAGAATAAAATTCATCGCTGGAAAGTAAGCACAGTGATGATAGTTCACGAGTATCATTAACTAAAATATGCCTAACTAACAATATGCAAAACGCTAGAGAAGGTATTTGTGTGCACGAAAAGTTCTTGTAGTAGATGGAAACCAAGGAGCTGATAAATGAAGGAAAATTAAAATAGTCAATCTATGCAACGAGAGAAGAATCAAATGGTGCACACTGCATCATATAATAAAACCCATTACTGGAAAATAAGCACCGTGATGAAAGTTGAGTATCATTAACTAAAATATGCCAATTATTGTCGACAATACTGGGTAGCAACAATTTCCCCTGCTATCTAGTGTGGCAACAAATACAGCACAATGATTAAACACAGTCTTCGGAATATTTTATGGTTTAAAAACTGACTTGTACTATTACCACAAGTTGTAGCTTTTGATCCAGGGACAAACAATTTGTTTTACATCAACATTTAGGCCGTACTTGCATTTAAAGAACCTCTAGCACACCAACCTTTTATTATATCAAGGCGCTACATTCTTCCATTGATTTGTAGAATCGACAAGCAACTTTTGGTCCATGAAATATAAGGTCCTCTTAAAGAATAATGTAACTTGGTCCTCTTAAAGAATAATGTAACTTGAAAGCAATAACAATTTTGTATTGTCTAGATCTAACTCATTCCTTAGATTCCAGAAAATTGGAATTAGATACCTATTTACAGCTGCTATCGAATATTTAATGAAGACTTTTGACATCTGTTGCCTCATGAATGCACTTAGACAATAATTTTTAAGCTTTAAGAAAAAAACATGCACTTGCTCACAATTAAAATTATGAGCAGCATATAGTTGATAAGAAAAAAGTACTCATTAGCGTGTGTGAGTTTTACACAAGCAGCGGGCCACTCATTAGTCTCATTTTGTTAGACAGCTAATAAATTGCATATTTCATTGTTTGATTCTAAAAATATGCACAGTAATATAGGTTTCCAAACGTTGGTATGAGTGATTACTTTTGTCAAGTTGTACCTATAAATCCTATCTTCCAGCAATTGAAGCCCTGATCTGAAGTTGTGAAGATTCCCTTGTGACCGGCATGAGCAAAACTTTAGGCCAAAAAGCATCAGAGTGAAGAAAGTTCCTGTAGCAGCTGGATGCCGCGAAAAATTCCAAGGGAGTTTTGTTGATCCTTGCAACATACGACCAAGTAACAAAAGCTGTTCAACACTGGCATGCCGTACTACCTAGATGATGATGATATTCAAGACAAATAAATTCGCTTTACAAAGAGATACAATAAAGAATGGATATATTGATTCACCGAGAAGGAAACAAATATTCAACATTTAAATTTCAAGCATCAGAGGATATTAGCAGAACAACAAAAAGTAAAGTTTGTTATCAGAACAAAAGTTCGATGCACAAAGCAGTTTGTTAATGAGAGCACTTAAATTTACATCTATAAAGCCTTACCTCAAACCGGTCAATAAAAAATCCAAGCCACAGTCTATGAGCCAAAATCTGTTCAACAGGGTCTTTCTTGGGATGTGGCTCAGGCTCACCTGGGGCAAGGTGGGGCCTCAACTTGGCAGAAGGTCCCGAGTGCCTTATATCAGATGCAAAAAGGCCTCTCTTCGTGTCTACAGTCCATAGCCAGGCATCAACAAGCTCAGCAAGGACAACAGAACCCAACTGTGGAGCAGCAGAAACTAGCCATGTCCATATATACACACCAGTATCAACAGCATCAGGCGTGGTAATGTAAGCAGGGCACCAGCAAAGAAGACGCAGAAGTTGGGAAAAGCTCTCAATGTTTGATTTTGAATCTGAATCCTGACAAAAATGTTTACATCATGTTTAACACAATCAAAACTTACTTCATATTGAAAGAATATGAAAGATAAATAGCTTTACCATATTGGAAAGAAGTAGTGCGGTAGCTTGAGAACAAGTTTGACGAAATTCTGATTTGTCCACCTCACCACCCTTCTCTGCGATATTTACAAATTTCTGAAGCAGCCGCACAAACCTAGAAAACAATATCTCATTGAAGGATTCATTTTTAGGTACTGTAGGTTGTACTGATGAATCCAACACTGGAAGGTCAGGAGTAAGACCAAAACCAAGGGATCGAGGCTTTTCAAGGTCTCCTAGACTCTCATATAATCTTTTCATGCCGGCAATTTCTCCAGCATGGTTGCACTTCACTGTTGCACTAACAATACCAGTACCAAGAACCTCCAAATTAAAAGCATCACTCAACTTCAGGTTTCCCCCTGAAGCTGCAGCCGCCGCTGCCATAAGAGCGGGTATATTTGCAGTTTTGGTACCAACCCAACAATCATTCTTTCCCGTACCAATCCTGATTTCTGACAGAAGAGAAACCACATCGGCAGTGGGTTGTGTTCTCTGCCATGTATTAGCTTTGCAAAGGTTTTCCTGAATATAAAAGGTTTTCATATATATGAGATTAGGAGTTAAAAATAAGTTCAAATCGATTACACATTTGCACGATCCAACCATTAAATTTCATTCTTTGCCACTTTAGACCCAACAAATGGACTTGGATAATTTTTTCCTACTATGTTTTTTACTATCTTTTATGTTGTTTTTTGCTTGGGATGATGGGGGATGTTGGATGCAAGCTAATATACACGCTAAAAATGTAGAAACTCAAGGAAGAATTGTGCTTACAAAGGCGACATGAGGTTAATCAAAACACAGCTTATCATCAAAGCATCTACCCATCAATAAACATAAGAAAAACACAAACATAATACACCCAGTTCAGTCAATTCAAATATGAGATTCGTGTTTTTTGTAATTAGCTTAGCAAATCGATTTGCAGTTGATGAACAAAATTAACCTGAAGAAGACCCTGGCTAGTGCAAGGAGCATGTGAAAGTGAAACCATGATCCATTCCCGGACCATCTTTTGGTACAAGGAGCGAACACTGGCAACATAAGCAGGATCACTCACAACATTTGAAGGTGGATCATTATGCATTGATAGTAGCAGAGAATCCAGACAAGACGAACTCCACAAAATCTGACAGTCATGTAAATCACGTTTACAATAATATTATGGTCATGACATGACCGATACAGGTTTCGTGCGATGCAACATAAAAATAGAATAGTTTACCTGAGGAAATCTATCTCTGAGTTGAGTTAACAAACTAACTGAGATGTCTCGTATATGGTCATCCCTTTGAGACAAATTTTTAATAAGGAAACAGGCATGAATAAAGAGAGTGGACTCTCTAACCTCAGCATCTAGTCCAGTCTCAGATGCTCGATCCTCCTGCCCCAAGTTGGAAAGACCATAAATATGTGAAACAAATCTCCAAAGAAATGTTAGCAACACATATCTAATCTAAAAAGTAGATTTGAAAGATTAATTTCAAAATGCAAACATCAAATGTACATACGGTATGAAATAGCATAAATAAAAGAAAATAGTAATACAATACATCAACATAAGCTAGTTTTGTCTTAATCATTATAAATAAAATGGAAGGGAAGGTGCACAACTACTTGGAAATAATAGCAGAAACAGAACTACGGTAAGAGCAATGCAAAGTCTGAATCTGTAACAATACCATTCAAAAATGAATAGATTGTACTGGCATTCCAGCACACTAATTTTGTCCAACTTTGAAGTAGAAGTTCAGCTACATCAATTGGCTAGTTGTCATGAAGGTCCACCTCCATATAATTATAAAAATACTTCAACTTGTCCTTTTCTAGAATTTGATAAGATAAATCCTGGTGAAACTATTTATACTGAATTGTGAGGGACTGTGGTTCACGGGATTATTTAGTACAATCGCTATCTGTGATGAGTGCCTCTTTTCAGTTTTCCCACACAAAAACTTTATCATAAAATCAGTTTATTTCTTAAACTAAATCACTAAAGGCCTAGTTGCACCAAGAAAGACACCAAACAATTGAGCTCCATTTTCTATGGCCACTGATCTTTAGTGATGTACAAATACTTTCACAGAAACTAGTGCCGTCGCCCAATATCTTAATCATCCATCTGAACAAGCAATGCACCAAGAATGACAACTGAGGTTTTTTAATAATCGAGTTTAAGAGAAAAACCCATCTGTTTCATGGAATGAATAAAACAAAGTGCTGTGCAGAATATTAAAAGGAGAAAATCAGATGCTATCCTAATCTACAAGAATTTAAAATACAGAGAAAGATAAGTAACTATCTAATCTCCTTGTTAGATAATAATCCAATGTTTATTATTCAACACTCCCCCTCAAGTTGGGTCATATAAATTGATCGTGCCGAGATTGGAACTCAATTCTTTATAAATGGGCCTGTGAAGTGCTTTCGTAAGTATGTCTGCAACTTGCAATTGAGTAAGAGTGTAGCTGAGGTCTACAATTCTTCTTTCAATCTTTTAACTTATAAAATGTCGATCAACCTCAACGTGTTTGGTCCTATCATGATGGACGAGATTTTCGAAATGCCAATAGCAGCTTGATTATCACACATAACTTCTAAGATAACCAGTTTCCACCTTTGATTCACCAAGAAGTCTCTTGAGCCATATTCCTTCACAAATTCCGTGAGACAATTCTACTTTACCACTACTACGAGCAACTACAAATTACTTCTTGCTCCACCATGTCACTAAGTTCCCCATACAAATGTGCAATATCCTGACGTAGAACGTCAATCTGAATGAGATCCAGTCCAATCACCATCACCATACACTTTGTTTTCTCGGACGTCTGTAGGAGATCCAGCCCAATCCGCATCACTGTACACTTTGATTTCTCGGACTGATGATTTTGTAAAGAGTAGTCATTTCTCAGGAGTCCCTTTTAAATATCTCAACATCCAATACGCAACACCCATATGTTCTTCAGTCGGAATGTTCATGAATTGACAGTTAACACTAACTACAAATCCAATATCCGGTCGTGCATGTGCTAGGCATGTATATTTGCCAACTATTCTTTGATACCTCCCCTTATCAATTGGAGGACAATCATTTTTTTGTTTTTCATACATATCTTGATGATTGGATCCATTGGTGTATCCACAAGCTTGCATCCTAACATGCCAGTCTCTTTCAGTAGGTCAAGAACATGTTTTCATTTGTGAAATTGAGATAACCAAGATGCTCTTGCCACTTTCATTCCCAGAAATACTTTAAAAGTCCAAGATCTTTCATTTCAAATTCTTTTGAGAGTTTGAGTTTCACACGGCCATTTCTTCTGTATATTTCATGTAAGTACAATGTCATCCACATACACTATAATGGCTGCAATCTTAACTTCTTCAGGGTGTTCTACAAATAAAGTAAGATCAGATTTACAATGAGTGTAACCATCTTTTCTTAACACATTTTGAATTGATAGAACAAGGCTCTAGGTGATTGTTTGAGCCCATAAAGTGACTTTTCTAATCTACACACCTTATTGGTCGTACCCGTTGATTTTTCAAAGCCTGGAGGATTGTTCATGTACACTACTTCAATATCACCGTTGAGAAATGCATTCTTGACATCAAGTTGATACAGAGGCCAATCTAGGTTGACTGCAATCGACAATACAACTCGAACAGTGTTGAGTATGGCAACAAGGGTGAAAGTTTCTTGGTAGCCAATACGATATAATTGCATATACCCTTTAGCCACAAGTCTTGCTTTGAACTGTTCTATACTGCCATATATTGTTCTTTTTGAGTGCCCTTATTCCAACATAAACAACCTTCCAGTTTGGATCACTGAAAGCATCATCATTGTTACTTGGAACCTGAATATGGTCTATATTGGAAAAAAAACACGATATATAGGAGAAAAACGCTTAAGTGAGACAAAATCACCAATAAGATGCATTGTACAGTTCGGACTCCCTTCTTTAAAGCAATGGATCTATCATCAAATTCAATGTTTTCAGTCACATGAGTATCAGTATCAGACATCCCTTGTGTGGTTTTTTATGAATTTGGCAGCGGAGAGCAGTCATAAACTAGTTGATTTTGTACAGGCTCGTGTACATTCTTTTAATGAGGTTTCCTTCGGGAACAAACACAACGCAGTGGACTGATTTTTAGTTTATTAGGGATAGCCTACTCACTGATTGTGGGGCATGTAACATGTTGGCTCAGCTAGTGCTTCGAAGTATGGTGTGGTGGGTTCCCAATGTTGCAGTTCATCGTTGGAACACTCCTCCTGAACCGTGGTACTGGGGTAGAATGATTCGGACTCAAAAAATGCAACATCAATGGATGAGTAAAATATTTTGGTGGTGGGAGAATAACACTTGCACCCTTTCTGGTTATGTGAGAAACCAAGAGAGATTCACTTTACAGCGTGTGGTTTGAGTTTGCCGATATTATGGGAATGGATGTGAACAAAACATGGACAACCAAAAACCTTGAGGGGAATTTCGTGAAGGAGATATGAGTTAGGAAAAAAATTTAAAGAAGGTGTTAGAATATAAATTATCATAAGTTTTGATAATAACAATAACAACATCGAGCTGTTTCAGGGGTTCAGCTACCAATTTCTTTGTATTACCAGACTTCCAACCGCTGGACCAACTCAACTGTTAAGCACATTTTCAGTGCTTCACGCTGCAAACTTCAGAAAATCATGTCTCCAACTGGACCGCTTAAATGATAAATATCTGACCGTTCAAGTCTAATAGGTCAGACTTCAGCAGATCAAGGTGGATATTGCAACTCGAGCTGTTCAGACAGTACCATTAAAGTATTAATCCACAGAATCATATCAACTCTCTATTGACAGAATATTTCCCAAAGTGTCAAATGTCAATCAGTTTTTTCAGAAGCTAAAAGCTAAAAGTCGCAAAAGCAAAGAAGCATTAAATGAACATTTAATGATGTGTATAATGATTAAAAGCAACAAGATCGTTCTGTCCAGAAATAGCAAAGATGATCGTTTAAAAGCATTTTCATTGGAGCTTTTCAACTATAAATATACAGATTCAGAAGTGAAGAGATACCAGAACAATTATTCAACTCAACACACGCTTATAAGACTACATCAGATTTTCTAAGAATTAATTTGTGTTATCCTACCAACTCAAGCTGTCAAAGCTCACCATTGGTTTTTGTATTTGTTTCTGGTGAACCGAAGGTTCTTAAAAGGCCAGAAATTGTTGAGTGATCACTATGAGTTTCGATTTAGGCATTAATAAGCCTAGTCGAAGTAGGTTGTTACAAAAGTTGTAACACCAAAGTCTTTAAGTGGATTCTTTCCTAAACAGAAGAATGAATTTGCCCAGTGATGTGCAAGGATTGTGATTATCGCATTGCACCAAGTTCATCGACGGTGGGAAACGAATGATTCTGCGTAACCAATGAAGAACCATCAATAGAAGGTGAGTAGCCAGAGGATCCAACATAACTTTCTTGCAACTTTCCTCATGACGTACTTCTGAAACACAGTCCGAGGCCCTGAAGACTAGGTAGAGGTTTTGTCCCCAAGATCCATCTGCGCACTTCATCCGGTGTTGAGGCCCCGCCCCATAAAAATTTGAATATGTGTTTCTTTTCCACAATCGCACGATACATACCACTATCATTTGGACATTTCCACTCATGAATTTAGAAGTCAATCTGTTGCCATAGTCGAGCGAGGGAATTAAAATACATCGTAATAGTGGAGTCACCTTGACGGAGTTCCTGAAGGCTGCTTTCAATGGCAAATAATTCCAGTGTATTATCCTTGGACGAATAGGTATCATGGGCTGCATCCCATATGCCCTTGGCAGTGGTATATAAGAGGAAATTTTCGCTTATTTCAGTCGTTATGCAATTGAGCAACCAAGACATGACCATATAATTTTCGGAATTCCAAGCCCTAAACTTAGAATCGCTTTTTGCTGGACACGTCGAAGTACCGGAGACAGATTCATCTTTTCCTTTTCCACGGATGAATATCATCATAGATTGTGACCATTGTAGGTAGTTTTGGCCATAATTTCTTACAAGTGATCGGGATGGAGGAAGTATTGGCGGCTGCTGGAGTCATAAGTTGAAGATTGGGATGAGGATGACATGCCGTACTTGGTCATGGGATATTTTTTTCTTTTAACTCTTCGATCGATACCATGAGGTTTTTTAAGAATCGAGTTTGGGAGAAAAACCCATATGTTTCATTGAATGAATAAAACAAAGTGTTGTACAGAATATTTAAAGGAGAAAATAAGATGTTATCCTAATATAAAAGAATTTAAAACACAAAGAAAGATAAACTACTATCTAATCAACTTGTTACATAATAATCCAATATTTATTATTCAACAATAAAAAATATGTAACACAGCATAATGCTTTGGAAAGATCAAAGAAGATTGGTGGTTCCTTGTAGTGACCACCACATGTGCAACATGAATGACGCAATGACTAGGATCACTCTTTTGGACCAATTGAACCAGTTGTTTGGCTCACCCACACTGAGCATGGATAACAGGTGGACAGTAATGTAGAAAACAATATTTAATCACCAAATGAATTACAACTCCATGCAAGAGTTTATTTGTTGTTTGTAATATGCTGCACCTAACTACTCTGTAGATTTCCCCTTAGGTGCAAAAAAAATGAAAATATTTTCTAAAACGAGTGGTGGTTAGACTTGAAACCAGGGCCTCTCCCCCTTTGACCCGAATCTGGTTATCTCATTTCATCTAAAGCTTAACCAGGTACATATGAGAGACATTATGATTACTCTCTGTAATAGTACATAAGCTACAGGATAGCAAGGTTAAATGTGCCAAATGATCGAACCCTCCATAAGTCCATATGGACACAATTCACAGAGCAACAAATATATCTAACTCAGATTTCTTTCTTTGTGACCACAATATCAATAAATCAAGTCATAAAATTGGACCAAAATCTCTAATGTTGGATATTATCCCAATAAAAACGCTAAACTGTAAGATGGCCACATGTATATGACTGTGCATATGAAGTCAGTAGGAGGAGGACAAATAGGAGAGTACCAGCCAAGACATTGCCGTTTCAAATGACTGATTAACAATTGCCGTTAAACATTGAGAAACAGCTGGCAAAAGATTTGGACTTTTCAAGTATTCAAAGACACAGCTGAAGGCACTCTGAGAGGTAGTGGCGCTGTGGCCACCATTCAGAACACCACCATTGCTACTGAATCTTATTATCTCCAAAAATGCTACAGCTGAAAGATAAGTTGCTTTGACACCTGCAGAAGTGAGAGTATATAATAACCCCCTTATGTTAAACTCAATCTTCTACCATTGCTAATGGAATCTAAAATTTACTGCCAATAACACAAACTTTGATACGCCGCTAAAAAGAAAATATATACCCGAAATTGTACTCATTGCAGAAACCTCCATTCGTCCTCCCAAGGCAGAAGATAGAGCAGTTCTTTGATTCACAGCAGCTTTCTCATTTCCATTCCCCCGGCGACTACCTGGATCATGAAGTGCATTAAGCTCCAACTCATCCTCAAGCCATTTAACAGAGCTCACTACCTGAAAATACAATATGTTTTCTATCAAATCCCTAACGGTCTAGTGATTAGCAAACGCAATATGTGAGTTAACAAAAATGACCGATGGTTTGCATATAAACCCAATATGTTTAAAAGAGTAATAATAACCTTCTGTTTCCTAAAACTCACATGCTACACGAGGATATTATTTTCTACAAGTAACAACTAAATATAGACTGTGTGGGTAAGAGTGGGAAAGGGAGGGTAAAAGCAAAACACCAGCTTGAGCCAAAAGGCTCGTGAAATAGTTTAAGTAACAAAGAAATTAAACTGGCCCACACGTTTTCTATGTATACTTACAAGAGGTGGGGTCCCTTGTGAAATACGCTGCACTGCAGAAGACCACGACAAATTCCACATATATGGTCCACCCACTGCTTGGAGAGCAATGATGCCATTGCTTCCCACGCTATTCAGGGTAGTTGAAATTGGCTTTGGTGTAGCTTGGACTTTTTGTACTGGAGGTGCTAACCCAAATAGAGCAATATAGAACCACAAGTTCCGGAAAAGCTTTAAGAGGGAAGGTTCCACGTCAACACTGGGGTCAAAGTCTGAACATATTTCAGCCACAGCAGGTAGTAGGGGCCCAAGAAAATCCGCTCCGCTCCTGAAGTGTCAACGCCAAATGAGAAAATCTAACAACATTAAACGACAACTCCACATCCTCTCAAACTATTACCTTCCACTTTTCGACTCCGCAGCCAACCCAACATCTGAACATAGAGATAACAATCGCTGGCGGTAATCTGGACGCAATTTATTGCTTGTAAGACCTCTAGCGATCAGCAAAAATCCAGCAGGTAAAGTCTATAACATAATTGAACAGGTGAGAAACCATTTGTCATAACTAATACCAAAATTATTTCAAACTGATGCTGTCATTCTAAAGAGATGTTTATACCTCAACACGTTCTGTTGTGGCTTCAGGTACCTGAGTTCTGCTTTCAGCAGAGCCGACACTAGATAGTTTACACAAGTAACTCCGAGTCATTAGAACCATAGCTTCACGGTAGGACTTCTCGAAACCTAAACTCGCCATGCGAGAAACAGCATCAAGAAGCTGCAGTACCTCAACAAAAGCAGGTTGAGAAACATGCATTCCAGCAATAAAATGTATTTTATATTATTTACATGGCAGGTAGAATCATGCTTTCCTTAATTGGGTTTATCAGTGACACTATAAGAAACATAAAATAAACATAGGTGTAAAAGTTAGCAAACTGAAGAGAGAGGTTCTTACTCGAAGTCTCAATAAACCTGCAGTTGAAGCATCACCCTCTTCTAGACTCTCAATAAATAGCGGCAATATCATGTCAACAATTTCAGGCTTATTAACAGAAACATTCAAGTCGGCAAGTAAACGTATGACATTCATCTGTACAGGTGGAGCAGCCTGCTTTTCTTTTCCATCCTGAAACAATACAATTTAACCGATAATCTAAGAGGAAAATACCAATATTTATAACTTAATCTAAAACCCGAATTGAGAAATAGAATGGCCAGAGTAATACAGTGATGGATTGGTAGGTATCGATTCTAAATAATAAGATATAGTCCTGCTATTACAGTAGTACATCCAATAATATGTAGCACAAGAGTATTCCAATTAATTCAACTCTCTTTGCTATAGAAAAAAATTAGTGTAAACACCAACTGTAAGTATGTAACAGAAGATAAGAAAGTATAGAAATCTAGGACTGTTGCTCGGTCCCCTTCGATTCTGTCGGCCATAACGATATCAATCAGCCAGAAAATATTAACAGCTTTAGTTCCAGCTAAGCCAATGTCATATTCAGCAATACTGCCGGCCAATTGACATACACAAGGAAACATACAAAAACATTTCAACATAGGTGCCCCCATATGAGATGTATGATGTGGTCCCATTCTTACATCAACAGTACAATCAATCCTTCATTTTTCCTATACTGAGCATAACTTTTAGGGTCTCATAAAACTTAGCAAACATTCCAACTATCAGTGTTATCTATTAATTGATAGACCAACAATCAAATGGAGGAAATGCACAAGTATATATAAGTGAAAAGAAACTCAAACTTCGACGACAGTCAATGTCCTCTTGTTTAATAAGTATTATTAGCTGCTGTTGTTGCAGAACAACTCTTAAAAAGTTAAGCAAGAGAATACAGGAACACATAACATTTGCAGCAAGCATGGGTAGGAAGTTGTAAGTAATAGGGAGCTGCTATCCATAAGAATTGTGAGTGGGAAAGAAGGCCATAGGTCAAGAGGAGTAAGGTACCCTTAGTGTGTGTGTGTGTAGTGTGTGTTTTGGGTCATTCCTTTATGCAGGATACCTTTCCTGGCTCCAAGCACAACGGAAAGGCAATTATGCAACTATAAATTGAAATTCCATAGTTTTGCCTTATCAATAACAAGGTAAATTTACAAACTAATAACCATTCATATATAAGATCATGAGAATTGCAGCGAAACCCATTTTTAGGTAAATAATAATGATAGACAATGACAATAGTGGAAGTCATGATGTTGATTAACAACAAAGAATAGAACATTCAAATTTCACTAAACAATCTAATTACTATATATATAACAGCCAAGCGACGTTCCTAACCTCTTCTTCATAATCATTTCGTTCACGAATGCTAGCAGCCAGTCCCATGATAAAAGTGTCAACAGGAGACCTGTCCTTGACCCAACCAAACTCAATTATCTCACGGCATGTTTTCAACATGCTATCAAACATAGCTCCCTGGCTGGTAGCCCAAGTGTCAGCCTGTTTATTATTGACAAACCAAATAACACATTACTAAACAATGCCATAGTGGCTTAATCACTGAGTACGTGTCCAACAACATACAGAACGCACCTGAGCACAAGTAGCCAGCACAAGCGGTTTAAAACGAATTAAGAGAACACGGAGAAGCTGACCACCACGAGTGACAGCTGCTTGAGAAATCCCAGCAAGAAAAGAGTAGAAAAGCTCTTCACAAGCCCTCAATTTCCGCCAGACTGAGAATAAGCATGCCTCTGCAGCCTCTATCAACAAAGCAAGAGCTCCATGCAATAATCTCTTTGATGTCTTTCCTTCCGTGTCAAGAGATGAAAGAGTTTTCACTTGCAATCTTGCTGCAGCATGGTAAACAGACAACTTTGTGTTGATCCTAACTTTCAGTAACTGCCCTTGCTCTGACCAATCACGCTTTCTTATCTGTCCACACATTAAAAACAACATCACCCTTTACGACTCTTTGCTCATGTAAAGAACAAAATCTGATTTCCGTTTAACTTTATGCACGATACTGTAAGTTTTATGTTTAGTTACCTTTAAAAAAGCCATCATTGATTTGAGTTGCTGCTTCGCTATTCCTCTCACTTGCTCCAAAAGCTTGGAATCAATGACTACCTTTTCCAATACATGTCCGACCAACTCAAAAACAATCTGTTGCTTTTCAAGGCTCTCCACTGGTTCCTCCTCAAAAGCAGCCACCACCTTCTTAAAAGCCAGAACACCACCAACTCTCCCGCCATCACTTAGCCCAACACTCCCACTAAATAAATCTCCATTACTAGCCCGATTCATCAAAATCCCCTGCGATGCTGTTGGATCGTCCCTTGATACTGTGCTGCCAGAGGAACCCACAGAAACAATGCTGGCTTCGTTACCAGGAGACTGATAATGGTTCAGGCTCATAGGAGAGCTCTGAGCTGAAGCAGCATCAGGGGTCGAGATTGTCTCCCTTGGCGAGCCAGGGACTGCAATTTCTAACCGGTCAAGGAGAGTGGAGACCAATTTATTTCCGTCAGAGGGTAAAATGGGTGGGAAATGAAAACACAATGCCTTCAAGAAAGCGCTAGAAATGCTCGAATCGGTGTTACTAATCGTCTGACTCACGATTTCACCCGTAAACCCAGCCACATCGGTAGCGAAATCAGGGGACAATTCGGACGCCTTGGAGATGTAATCCAAGAAATCTTTGAAAAACGAAGAAATCGCGTCACTTGAAAACGATTGTGGCCAGAAGGTGGGATGGAAAGATGACGGAATCGATCGATAAAACGCAAGGAGCAACGATTTGGGCGTCTCGTGATCGTGGTTCGGGCATTTTGAGAGGAATCGAGCAAGGGCCAAAATGGCATTGAGCTGAGACCTCGACACCCTAGGCGATCCGACGAGCAGAAACTCAGTCGAGGGACACCGGCCGCAAATCCACGTGAGTTTATCCGCGAAATGGGTCGGGTTTTCCGCGATCAGATCACATAGCTCCACCAACGACTCCATGACTCAAGACCCAGTCCCGAATGTGGGCCCAACCTGTGGAAATCAGCTCAATGCTTCCATAGATTCACATTGATCGACGGATAAACTGGAAAACAGATGCATAAAGATCGGAGGGGGGATTAGGGTTCAAAATCCGCGCCGGATGAATCGGATTCACGATGCAGCAGCTTCCAAAGATCGATGTTGCTTCTTCTCCGTTGGCTTTCTGCAGAGCTTTTCTTGATTCTGCTTTTTTACAAAACATAATCATAATAAATTAAAGATTATATTTTGATTTAAAGATATCAATCTCCATCTAAATTCTAATTCAAAATTTATGAGTTTGAAGCATAACATTTAATTTGTCGAGATTATCCAGCTCCTAGAGACATTATTTTACATCATATACAATTTTTTAAATTTCTAAAATATCATTTAATCGCTGCATATTTTTTTTAAAAAAATTATAGAAAAATAAAACTATTCGTTAAATAGATCGTAAGAATCGACAAATTGTATTCATTTATAATGGTTCAAATTTAAAAACTGATAACTTTAATTTTATTTTTTTCTAAAAATTATATTCTTCTAACTTTTTACGAGTCGCACATTTTTATTATGGACAACTTTATAACGAATCTCCATCTATATACATTCTCAATTTTTTATTTACTCCTCATACTCTCAAATCTTTGATATAATAAATTGAACAGTTTATCTCTTTGCACTACAAGAAAAAAGACTTTTCGCAGTGAATCATCGACAACGCACGTTAAAAAGCACGCCGCCAATAGTAGTATTTATGGCACACTCATCCACGTGCGCTTTTAATATTATTATAGATCATACAAACAACGTCGTGCAAAAAATACACACCGTAAATAGTTATTTCGACGGCGAGACATATGTATGCTGTTAAAATTTAATATTGACAGCGTGCGCCACACGATGTTAATAGTCTTATAATAATTTTTTTATTTAATATAGCACATTCATTCATGTAATCTTTTAATATTATTATAGCTCATACAAACAACGGCGTGCAAAAAATACACGTCGTAAATAGTTATTTCGACGGCGAGCCATATGTATGTTGTTAAAATTTAATATTGATGGCGCGTGTCACACACTTTTAATAGTCTTATGATAAATATTTTTATTTAAAATAGAATTTATTATTTACGGCACAAAAACCAAAGTGTAAGGTAGTATTTATCTATTATCAATGAAATTTATATAATAAGGTTTACACATGTAGTTATTTTTATAAGTGGTTCATTAATCTACAATGACATACACCGAAAATATATTTAAAATAAATAAATAAATAAATATCACTATTCCAAACACGTTTTTAGGTTGCTAGATGATAAAGCTAATTTGAACAAAAACTTTTGGAATATGTGAACATTGACATTTTGGCAAAGCAAGCCAAATATCGGTCTTTTTTAAAAATACTAAAGCTTGTTGTGAAAAAGTAAAAATTTATGGTAAAAAGTAAAAATCTCAAACTCTCAAAATTTACCAAACTACACACTTTATAATATTTTTCTCTCTACTCAATTGTGATTTTCTTCACAAATGAGAGATCTATTTATAGGAAATCTTTACAAATAATCCAAAAATAAAATACATCATTACCTACATCATCACACACTAATTTTCAATATTTACAACTCTTATTTTCAACATTCAAATATTCAACATTCAAATATTCAATACTCACATTTTAAATATATTTTTCAATACTCCCTCTTGTGATGATGATCATAATGATTGTCTTCATTACGTGTTTTTATACTGCCTCGTTAAAAACCTTACTAGGAAAAACCCATTGGGATAAAAACCATAGTAAGGGAAAAAGAGTGCAGTCACGTAAACTCCCCCTCATGTTGACACGAACAATTCTTCACAAATTTCGTAGATTGCGCATCCCAATATTATATATGTGCTTTCTGAATATTGACGTAGGAAGTGCCTTTGTGAAGAGATCTGATGAGTTTTCACTTGATTGAATGTGACGAACATCAATATATTTATTCTTCTCTAGCTCCTTAGTGAATGCGAAGAACTTAGGAGGAATATGTTTAGTTCTGTCGCTTTTTATGTATCCTTCTTTCATTTGAGCAACACATGCAGCATTATCTTCATATAGTATCACAGGCTTCTCATCAGATGATAATCCGCATGAAATTTGGATATGTTGTGTCATTGATTTTAACCACACACATTCACGACTTGCTTCATGTAGTGCAATAATCTCGGCATGATTTGATGAAGTTGTTACGAGCGTTTGTTTCTGAGAACGCCAAGATATTGCAGTGCCTCCACGAGTAAATACATATCCAGTTTGGGAACGTGCCTTGTGTGGATCAGATAAGTATCCAGCATCAGCATAACCAATTATACTTGGATTAGCATCTTTTGAATACAAAAGTCCCAAGTCTGTCGTTCCTCGTAGATAACGGAATATATGTTTAATTCCGTTCCAATGTCTCTTTGTTGGATATGTGCTAAATCTTGCCAACAGATTCACGGCAAAAGATATATCAGGCCTTGTACAATTTGTAAGGTACATAAGGGCACCGATGGCACTTAGATATGGTACTTCTGGACCAAGAATATCTTCATCATCTTCACATGGACGGAATGGATCCTTTTCTATGTTTAATGATCTAACAACCATTGGAGTACTTAAAGGATTTGCTTTATCCATATTAAAACGTTTAAGGATCTTTTCTGTATAATTTGTCTGGTGAACAAACATTCCACATTCTTTTTGTTCAATTTGTAAACCCAGACAATACTTGGTTTTTCCAAGATCCTTCATTTCAAATTCTTCCTTCAAGTATGACACAACTTCTTGAATTTCTTTATTCGTTCCAATGATGTTTAAATCATCAACATATACAGCAATAATTACGCATCCGGATGTTGTTTTCTTAATGAAAACACAAGGGCATATTGAATTATTTACATATCCCTTTTTCATCAAGTGATCACTTAGTCGATTATACCACATTCGACCTGATTGCTTTAACCCATATAATGATCTTTGTAATTTCACAGAATAACATTCCCTGGGTTTTGAACTTTGTGCTTCAGGCATCTTAAATCCTTCAGGGATTTTCATATATATATTACTATCAAGTGATCCATATAAGTAAGCTGTAACAACATTCATAAGACGCATTTCTAAATTTTCAGATACCGCCAAGCTAATCAAATACCGAAACGTAATTGCATCCATCACAGGAGAATACGTTTCTTCATAATCAATTCCAGGCCTTTGAGAAAAACCTTGTGCAACAAGTCGAGCTTTATATCTTACTATTTCATTTTTCTCATTTCGCTTTCGAATAAAAACCCATTTGTATCCAACAGGTTTTACACCTTCAGGTGTAAGGACTATAGGTCCAAAAACATTACGTTTATTTAGCGAATTTAATTCAACCTGGATGGCATCTTTCCATTTTATCCAATCCTGCCGATTTTTACATTCACCAAAAGATTTTGGTTCATGATCTTCGTTATCATTTATGATGTCGATTGCCACATTATAAGAAAATATATCATCAATTTCATCTATATCTTTTCGGTTCCATATTTTTCCAGTATTAATATAATTGATAGAGATTTCATGATTCTCGTCAGTTTGTGGTTCTGACAGAACATTTTCATCATCATGTGTTTCTTCAGGAACACCATTCTCTATTTTGTGATCATCATGTGTTTCTTCAGAAACGTCATTCTTTATTTTGTGATCATCGTGTTTCTCTATGAATTTTCTTTTTCGAGGATTTTTATCCTTGGAACCGACTGGCCTTCCACGCTTCAGGCGTTTAATGACATCATGAGTATCTTCCATTTGTTTCTTTGGAATTTCAATTCGAGCAGGGGCATTTGCAGCATGTATATATGATTTAGTTACCCTTTTTGTGTCTGCAAATGCATCTGGTATTTGATTTGCTATTCTTTGCAAGTGTACAATTTGTTGTACATCTTTTTCACATTGTTTTGTTCTTGGATCCAGATGTAACAATGATGATACATACCATGTAATTTCTTTTTCGTTATGTTTCTGTTCTCCCCCTAACATTGGGAAGATTTCCTCATTAAAATGACAATCAGCAAAACGTGCTGTGAACACGTCGCCTGTCTGAGGTTCAAGATATCGAATGATTGATGGACTATCATAACCGATATAAATTCCAACCTTTCTTTGAGGTCCCATTTTCTTTCGTTGCGGTGGTGCAATAGGCACATACACCATACATCCAAAAATTCTCAGATGAGAAATGTCTGGTTTTTTACCAAATGCAAGCTGCAATGGGGAGTATTTATGATATGCACTTGGTCTGATGCGAATTAATGAAGCAGCGTGTAAAATTGCATGTCCTCATATAGAAATAGGGAGCTTTGTTTTCATTATCATTGGTCTAGCAATCATTTGCAGACGTTTAATCAATGATTCAGCCAATCCATTCTGTGTATGTACATGAGCAACAGGATGCTCAACAATGATTCCCATAGACATACAATAATCATTGAAAGTTTGGGAAGTAAATTCACCAGCATTATCAAGTCTAATTTTCTTGATTGTATAATCGGGAAATTGATTCCTCAATTTTATTATTTGAGCAAGTAATCTTGCAAATGCAACATTTCGAGTTGATAATAAACATACATGTGACCATCTGCTGGAGGCATCAATCAATACCATAAAGTATCTGAATGGTCCACATGGTGGATGGATTGGTCCACAAATATCACCCTGAATACGTTCAAGAAACATTGGTGATTCAGTTTGGATTTTGACTGGTGATGGTCTTATAATAAGTTTTCCAAGAGAACATGCTTTACATTGAAACTTATTATTCTGAAAGATCTTCTGGTCTTTCAGTGGATGACCATGTGTATTTTCTATAATTCTTCGCATCATTGTTGAACCAGGATGTCCCAATCGATCATGCCAATTGGTTAATATCGAAGAATTATCAACTACCATGTTTGATTCAATGGGACTTATATGTGTATAATGCAATCCAGTAGGGAGCATTGGTAGTTTTTCAATCACATATTTCTTTCCTGATTTATATGTGATAAGACACATATATTTCTCATTCCCTTCATTCATTGTTTGAGTATCATACCCATGGGAATATATATCATTAAAACTCAACAAATTTCTTTTTGATTGTGGTGAATATAAAGCATCATTGATCAAAAATTTTGTACCATTAGGTAACAAAAATTGTGTTTTACCACATCCTTTAATCAAGTCTACAGGACCTGATATTGTATTCACCGTTGTTTTTGTTGGTTTTAGTTCCAAGAAATATCTTTTATCTCGGAGGATAGTGTGCGTTGTACCACTATCGGGTATGCAAACTTCAGCTTTGCTCATAGCATTTTCCATATTTGAACTTCAAAAAAATATGCAATGAAATAAATTACTTGCAATATATATTTAAATATAACACAAATCATAATTATACAATAAAACATTATTCTATGAATACATGAAAAATAGATTATTGTACATTTATATTCTACCATTATATTGTTCATTTTCAGAGAAATCGTTGAGAAAATCTGCAGCATCAATATTGTTCATTTCTATCCCACCAACATATTGATCATTTCCAGAGAAATCATTCATAAAATCACCAGCATCAAAATGAGTTGAATCACTCAAACGGTCACTGCGTTCAGTGAAGTTGATCTCCTTTTCTTTCCCCTTTAATGATTCTTTATAAAGTTTACAAAGGTGCTCAGGGGCTCGACAAACTTTGGACCAATGTCCTGGAGTACCACATCTGTAACAAGAACTTTCATATCTTTTTGAGTGCTTCTCATTAACACTTGTATTCTCATGATGCCTTTTCTGTGGATGGTTTGGGACGTTCTTTTGAGATGAGTTATAAAAATAACTATCTCGATTATTTTCAAAACCACGGCCTTGACCACGACCACGGCCAATTCCACGTCCACGACCTCGACCTCGACCTCGACCAAAACCTTGTCTTTGAATTTGATTTTGGTTTCCAGGTTTAAATTCATTTTTACTTACAGCATTTACTTCTGGAAATGCTGTTGATCCAGTGGGTCGGGACTGATGATTTCTCATTAATAGCTCGTTGTTTTTTTCCGCCACAAGAAGACAGACGATGAGTTCAGAATATCTCGCGAATCCACGTACTCTATATTGTTGCTGTAAAGTAATATTTGATGCATGAAACGTGGAAAATGTTTTTTCAAGCATCTCAGATTCTGTGACCTCATGTCCACAAAATTTTAATTGCGAGATTATTCTATACATCGCCGAATTGTAATCACTGACTTTTTTAAAGTCTTGGAATCTCAATGTATTCCATTCATCCCGGGCGGTCGGAAGTATAACTTCTCTTATATGTTCGAATCTTTCTTTTAATCCCTTCCACAAAGCCATGAGATTTTTTTCAGTCAGATATTCACATTTCAATCCATCGTCGAGATGTCGACGCAAAAATATCATGGCTCTTGCCTTTTCTTGTGACGTGCATATGCCATTTTCTTTAATGGTCTCGCTTAGACCCAATGACTCAAGATGCATTTCTACATCTAGAGTCCATGGCATATAATTCTTTCCCGTGATGTCGAGCGCAACAAATTCGAGCTTTGTTAAATTTGACATGGTGGTACTAAAAAAAAATTACGATGCATTTTATTAGTTAATAATTATTGCAATACAAAGTAACGGATAAACAACAAGTACAAGTATTTGTAAAAATAAAGAAAACACACGAGGAGGATATTCTCCAATAAATAAAAGACTCGTGAGTATGATAACCAAAATAATTAAAAATAACCTTGAGAAAGCCATCTTCTTTTTTCTTCGAAAAATTTGATGATGAATAATTTTTAGAGAAGAAGAGAAAGTTGGAGTGATGGAATGTGTTTGTGAGATCATATTTATAGGGCAAAAAATAGCCGTTGTTTACCATTTATGACCGTTGGGGTACAAAAAAAATAAAGGTATGTATTTGTATAATTTTATGATAATAATATGATATATATAATATTAGACATGTTTAAATAATTATGTATATCATATCATAATATTATAATGAGTGTCATAATTTATTTTGTTTAAAAACCTTATAGGCTTTTATACTTGTCGTATCCCTTACCGGGAGTGTGGGATGTCGTCTTAACATCCTCCCAGGATTTATAACAAGTTTATGAAAAATTTATTTTTATTATTTCTAATAATAACATTATATTGTATATTAAATAAATACACAATAAATAAATAACAGTAAAATAAATATAATTATTTTTGTTACCTTTTTCTTCTGTTTGGAGCTTGGAAAAGTATGTAGGACTTTTAGAGCTTCGTGCTGATAACGTGTTGTGAAAAAGTAAAAATTTATGGTAAAAAGTAAAAATCTCAAACTCTCAAAAGTTACCAAACTACACACTTTATAATATTTTTCTCTCTACTCAATTGTGATTTTCTTCACAAATGAGAGATCTATTTATAAGAAATCTTTACAAATAATCCAAAAATAAAATACATCATTACCTACATCATCACACACTAATTTTCAATATTTACAACTCTTATTTTCAACATTCAAATATTCAACATTCAAATATTCAATACTCACATTTTAAATATATTTTTCAACAAAGCTTATGTTTTATTTATTATTGTTCCAAAAAGAATTATTATAATTATTCGTATAAAAGATGCAGATTTTTTTTTTAAAAAAAGTAAAGCTTATATTTTATTTATTATTGTTTTCAAAAAGAATTATTATACATATTGCTATAAAAGATGCGGATTAATATTATAAGTGCCAAATCCCAAATATCGCGTTCAATCCTCCATTTTCTCTCCTTCAGTCGCGCTATAAATTTCTTTTCATCTACAATCCTTCCTTCTTATTTTTTTTCCAGTCAGAATTGTGAAAGATTTGTGCCAAGGTTCAAATTTACACGACGCTTCCATCTCCGGTAAGTTCCAAGTGGTACTTGATTTCATTGATTTTGTAGGAGATTTGGGTCACGGTTTGTTGTGAATGGGGTCATGTTTGTTGTGAATTCAAGTCAATTATCGATTGAACGGTCGGACAAATGGTCATAGCCGAATCACGGTTGAATTGGGTCACGGTTTGTGGTGAATTGGGTTTCGGTTTCCTCTTTCCATGCTTGATTGGAGTGTTCAATTTAGATCACAATTTTAGTGGTGACAAAGTTGATTCAAATCAACGTATTTGGTGCTAATATCTAGAAGTTTTCCTTGCTTTGATTTTTTTGTGTTCATAAGTTTTCCTTGCTTTGATTTTTTCGTGCTAAGAAAGTTAATATTATGCAAAAGCCAAGTTACAGGAGCAGTCCAAAATGCATATTTCCCCAACATATAAATTTAAAATAAAACATGAATCTCATCCATCCAAACCGCTTGAATCATCCCCCCTTCATGTTATAATTTAAACAATTCTTTCTGCTACAAAACAAGGCATCCTATTCGACTGGAGATAAGAAGCTGGCTCATGTTTTTTCCTTTGCTTTGAATTAATTTGCCAATATTAAAATATTCTTTTAATTTGAAGTCATATATTTGTATGTTAGAGTTCTAGTTATCTATGAAATAGATAAGGAATGGATTCATCTACCTTCAAGGCTTGTACCCGAGTTTGAAGAAGGGGTTCAAAAATTTATCTCGCAAGCTAGGAACTATGCCAAAACACGCGAAGTTGACATACGTTGCAAAAATAAGAAGTATATGAAATTTGACCAAGTGTACGATCACTTAATTAATAATGGGTTCGATCTTTGTTACATGATCTGGGTCTTCCATGGTGAAACTTACACTCCACAATTTCAAGGTCAAAGTAGTTTAGGAGGAGTTCAGGAGAAGGATGCTGAAAGTAGATAGGCATATAACTTATATAAAGATGTCTTTTCTCGGATGAAGGGGTTGGACACACTATATTTGAGGCAAAATATTATGAGTTTGCTAATTTATTAGTAGATGCAGAAACTCCTCTCTTTCCGTTGTACAACTTACAAGAAGTTGTCAGCAGTCGTCACATTATACAATTACAAATGTACAACTGGTCATAATGACAATAGTTTCAATAAGCTCCTTAAGATCTTACATGACATGCTTCCAGGAAAAAATACACTTCCAGAAAATGTTTGCTCAATGAGAAAGATGTTAAAACCATTTGATTTAGGATATGAGAAGATTCGTGCATGTCCAAACGATTGTTGTCTATTTAGAAAGGAGTTTAAAGATTTGGACTCATGTCCAAAATGTGGTTCTTCGAGATGGAAAGTGGACAAAGTCACCACAAAAGTTTGTAAAGGAATTCCTGAAAAGGTGCTACGGTATTTTCCCGTGATACCAAGATTGAAAATGATGTTTAAATCAGAAGAAAAAGCTGAAGACTTGATTTGGCATTCAAACAATAAAAGTCAATATCATATGATGCGTCATCCAGTTGGTTATGTATCTTGGGATACAATAAATCATAAGTGGCCAGCTTTTGCATCAGATCCTAGAAATCTCCGGCTTGGTCTTGCAACAGATGGTTCAACTCTTTTGTTGATCTTAGTTCTAGATATAGTTGTTGGCCAATTATTTTGGTCAATTACAACCTTCCTTCATTGATGTGCATGGCGAAGGAAAATCTTAGGTTAACATTACTGATTCCAGGGCAAGGCCGAAGCAACCAGGAAATGATATAGATGTATACTTGGAACCCCTAGTGGAGGATTTGAAAGAGTTATGGGACATAGGTGTGGAGACGTATGATGCATTTAGCAAGTCAGTGTTCAATATGAAGGCTATTTTTATGTGGACGATAAATGATTTTCCAACTTATGGAAACTTAGCTGGATGTGCCACACAAGGTAAATTTGGTTGCCCAATATGTGGCGAAGACATATTTTCTATGTGGCTTAAGTGCAGTAGAAAGTTTGCATATTTAGGCCACATGAGATTTCTTGTCCCTAATCATCCATTCCATCATAAACATAAATGGTTTGATGGGAACAAAGAGACAAAAGGCAAACCTAGGCCTTTGAATGGATTAGAATTCTCAATGCAATGAAAGACATCGAAAATGACTGGGGTAAAAAAAAAATAGGTATGGATATCAATAATACAAAGAAAAATAGGAAGAAGTGGGATGGTTCAAAAACCAATTCAAATGTTGAAGAAGAAGTCAATATTTTTCGATTTTCCATACTGGAGTGTAAGTTATTTTGCACTCTATTAATTATCTTTTTTAAAATTGTATTTTTCGTTCATAAATTTTTCTGAATCTTGAACTAATATATGAAATGTGTTGATGGTTATAACTTGCAGGGGCTCCTGCTACGTCATAACTTAGATGTGATGCATGTTTAAAAGAATTCTGCGAGAATATCATAGACACAATGTTAAACTTGAAGAAAAAATCCAAAGATGGTGATAATGTTTGCAAAGATTTGTGGCACTTAAACATTAGAAAAGAATTACATCCTCAAGAAAAAGGAGAAAACATGTATCACTTGCCTGTTGCACCTTACACATTGTCTCAGAAAGAAATAGAAGTATTTTTCTCTAGGTTGAAGAAAATAAAGTTACCTGATGGCTACAACTCAAATATTGGTAACTGTGTTTCTCTGGAAGAACGTAAGCTTATTGGGTTAAAATCTCATGATTGTCATGTTCTAATGCAACAATTGCTTCCAGTAGCATTGAGAAGTCTTTTACCAAAAGGTACACGTGATGCTATATTTTTGCTTTGTGCATTTTATAATGAGTTTTGTCAAAGAGTGTTAGACAGGAACCGTCTAAAACAACTTGAGGAGAATATTGTTGAAACTCTATGTATGTTGGAGAGGTACTTTCCACCTACGTTCTTTACCATCTCTGTTCATTTGACAATTCATTTAGCAAGAGAGGCTCGTCTATGTGGGCCAGTTCAATTCCGCTGGATGTGTATCCATTTGAAAGATAATAAATGTTAATCCATATTTATACTAATTTAATATCGTACAACGAATTAGATTGTGTTATCAACACTTCTTTAATGAGAATTTGTATTGTTATTTAGGTTTATGAAAATGCTTAAAGGGTACGTGAAGAACCGATATTTCAAAAGTTAAGTAAGTTATGGCGCGATAGAAAGTCCAACCTGCAGATACTTATACTAGAAGTTAATACCGGTCGAGCGGCTTCACGAGATCTTAGTCTTTTGAAGCCCGAATTTATGGACCAAAATAAGTGGAACATTTTTGTAAAGAATACACTATCATCTTCCTTTCAAATAAGTACTAATTCACTGTTTAGAGAAATGAGGGTAAAACAAGACCATAATCACACAATGAGCCGGAGAGGTTATGCACGTTTGGCCTACGTGATGGAAAATATTATTATTTATAAAAAATTTCATTTAGTTTTTTAAAAAAGTTTTCATATTTAAGTAATGATGCATCTTTTAAATTTCTTTTCTAATGATTTTTTTATACATTTTATATGTTTCTTTGTTAAGGGAGAAAAAAGTCCTGCAAAGCGTCAATTACAAGATCAAAAGTTTGGATTGAGGCTCATAACAAAAAAAATGGGCAACTTAGTAGCCAATCTGTAGGAGAGAATATTGTAATAAAACTATGATATCTTTGTTATTTGCAGAAAGTTAGAAAAATTTGTTATTTACTCAAAAAATATATCTTTGTTATATTTTGTAGAGAGAAATAGAAGAATGTCCACCCAAATATCTAAATACAATTAACATCACCATGATGCAATTAGCCTTGTATTTGGCAAGGAAGCTCGAGATAGAATGTGTGGGATGAGTTTTGGAGTTATACCATCGAAAGTTGGTGCTTGTATTCAACAAAATGGAACTATTAAACAATTGCAAAGTATTTGGTTCATGTTTATGTTCAGTGTGCATGGTGTTACGACGTTATATGTTTAATGGTGTTCAACTTGAATATGTGGCTGCTATCAATGTATTGATTTTTTTTTTATCAATTCAAAGTATATATTAGAAAGTTCACAAATTTGATTTCGTTTCCTGATCTTTTTTTTTCCCATATAATCGTGTTGGTACATAAGATGATCATAAGATCGTTATATGTTTTTTAAGTGTAAAATTACATGCGTTAAGAAGAAAGTTTATAAAAATTTTAGACAAACTTATATTTTTTGTTCTGTAATTCGTAGATTTTCCATTTTTATTATGTTATCGGTCAATTAATAAATGCTCTTATTCTATTAATTGTATTTTTTTTTTTAATTTTAGTCAATTTCACTGTGGTGCTAGAAAATGATACGTTATTGCTGGTATGTCTATGATGAAAAATGCAAAAAAAATTACAAGATAATGGACTAAAATCGTGAATTGACTGATGACATAACTAAAATTAAAAAAAAATGTATAATTTTACATGACTAAAAATATAAAGTTTCCAAAATTTTACGAGGTTTACATCATCGTATCGTCCCTGGATTGTGTATTTTTATTTGGACATTGCATATGATATAAAATAAACCACGTCCATTGTAAGAAAATCTTGGATTTAAATATAAAATAATTCTAATTAAGATAAGATCCATATAATGAGCAATAATCAATATGATAAAATCCTATTATATCAAGATCTATAATGCCTCATCTTACGTTCGATCGAATCAGATCGCCAGGAGTTTGCAAGACCACTAAGGCGAAAAAGCTCCTCCCGTCGATCAGATTTTAATTCCTTTATGCCATTTCTATTGTTTTTGCCCATTTATCCTTTAAATCCATATTAATACTTGGATGCACACGAGTGACTATTTATACATTAAAAAATAAGAAAAGAAAACTCTATGTTTAGGCACATATTTTACCATACTTTTGGCATATTCTTTTCCATGTGGTAAAGTTGTATTTTTTTTCCATGTAATTAATTTGTATGTTTTTTTTTTCATTTTTATCATGTTACGGTAAAATTTCTATCAGTCATGTATGTTATTTTTCAAATTTAGTCATGTAAATTATATACAATTTTCACTTTTGATCATTTTTTGATTGGTAGTGACGATGGATTCTGATAAAAAAACAAAAATGAAAAAAAAAAGTTATCAGACGAAAAATGAAAAATTCACTCTAACATGACATGACATAAAACGATAAAAAAATGAAAGTTACGTGACTAAAAAAATTTAGATTCTCAATATGACCAAAAGGGTTAGGTCGATGCTACATGTGGGGGCAGTGCCCTCACATGGTTTGGATGGACAAGATTCATACACATATATGATTTTAAAAAAATTAGTGGACCCCATGTATGTGTGGCTAAATTTGGACCCTTGATTCTATCATGGGAGTAGTGCCCCTACATGTAGGATGGAATAAACCGACTAAAAGTTTATTAGTTGACAAAAAAATGTCATTTACCCTACCATACTTGGAATTAGAAGCCAACACTTGTTTGGCCAATAAGTTTGTTAAGTTAGATGTAAATAGCCATGGACCTTTTTTCTCCCACATTTCTTTGAGAGTCGTACATTAACTATCCTCGACCCTTCTCCGTAAGGTATATTCATTGTGTTCCGTTCTTCTTCTCCCTCCTTAATTTCCCTTCATTTTTCTATAATTGTTTTTTATTATTATAATGTAATTTTTACAGTTGATATATAATTCATGGTCGTTCTCTTTATCAAGAAACGTTCATGAATCTTGATATCAAGTTATTATTAAGGAAAGTGACGCCGGGGTTAACAAGCTTTCATCGAAGATTTTAAATAAAGAACTGAAAATTGTGAATATGTCGCAAGAGGATGCTTCGCCACCCTCTAATTCATCATCCCCGTCTCCGCCCCCGCAAGACTCGTCAGATTCATCGCCGCCGCCGCCACCACCATCACCATCCGATTCATCAACATCACCACCGCCAAAAGATGATTCATCATCGCCACCACCTCCTGACAACGGCTCAGATTCTCCATCTCCGCCATCTCCATCCTCCGATAAAAATTCTCCACCTCCACCTCCTAACAACAACAACGATAACAACCACAATAACAACGATAACAACAATAATTCTCCACCTCCTAACAACAACAACGATAACAACAACAATAACAACGATAACAACAATAATTCTCCACCTTCGAACAACAACAAACATCCTCCACCGCCCAAGTCAAGTTCATCAGACGGGTTTTCACCTCCCCCGCCACCATCATCTCAGTCAGGATCGCTTCCTCCGTCAAGGGATCAGAGGTCATCAAACGATGAGTCATCCAATGGTCCAGACCAAAAGGCCATCATAGGTGGAGCAGCAGCAGGGGCAGGATTACTGCTCTTTATCGTGATTCTCTTCATGATATGTTGTGCTAGAAGAAAGAAGAGAAGGGCACGAGGCCATATGCATTACTACACAGATAATTCCCTAGGACACAAAAGTACGTGCAACATTCCCATTATTTTCCATCAACCTTTCCTCATGCAATATATATATACACACAGATATATATAGTGTGGACAATCATCCAATCAAATTTATTAAAAAATCAGATTTTATTTATAATTTTCTAAAGAATAGAAAGACACTTTTAGAATATATGAAATAATCTAGGTATGAATAAGATGTTACGTCCATGAATCCAGGGGCGGAGCTACATAGCCCGGGTGGCTCAATTTTTTTTAAAAAAAATTTATATGTAAATTTTGTATAGTTTTTAAATAATTAATATGATATTAACCCGGATAGATCAATTTAAAATATTAAAAGATTTTAAAGTTTAAAATTCAAGCCCACATATATCCCATCTGAATGTGTTATTTAATAAGAAGTTTTTTTGCAATTCATCCAAATAATAGCTTATACATGCACCTAGTAATCGAACTGTGCAGGTGATATCTATTACAACAATGTTCCTCCACACGGCAACTGGAACCCGAACGGCCGTCCCTCCACGATCCCACCACCCCCTGGCAGCGGCAACCTGAGCTCGGAACTAGGGTGGCCGGTAGCGCCTCCTCCTCCACCTCCAATGATGAGCAGCAGCGAACTAAGCTCCTCCGGGTTCTCCGGCCCACACCAATCATCACTGCCGCCTCCCCATCCAGCTGTCGCCTTAGGGTTCAACCAGAGCAGCTTCACGTACAACGACCTTTCGGTGGCCACTGGCGGATTTTCACAAGCAAATCTACTTGGTCAAGGCGGATTCGGATTCGTTCACAAGGGGATTTTACCTAATGGGAAGGAGGTGGCGGTTAAGAGCTTGAAATCGAACAGTTCGCAGGGGGAGCGGGAGTTCCAGGCGGAGGTGGATATCATCAGCAGGGTTCATCATCGGCATCTTGTGTCGCTGGTTGGGTACTGTATCGCCGGATCTCAAAGGATGTTGGTCTATGAATATGTTCCCAATGGAACTCTTGAATTTCATCTTCTTGGTATGTTGCAAACATAAAACACACACACACACATATATATACACCACCGAGGGAGTAATTAACATTAATCATATATATATATATGTATATATGCAGGAAGTGGTCGGCCAACAATGGATTTCCACACGAGACTTAGAATTGCCATTGGATCAGCCAAAGGATTCGCTTACCTTCATGAAGACTGTATATCTCATTTTCATAATTATAATTCGTTTGTCAAAATTTGTTAATCTGAGTAATTTTATAACAATTTTCAGGTCATCCTCGGATTATCCATCGAGACATTAAAACTGCAAACATTTTGCTGGACTACAATTTTGAAGCCAAGGTAAACGTAATTCCGTCGTGTACTCCTTCAATTTATGTTAATTCATATAATCATATATTAAAGAATTTAAGTTTTGATATTTATTGACATATTACTTGTGATTTTTTTTCCTAAAAAAACTTTGTGTCTTGAAGGACAAAAATCGTTAATGCTCTTCAAAAATATTATCGAATTACATGCTCTAATTTGTAGGTGCATGGAAATTAATTAATTAATTTATATATATATATATATATACAAATTGTTGATTAATTCATTTTTGTGTGGTATAATTCAATGCAGGTGGCTGATTTTGGATTGGCTAAGCTATCTTCAGACACCAACACTCATGTCTCAACTCGGATAATGGGAACATTTGGGTATGAAATAATATAAAATCCTCATAAATTAATAATTTCTATTATATTATAATAAATTATTGATTAATCAATTAATTACACCTTTTTTCAATTAATAGGTTTTCCAGGGTGTCGATTCCATTATCTTATAGCTAGAAGTGCTTGCATAATAATTATGCTAACTGATTGATTAGTTATCTAATGTTTGAAACATGTTATATATGAATATATGAAGATACTTGGCACCTGAATATGCATCAACCGGGAAGCTTACTGAGAAATCCGACGTCTACTCCTATGGGATAATGCTTTTGGAGCTAATAACCGGTCGTCGCCCCATCGATCTGAGCAGCGACGACGATAGCCTAGTTGACTGGGTACGTACACGTACATTTTGAATTCTTAAGTATATATATTAAGTGGGTGATTAGTAAGACAAACATCTCCATAATATCAAATTTATCTCAGATTATGATGAATAGGCATTTCAAAAATCAACCCATGAAAAAAAATCTTCGTTGTATAACTTTTTCTCCATTTGGAATGATTACTGCATTCGAGATTAGAAAGTATTTACAATTATTAATTTAAATGTGATCATAGTTCTAATTTTCTTAATTATATCGAGTTTCATGCATTAATATATTTAATAACAGGCTAGACCAATTCTGATACAAGCAGCAGAGGGAGGAAGCTATGAAGAGTTGGTGGATCCAAGGCTAGAAAACAACTATGATCACCATGTTATGCTGCGTATGGTGGCTAGCGCCGCCGCCTGCATTAGGCACTCTGCGAGGCGACGTCCCAAAATGAGCCAGGTAACAACAAATCAAGATTTTTTAACTCAAGTTTCCCATTGCTGGTGCATTATGATCGTATATATATATAGCTATCTACAGATTGTGAGAGCACTGGAAGGTGATGTATCCCTAGAGGACCTCAACGAGGGAGTGAGACCAGGGCACAGTAGGATGTTCGGGTCAAACAGTGGCTCCGAGTATGACAGTGGCTCATACACAGATTTGAGAAGATTCAAGAAAGTAGATGGGATGTCGAGCCAGGAATTCACCAGCAGTGGCGAACATGGACTCACCGGCGAGTTCGTTCACCCTAACAAAGCACATTAGCGAGAATTTCGTCCTGGCCCAACCATGCAGTGGTTCGAAGAATGAGTATGAAGCATGTGATGCACCCCGACGTGATGGCAGAATTGTGATTTTGTATAACAAACATATCAGACCTATGCAATGTGTAGTTACTTAGGTTCTATGACAATGTTTATTCAATTATTTGGGAGTACTCAACTTCAAATTGTGCATGCAGTGATTATGTGTTGGTTGAGAAAATAAAGATTTTTATCTACACAAAATGAAATTTACATATCAAATATTGAGACAAAAATGGAAAAAAAAATTTTATTGAGATATGTCATATCAAAACCGGTTATTCTAATATAATATAAACAATATAGATCATAGAGGTCGAATTATGATTTTTTTTAAAAAAAATCACCTAAAATATTTATTTTATCCTTTATAACAAAAATGATATATTTAGATTTTATGTAAAATTCTATATAGTTGATATTATGTATAGATTGAATAAATAGGAAAATAATGTTAAATAACTAAATTGATAATTATAAAAAGATAAACTTACAATTTCGATCATGTATGTTAGCTTACTTTCTATCCATTTCGGTCATCTAGTTTATTAAATTCAAGTGTCATTCATGCATCTTTCGATTTTTGATAATTTTAGTTTTTTTAATCCAAAAGTGATGCGACACTTTACACACATCAACAATATAATATATCATGTTTCATGTTGTTGGGTGCAATAATTATGCTTCTTAACTAGATCAATCAAAACACAGCATTTGAACTGTTGTACGATTTAAATATTTGAGTTATACCATTATCACAAGCTATAAGTTTTGACGGTGATAAAAATGTTAGTGATGCTATTGATGAAATTGTTACAAGTGGGTAATTCATCTTTTTAATCCCCTAAGCTTGATGGTATTATTTTTATTTTTATTTTTTACGGGCTTGCATTATGCCGTTTTGTATGTATTTCACTGTCTCATTGAAGTAAACAAGTTAAAAGACGAACTGGAATACATGTACTTTCGTTTGTTTCTGTGTACTTTTTATTCAATATTTTATGTATCGATGACAGACGCTAAAATATGATAATTACTGTGAGGAGAAAAGATTTGCACTAATAAAATTTTCAATCGTTTTGCTTCACAATTTATCCGACCACATTGAGCGTCGTTCGTTTAGTTTGAAATAATATATATCACAATATTTAGTGGATTAAATATTCCATTTTCATATATACCATTACCAACAGAAAGGAAAAATAAAATAAAAGATTTAACAATTAAAATCAAGACTCCATCAATGAATTATTCCTCTAGTTTACATTTTGCAACTGACCTAATGACTGACTGTCTTTCAGAAAACATATATATTACAGGCAAAAATACAAAACAATTACATCTCTACAACCCCAAAAACAGAAATCATAAACAAAAACATAGCTCTGACTGTCGATTTACCAGAAGCCAGAGCAATGAAACTAAACACTCCAGTCTCTCAGCTCACTTTTCTGTAACCTCCAAAAGCCCAAATCTGCCATGCCATAGAATAATAACAAATTAAATATGCATATAATGTTGGAATGTTGTGGGAATCAAATTTTGATAAACTAAGTCACATCATAACAAGTAATTTTTGAAATTAGAATAACATACAATGATTAATAGACAACTAGCCTTGCAATTTCAGTTATACACGATAATTGGTTGCCCCGATTTCTTTGTTAATTTTGACCATTTTAAATAAATTCCATGCTTTACAAGCTAAACAAATTCTGCATGTATTTATGTGGCGTGAAATACTACAACGTTTAAAGCCGATGATTTCATTCCATAAAAAGTAAATATATCTAAGGGGATTTCTATAATCGATTTAAAGAATACAGGAGGTTTTAGCATACTGGTTTTTCACTTAGGGATTTTAGCATATTTCAAACACAGGAGGGTAATGTGCAATCTAGACTTGAGAATATTTTAGAAGATATCATTCAAGTTGATATCTATAAACATGTTCAACAAAAATGGCACTAAGAAAATCGACCTGGTAATCACTAGGAACGACAATATACACAGCAAAAACCACGATTTGACACTCACCTTAAGGTTTGTATCCCAACTTCCTGTACATAATGCACTCCCATCAGCTGATAGACCGAGACAGCTAATCCGAGATTCATGAGAATTTTGAAGGGATCCCAAGTTCAAAACCACCTAATGGAAAATAGGAGTTAAAAAGAAAGTAAGGATGCATAAAATCGACCCAACAGTGAGATTGAAGAAGCAATTTTTCAACATGATAAGATGAGCAGGAGGGTACTATAAGAATGCCATATACCTTAGCGAGCAGAGTGTCCCACACATAGCAGTCGCCATTTGTATATCCAGCAAAGAGGAGTCGGCCTGAGATAGAAAATGCAATAGAAGTTACATGAGGGACCTCGTTATCACCATGTGGTTGCTGGTACACTTGTAGCTGGTGCCCAGTTCTAATGTCGAATAGTCTACAGGCTCCATCATCTGAACCAGTTCCAAATCTATTGCCATCTGGGAAGAACTTTACAGTATTAACATCTCCTTCATGTCCATGAAAAGTGCGAACAGCTCGACTGGCAACACGAGTATCCCAAAGGCGGGCAGTTGAGTCGCACGAGCCGGACACAAACATTCTCGAGTTGGATCCGTTGATGGAGACACTAAATTGAAAATGGTACATGTCAGAGTCCTAAAATTGCAAGGATAAATTCAAGCTCAGCAGGCCCGATAATGCATTTCAAGAAAAATACATCAGAAAGACTCTCCAGCATACCTTAGCACATCAGCAGTGTGGCCAGACTGAAATTCGCCTCCAAATACAGAAGTCCTCAGGCCAGTGGTTATATCCCATAAAACACACGTGTGATCACCAGAAGCAGTTATGAGATGTGAGTCTTCGTCGGGTACATATTGACATGATGACACATATCCTTTATGCCCTGTTAGCATTCTTGACACCGGCAGATTCCCATCCTTGTCAGATGGCGAGTTAAGGTTAAAGATTGAGCAGACACTATCTAAGCCACCACAGGTAACAGACTGCCCAGTGGGAGAGAAGGCACAGGTCATGACCCATGCACATGGTAGCTTAATTGCATGAGTTTTTTGGCTTGTGAGAGCATTCCACACTATTAATCTGCCATCTTGAGATGCACTTACAATTCGATTCCTTTCAGCAGTCCAATCCAGGGAATAAACCTACAAGTAATTCAAAAAGTTTATCAACCATAAGATTCCTGGCATATAGACATTTGCACGCATTATATATACTATGCGGAAACCAATAAGGAACTACAGGCTGGTATGAAAGAATAGAAAACCTAATTAGTAATAGAAAAGATTTCTTTATGGAAAAGTGCTACATTCATGGAGCCACACCGATGTTCTGGGCATTGGCGGACTGATGTGTTGGTAGGCTGAAACACCATGTTCTGAAAGAGGGATCATTGTAATATCCTTGCGCCACATTGCTTTGTAGGAATTATTGGATAAAGTTGTAATGTTACACATTTAAGTTCCAAAATTCTCAATTCAAGCATCGAATAGGAAAATAGTTAACTAAAATTTATAAACCAGAGAACATATTCACAACTTCAAAAAATGGCTACCACCCAAATGAAATCTTAGACCAGAAAATGAGTATAATCAGGCAAGAAACCGCTAATTTAAGAAAATTGAAACACCAAAAATAAATAAAATAAAGAAAAGGGTACCTTTCCCGTGTGACCCTGCAACGTTCGACAGCAAACCAGATCGGTTGGCCCAATATTCACCGGATTTTTCCCCTGCAACCTCGAGTAACCAGCAACTGCAATTAAAATCATCACGGGAAAACAAATCAAGAATCTTTAACCAAAGGCATATTTAAGCACAATTACGTAAAGAAAGACAAACCATCAGTGTCGAGAAGAAGAAGACGTTTTTGCTTCAATTTTTCCCGGAGCCCATTAACTGTTTCGGAAGCAGCCAAGTGACGCTGTTTCAGCTCAGTAACTGACGCCATCCTTCTTCGTCTTCTCAACAAGATTCAGAATCAGAGCTCCATTTTGAACACTGATTCCAGCTCCCGAAGAAAATTAGGGCTCTTGAATCGCGACGGGGCAGAAACAAGAAATTGAAGTGAAAAATCGAATTGATGTTGACCGTGGGGGGGAGAATGATTGTGAAATGGGGAATGGGGATGATCATTAATTTTACCCAAAAAAAAAAAAACAGAAAACAAGAAAAATTAAAAAAAGGTTCCATTGCCGGGAATCGAACCCGGGTCTCCTGGGTGAAAGCCAGATATCCTAACCGCTGGACGACAATGGATTTGTGGTAGTTTGACAATTTAAAAATTTATATACAAATATATTATTATATAATATTATACCTTTAAGTTTATATAAATTAGTCATTGCACATGCACCAGCGGATCATGACATGCCATGTGTAAAAAAAACAGAATAAAATTGTTTTAAAAAATTTTAAAATTAAGGTTGTTAATTTTTTAAATTGAATGATATGCAAAAAGAGATAGGATGGAAATGGATTTGTAAAATATAGAATGAAATTATTTTTTAAAAAAATTGGAATTTAAAAAAAGTTTCATCAACGCACCAAAAGTTGGTTAATGTATGAGATTTTATCCATGAAACATAGAAATGAAAATGAGAAAAAAAATTTGCTCAAAGCTTAGCTATTATATGTATGTGTGTGTATGATGTTCTTTGAGATAAGAAAAATTGAAGAAAGAAATAATATTGTTGCATAGATTCAAAAGGAAAACCTTTCTCAAATCAATAAGGAAAAAGTTAGCCTAATTACAAGACATTTTATGTGTATATTTAGAGGCTCAAGAACTCTATTAATATTGAGTAGATATTTTATGAGACGATTTTACAGATTTTTATAATTGAGATGAGTTAACCATGTCCATATTTATAATAATAAATAATACTTTTGAAGTAAAAAATTATATTTTTCAAAGATGACCGAAATAGAAAATATATCTCACAAAATAAACTTGTGAGCCGTTTCACAAAAAAATTTTGTGATCGATATTACTAAGATTTCTTGAAATTTTTTACCATTTACTATTTTTATATAGACTCTATAATAGAAGTACTTTTTTTCATTGTAAGTTATTTCTAAAAATATAACAAAAATTATTCCAGGTGAAGTTTGGATAAATCACCCCAATATATAAATAAATAAATATATATATATATATATATATATATTTATACAGTGAAAGAATCTTTATACGTACATAAATAAATAAACAAAAAGAGAGAAAGTTGAGAAAAATTACACAAACTTTGTAGAAGGTTTCTCCAATAAACACACAGGTTGAAGCCTGAAGGGGTTGTGATTTTAAAAAGGAAAAAAAAAAAAAAAGAGTACATAACTCTGAATAATAATATATTAATTACTATAAATAATCGTAATAATAAACAATAGGAACATAAAAATCTTTACATTCAATGGAAATTATTAAGCTATAAAACTGCATCAATAACTGAAGTTTGCCAAATTACAAGTGCTCCTCGTCATGTATTTCCACCAGGGTAAACGCAAGCGTTGTAACCTACAATATAAGGAAACAATGATGTCAAAAAAATAATGATATCTGATTTATTTTCTCTCTTTTTGAAACTCGAGATAGATATATAATATATATGGATATGTTTTTTGTGATACGGTTTCGGATATATTTTTTTGTGAGAGTAATTTATCTGATTTAAACTAATCATATTTTTTCATGAATCGAGTTAGAGTTCTGTTTCAAAAAATTACAGTGTGAGAAATTTTTGTATATATAAAAAATAAATAAGACATATCTCTTAATCATGAGGAAGAATCGTAGGACCTGGGTATAAATGGAAAGACTTACTAGGATTTGTAGAAGTGATTGTTGCGGTCTGCAGGAAGTCGCAGTTCCACGGATTTCTACCCGCTGTTTGGTATAGAAGATTCATGGCGTAACAAGCATGCGATAGAACAGTTGGTGGCTCGAAACATGCACCACCGGGCTGAATCGGAGTACAATCAATGCCCTGTCCGCATGCATAATCAAGATTTTCCTGTAGTTGCGCGTCAGATACCCCTGGCTTGGGTACACACCAACCTGCTACTGGTTTTGGTGCAGGAGTCACCGGAGTCGTGGGCGTTGGGGCAGTTGGAGTCTAAGAAAGTTGAGCAAAATGTCATGAAACAAAGTAGAATCATCAAATGTAGGATATCCTTTGCACATGCAAGCAGGGAAACATCGGCAAGTGCAACAGAGGGGTATTGACTGTCGAGGGAGGTCGACTCGAGCTCAATCTAGTACTTCAAGAAAACAGATAACTTATATCTCCAAGTGGTTACATTGCATCAAATAATTCTGTCTGATGGAACACTAGAAAAAATGCATTTCACTAAATTCTAAGATGCGAATTTTTTTCCCCATCAACATGGTTGTCCTAACTCCTAAAAGCATAACATATGTCATACATATAATAGGCTTTGAGTATCCAAATGTTAAAGGAATCGTCAAACCTGCGAGCTCTTCGAGAGACCAGCATCGTAAGTCACGGAAAGATCGGGCCTGAAAAGCCCAAACGAGCGCTCTGAAGAAGGCCCGGGTTTCAAATCTTCATCATAAAGTGCAAAGATATAGGTATCAACTGATTTCCCAGGCATGAGTGGAGTACCAACCATGGACCTGAGGTGGTTTATCAAGTTCCCATTGTAAGCTTTCGCATTATCCAAACTTGGACCGACTTCGTTAGGATCGCCTTTATAAGGCCACCCCGTCTCAGCAACAACGATCTCGATATCCTTAAATCCGATTTCACCCAAGGCCGAATATACAGCATCAACCTTCAAGAATTTAAAAACCAGAAGATTTTATCAATAAAAATTGTCCAAGGTGTTATGTTTATATTTCCTACAAGCACTCCCCTCAAATTAAGGTTCCATTAAATCGTAACATAATATATACATTGTCATACTGCTTGTTACACAAAAATATAGAAGGAACATTCAGCCAACTTATAAGTTTTGGAGAGTCTACTGCTGCCACAGATTGGTACAGATCAGGTCCAGGGACGATATCGACCCCGAGCAATTTGCGCAAAAAAAGGTCTAACTACCTGAGCATCAAACATGTTCATGTAGTTGATGCCAGTTTTTGAATCCATCCTTCCGGCATTAGGTTGGAACAAGCAAAACGCCAACGTTTCGGGCCTCGGATCGCTCTGGTAAGCGAAGAAAGGATATGGATTGATCATAAAAGGCGAACCGTTTGCACTATGGAACTGCAACAATGCCTTCATTGCATCGGTTGAAGCCGGATTGAAAGCCCCTGATGATGGCGGTTCCGATTGGCTTAACACCGCCATTGAATGTACAGTTGACACCTTTATTTTCCCACCAAGTGATGCTGTAAAATATATACATCACAAGCAAGCTGAGAGCACAATTGTCATAGGATATATTTCATATTTTTTTAAAAAATTACCATAAAATTGCAAGATTTCCTTTTGTTGTAGATATTACACAGAGTTCACTGGAAAGCCGAAAGCCTTTTGCCAAAGACAATAAAATAACGCACTCCCTTACGGTTAGACATCTATAAATATTTAATTTATATATAATTTAGTACTTTTTATGGGACAAACTTTTATGTTATATCAAATTATGTCACAATTATCCTGAATTATTACACTGTCGGAACTTCGGCCTAAGTGTAATCTAGCATCATTGGTAGGATGTCATTTGTCTTGATTAAAGAAGAGAAGATATTTCACCGGCATTGAGGGCGTTTTGGACATTTTGCAAGGCGGGCAGGAGCAGAGCCACTAGGTTCGGATCTTTTGAGCTCATCACCTCATTCCCCACCGTGACAACGATGATGTTGCTGGCCGGGTAGTACGGCAGCACATTCGAATTGACCCAATTACCCGCGAAGTTCGGGTCGGACCCCAGCGCCGGGATATCACCATTGGCGGCGCCGATCACGATCCCCACGCCGCTGTTCGCCAGCGACTTTATTATTCCCGGGTCGGCGCCGTACAGCCTCACCTTCTCGATGGTCGTAGATTTCAGTAGCTGCGCAGTCGCCTCCGGCGGAGGGAGGTTGTCGGCCACCTGCCCATAATTAACTCCGACGAAAGACTGTGAATCTGGAAATAGGAAAAAGAAAAGAATCAGCAAACTAGACCGATCAGAATCACCAGCCAATGAAGATAATCATTAGGATTCATAACTGTACACAAAAAGGGAGCAAGAAAAGGTAAATCATCAAAGGCCCGAAAGAATATAATATTGTATAAATCAATAAAAATAATTTTCTAAAAGAAAACCCAGTAAAAATTACTTGCTTTGAAACTCTGAATTATTTAATTAATTAAAACGAGATCAAATTAAATTAATATAAAAAAATGGGTTGTTGAGTACAAGTGTCTTCAATCACATGAACCAACCAAGCTTCCGCCATATGCGTAAACGGTGGACTGAAGGAGAAACAACAAATAAAAAAGGAAAACAATGCGAGGAATCTTGGAGAACTACATGTAACCAAATAACAAAGAAATTGAAAATGAAATTAGATTTTGTTTTTAATTATAGAAAAAAATTTGTCGCAGATGAAGTGATTACTAGCAGAGTAAAAAGAGAGAAGGAGAAGGCAGAAGACAGCGCGTGATTGGAGGAAGATTGGAGGACCGGCCATTGCTAAATCTGCTAATCTGCAGGTAGGTGGGTGGGCTATCACTCTATTTCTATGCACATATGTCTGTAACGCAACGACTGTAAATGAATTGAATAAAAAAAATTTATTATAATACAGTTTTATGGATTTATTTTTACGAAAAATCTCAATTTTATTTATATTTAAAATAAAATAAAATTATTTTTTTAATTAAATCGAATTAGATATACATTTCACAAAATTAATAAATAATCCATAAAATATTTTATAAAACTAAGAATTTTTAGAGTTGAGTTGAATTATTACGAAAGCTAGAAAGCTTGAAAGTGAGGGGAGGGTCAGAAAGTTGGAAGCGTGGGGGTATGATTGGGAAACATTAATCAATCAATAGTCGAAATGGATTTAGTCTTCTCTTATTCTAAAAATTTGTGCGAGACGATCTCATGAGTCGTATTTTATCAGATGGATCTCTTATTTGGATCATCCATCAAAAAATATTATTTTTTATGTTAAGAATATTACTTTTTATTGTGAATATCGGTAAGATTGACCCATCTTATTTGTGAGACGTTTTACAAGAGACCTACTATTCTCTTATTTATGTCTTTTGAAATTTGAAATAATACCTCCTCTTTTTTAAAAAAATTAACTAAACTAATTGAGCTAGCCACGTATCTTATTTTATCGTGTAAGGATTTACGTACTTTATAAGATATATGTAATAATTTATTATTTAAAATATAATATCAAACTCAATACATAATTAACATCACTTCGTATGTGATATACTACTAGTTCCTAACCCAAAGGGGGTCTATTTTTTAAAGTTCAACACGGACTTACGGTTTATTTATGTAATTCATTTTATATAATTATATTCAGTCAAACTTGTAAACGGGAACGACTCGCATAAATTTTATTTATATGAATTTAATAAATTAATGGAGAGATGGGTGTATTCGGTAAAATTAAAAGCTTGGTGGTCTTTTAAATTACTACATTCGGCCAACAGGGACAGTGGTTCGGACAGAGCTCTAAAGGGACAAATTTAAGTTACGTTGTATCATAAATATAGCTTTTATTTTATAAAAATTATTAATTAATTATATCATAAAATTGTCATTTGGACAACGGTTAATTGTTATTTTCTGCGTTCACACAGGTCAAACTACATAATAATATTATTATTATTTTTAGTCCCATTGTAGTTTGAATGATAGAATATGGATGAATTTCTATCCAGATATCAAAAGTTTAATTACTTTTTGTTTCTATTATCTTAATTTTGGGTATGTTATGTAGGACTTGTCAAATGTAATTTATCTGATCAATATAGTTTGTATGTTATTGTGTTGACTTTTTTAGTTTACTCAAAGCGCATAAAAAACAGTGAATACGGGTTCTCAAATTTTAAAAAAAAATTATATAATTTTTTCCGAAAATTACAACGATGTGCCTGGAACCTCAGATTCTGTTCTTTTTTTAATAATATATATAACAGTATTTTTTTGAAAAAAATTCAAACTTGTCAAATAAAATTGAAGTATTATTATTTCAGCCATGGTAACTATCAAAAGTTATTTTTGGTTACTCCTCCTAAACAGTCCTTGTTTGTACTTTTTAATTTAGAGGAATGTATTAGTTCTTGATTTGTAATGATTTTTATGGAGTTTAAAAGTTTAAAGATATTCAAACTAGAATTTTATATACTATATAAAAATTTGGTGGTATTGAATGTAAACTTTTATAAAATTTTAAAAAATCATGTGGTATTCAAACAATGATTTTTAAAAACTCTACAAAAGTTTAATATCAATATACTTTTAATGACGCCATGAAATTCTATTAAGTACAATAATTATAGCTTAAGGTACAATAATAAAATGTCAAAAAAAGTTTTTGATTCAACCTAAAGATTTGAAGTACATTTAATTGAGAAATCTCTCAAACTCACATACTCAATACAAACACTATAATTTTCATTCTTTTCTCATTTATTTATTTTTCTTTTTATTTGTACTTTTTTAAAACATATTTTTTTATTGCTACCAATAGTTTAAAATTAAAATTTTTAACATCGTTCATTTTATTTTTGTAGTTTCAGTCACAAAACCTCATAGAATTAAAATTATATTTATTAAAAAAATTAACAAATTACTACACTACATAATAAAAAAAATTATAAGATTTTATGGATCTATTCATTAATTAATTAACTTTACAAATATGATTTGATGCGTAATTCAGTGGATGGTGGATATCCAAATCAACGTCAATTCTTGTCTCATTTTCGAGATATAAGTTATCTATCATCTTCAAGAATTCATATATCAAGGTCATCACCCTGAAGATGCTAAAGAATTGTTCAATTTTCGTCATGTTTTTTTGAGGAATACCATTGAATGGACATTTGATATATATTTAAATTACGGTTCAAAATAATAAAAATGACTTCTCCATTTCCATATACGATCCAAATAGAGCTTGTATTGACTTGTGTTGGATTACACATTTTTCTCCAAAAGAAGTGTCAATTTGATGAATTTCAAATTGAATGATATGATGAAGCTCAATTGTCTTCATCGACTCAAGTTTACGAAGGTGAAAAAATTGATCAGTTATTTAATACTCAAGAACAACAACGATCAAATGCTAATGCATGGAGGGATATTGTAACGTCTCACTTATTTTTAAAATTATACTGGACATTTTTAAAAAAAAAAACATTTTCGATTATAAATTTACATTTAAAATAATCTTAAATATTTGTCAATAAAAATAGATTCGTTTAAAAATAACCAAACTCATCCATAATCATTCGAAAACATAAACTAATAAAAATCTTAAAACCATCAACATATGAAAATATTCATCTTCTCTCAATCTCATAAATCGTAATGCGAAAAACATGTGGTCCTCGGGTCGTGTCGCCCCACCAAGTCTGCCTACTCAGAGTTCAGCACCTCTAGTCTCCTCACCATTTAGCTCACCTGCATCACACATGCCTAGTGAGTCTAAAGACTCAACACGCCTGTACCAGAAATAACAAGTACATATACATAGCACACAGCAGTGAAAAATATCATACTCAACATATCTTTCCTGAACTTAAAAACATAACGTAAACGTGTTGTGTAAAATCATATCGTATTAAAACATGTCATCTCATGTCATCATATACGTGTTAAAACATGTCATCTCATGTCATCATATACGTAACATTTTCTTTTTAATTGAATTCAGTTCATTAGTTGTGACCATCGTATCAGCTCTATCGTATCAGCTCTATCGATTGATCCATCTACGTATAACCACGGTACCGGGCGACGGGGACACCAGCGACACTCTCACCCGTCAACTGGGCCTTGGCCTATCATATCATCATATCATGTCAATGGAAATACGATCGTCGGGCTTCCTTTGGGGCCTTCTCCCATAAACGGGCTCCCCCTGGGGCCTTTTGCCTCACGATATCTCCAATCATATCCTCGTATACATATACATCGTCAGTCACAACCAACTCCCATCCTTCAAAAACATTATCATATTCACCACTTAATAAAAACATGCATATACGTAATTTTTCCTTTAAAACAAGCATGCAACGTATATTTTCATAGAAGTGATCATGATGCATAAACCTTTAAAATATAGTAAATTTGTGCTCAGGACGCTGCCATGACCAACATCTCACCCCGTGTGCAAAATTATCATTTTGCCCCTGGAAACCCAAAAATTAACATTTTGCACCTAGACGTAAAATTTCACGTTTTTGACATTTTCTTAATTCCATTGATTCTAACATGTCCCAAATAATTATTTAAGCCTACAAGAATTTTCTCATATTTTTATTTGGCTTAAATCGATGAATTTTAAATTAATCTTTAAACATAACATATTGACGCGCTTTAATCCCGAATTAAACCAAACCTTAGCATAAAATTTCCAAATTAAAAACTTTGACTTCTAATAATTATTTGAGCTTAAATATAATTTTTCATAATTTTATTAAGCTTAAATCTAGGCGTTTCAATTAATTCTTTACTTAACGTTTCGTGCGGCGATTAAATCCTGGATAAATCCAAAACTCATAATTTTGATCCGAAACTTACCAAACTCTTAAAAATTTCCCAAAACATATTTAAAAGCATCACTAGACGTAAACTCGAGCCTATTTTATAACTTAACCAAATTGTTTTAAAACTTGGACCGGGGTTCCGGTTTTTAACCCGAATCGACTCGAAACTTAACCGAATTCTTCCCAACTTGTTACCATATCTTAAAAACACTTAAAATATCCTAAAATTTAATATCATGCCTATGATATCACGGCTGATAATTCCAGAAAACACTATTATTATCGGCCCTCCCTTAATTGGCACCTTATTTCCCTCATCTTCCCATAATCATTTTTCTTACCTACCACCAGCTGTTCTAGCCCCGAACCAAGACCTCTAGGACCTTGACCAGACCTTTAAAAACCTACCAGAACCAAGCAACTCGTCCCATGCACCCTGCTCCTTTCTATGAACCGAGACTCATCAATAGCTCCTACCTCGGCTCACCCCTCTTCCCTAGGCTCGAGCGATCTTTCCGTCCACTCTAGCACGGTTTGAGCCATTCCAGACCCCAACTCAGACCCACCAGGGTCTGGTCCAGGGCTGGAGAAGGCCCTCACTGTTGGATCTCGGTTTTCTACACGTCCAAACGCAGCGGAAGTTTAAAAAAATTTTATTTATTTTGACAATCAAAATATGTTTGGACGCTCATATGATTTAAACATAAACATATATAGGGAGTTTAAAATCGTTATACCTTTGGTGAATTAAACACTGGACACCAACCGATCTGGTATAACAGATCTGACTCTTGTTGAATTCCTACGAACTTTCTTCAAGACTCTTTTCTTCAATCTTCGAATCAGGTCCACGACTAGAAGATTTGTCCCTTTTCTAAATTGCACTAAAAATTTAGAAGATATTTTTCGTAGAGATAGAACACAAAATTGGTTCAAAAACTTTTGAGAGCAACAACAATTGCCGAGGATTTTCTTGCGAAAAATTCCTTGAAACTCACGAAGGAATCATGATGCAATAAAGAAATCTTAATCTTTCTTTAATCATCATTTACTTAATTAATCTAATTAAGTAAACTAAAAATATGGAGGAATAATTATTGTGATTCTCAAAAATCACCGTGACATTAGTGGAGGATAGGTTTTCAGAATTTTATGAATATATTTTCTTGTTAACCCTAAGCCTAATATATATAATTAACATTAATGAGCTTGATTTAATTAATTGGGCTAGTCCAACTAGTTTAATTAATTTAATTAAAGCTCATTAAAACTTTAATTATTTAATATGTTAGACTTGTACCCCTACAAGCTCATTAAACATATTATCCACCATATTTAATTTATTAATTAATCAACTCAACTTTTGAGCTTAATAAATTAAATACATTATAAATTCAACATTTGAATTTATTATTTAAATTATAAATTCAACTCCTTGAATTTTTATCACCTCCAAAATTTAATATTTAATAAACCCAACATTTGAGTTTAATAAATTAAATTCTCAAATTTTATAAATTCAACTCCTTGAATTTATTCTCTCAAAATTTAATTATCATAAATTCAACTCCTTGAATTTACTATATAATATAAATTCAACTTCTTGAATTTATTCTCTCAACGGGAACAAATGATCCAGTGCTTGTGTGACCCTCAATGGTTCAGGGATACAGCTAGCCGTGAGTTCACAACTCTTTGTGATTCAGAATAATATTTATTCTTATTCGGGCTTACCCCAGTTAGCCTCATTCTTTCATCAACACCTTGATTAAGAATGTCAAAACTCATTTCTGATTGCACCCATCGGATCATGGTAAGAGCGTCTAGTAGCATCGCCCCATGATCCCCTAGGTATCACTGATAGTGCCTGCAAGAACCAGTCGATTACGATTAACGTACAGTACGGTCCCTTCATCTCATATATCCCGATCGAATCTGCAACCATTGGTTCATCGAGGGTTGCATAATAATTCGATAACTATGTGATAACTATAATAGTGGCATCGCGTGTACTATTTTGAGAACTCCTTCTCTAACGTACATCTCATACTCTGGCCAGAGATTCCATGCACTATTATTACATCAGATCACATAGGACATCCACACCCGTAGGTGAGCGGTGAATCCCCGACTACAATGCACTGGCTCCTATATGTGTCGCAACTGTACCCAACCTCGCCACCTGATGACTCTCCTGGAGCCGGTAAACGAGTCAAAGCACAGCCCTAGCATATAGAGCCTCAGTGTTGTCCCGGGTCGTAAGGACTAATGGTGTACAATCATAACCACGAACTTATCCTCTCAATGAATGATAACCACATGGAAAGTCCGAGGGAGGGTTTTTCGGTATAATCATCATATGACTACCCATCTGCATGTTTGGACATCTCCATGCCCTTACCAAGAAACGCAGTACACAACATCACAGATGCTAGTCTCGAGCTCAAGCGACCTTTATCCATGTTTTAGGCGGCTGAATCGACTAAGAACGAATTTAGAATATGCAGTGTTTACAAATGAGTTTCAACATCGAATTACGATTCATTTGTATTAAAGCATAATCAAGGACTTTATCTATGCTGTTTGCATGGGTATACAGATAAAGTATAACGAGACCATTAAAAGTTAAATTATATTAAAATAAAGATTGTTTATTTCACTTGAGTCAATAAATTCCCTAGCCAACCGTTGGCTTGCAGAGCATCTACTCTAACAATCTCCCACTTGCCCTAGAGCCAACTACCCTTAATCACATTTCTTCGCGATGCTTTTCAAACAATGGTCCTGGCAAGGGCTTTGTAAGTGGATTAGCAACATTATCTGCAGAGGGGACTCTTTCAACTGATATGTCTCCTCTTCCCACTATCTCCCGTATGATGTGGAACTTTCTCAGTACATATTTTGATCGCTGATGAGACTTTGGTTCCTTTGCTTGCGCAAAGGCACCAGTGTTGTCCCAGTACAACGGGACTGAATCAACTCTATTAGGAATAATGTCCAACTCTTGGACAAAATTCCTCATCCAAACTACCTCTTTGGCTGCATCAGATGCAGCAATGTATTCAGCTTCAGTGGTGGAATCCGCAACGGTGTCTTACTTGGAACTTTTCCAAGAGACAGCCGCACTATTAAGCATGAATACAAATCCAGAGTTCAATTTCGAATCATCTACGTCACATTGGAAGCTAGAATCAAGGTAGCCTTCCAATTTCAATTCTCCACTCCCATAGAACATGAACAAGTTCTTAGTGCTTCTCAAGTACTTAAGAATATCTTTCACGGCCTTCCAATCCATTGGACCAGGGTTTGCCTGATATCTGCTTGTAACATTTAGAGCGTAAGCAACATCAAGACGTATCAATATCATACCACACATGATACTACCAATAGCTGACGCTTATGGAATACATGTCATCATCTCTATCTCTTCATCAGTTTTGGGACACAAAACTTTAGATAGAGTAACACCATGACATATTGGTAAGTATCCTCTCTTGGACTCTTCCATAGAGAATCGTTTCAAAATGGTATTGATATAAGTGACTTGGGTGAGTCCCAGCATCCTCTTTGATCTATCTCTATAGATTTGTATTCCCAATACATAGGACGCTTCACTCATGTCTTTCATGGAGAATTTACTTGCTAACCATACTTAAGTTGATTGCAATAATCCTACATCATTCTTAATGAGCAGGATATCATCAACATAAAGTACCAGGAATGTCACTGCACTCCCACTAACTTTCTTGTACACACATGGTTCATCAGGATTCTTAGCAAAACCAAACTCTTTGATAGTGCTATCAAATCTGAGGTTCCAACTCCTTGACTCCTGCTTGAGACCATATATTGATCTCTGAAGTTTTCATACCTTATGCTCACTTCCTACTGATGTGTATCCCTCAGGTTGAGACATATAAATTTCTTTTTTGATGTCTCCATTGAGGAATGCAGTCTTTACATTCATTTGCCATATCTCATAGTCATACTATGCTGCTATGGCCAGTAGTATTCTAATGGACTTAAACATAACAACTGGTGAAAAAGTTTTCTCATAGTCAACTCCTTGCCTTTGAGTATAATCTTTTGCAACCAGCCTTGCTTTGAAGGTCACTACCTTCCCATTCGCCCCAAGCTTTCTTTTGTAGATCCATTTGCACCCTATAGGAACGAATCCCTCAGGTTGATCCACCAATGTCCAGACTTGGTTTGAATACATAGAGTCCATTTTTGATTGCATGGCTTCAAGCCATTTGGTTGAATCAGTATCAGATATTGCTTCCTTAAAGTTCATTGGATCACATCCAACAAAAGACTCATCATGGTCTTGTTCATGAAGAAGTGTATATCTTGCAGATGGTTTAATAACCCTATTAGACCTCCTAGGAGCTTGTACTTCAACTACTGGTTCTTGGGAAATGGGTTCAACTTCTATAGTTGAGGGAGTATCTTGAATTTCTTCAAGTTCTATCATCTTACTTTTTCTATCTAATATAAATTCCTTTTCCGAAAAGTGGCATTTCTTGAAACAAACATTTTGCTTCATTGGGATGATAGAAATAATATCCAACAGAATTCTTTGGATATCCCACAAAGTAGCACAAAGTGGATCTACTATCCAATTTGTCTCCCACTGTCTGCTTCACGTAAGCAGGACATCCCTATATTCTCTCGTAAGAATATTTGGGAGTTTTTCCCATCCATATCTCATATGTTGTTTTATCCACTGCTTTAATATGGACATTATTCAACAACATTGCCGCGGTTTCAAGCGCAAAGCCCCAAAACGATGTAGGCAATTCAGTGAATCCCATCATCGATCGAACCATGTCAAACAAGGTTCGCTTACGACGTTCAGAAACACCATTCAATTGTGGTGTTGCTGGTGGAGTCCACTGTGAGAGAATCTCATTCTCGTTTAGATAACCCAAAAATTCATCACCCAAGTATTCTCCACTTCGATCAGATCGAAATGCCTTAATACTTCTTTTTAGCTGGTTTTCTACTTCAGATCTGAATTCTTTGAACCTTTCAAATGTTCAGATTTGTGTTTCATCATATAAACATATCAATACCTCGAATGGTCATCAGTAAAGGTAATGAAGTAGGATTGCCCATATTTTGTGCTAACACTTAGCGGGCCACAAATGTCTGTGTGGATCAAATCCAATAGACCATGCGCACGTTCCACGTTTCCATCGAATGGAGTCTTAGTCATTTTTTCTTTTAGACAGAACTCACAAGTAAGTAGAGAATTTATGTTTGACAAGTCAAACATGCATTCTCCAACTAGTTTGTGCATCCTTCTTTGGGAAATGTGACATAGTCTAGCATGCCATATTTGTATGGGATTTGGATCATCTAACTTTCTTTTGTTTGTTGTTGAAATCATGTTTACTTGGACATTCACTTATCATTTCCAGAACATTTCTGGCACGTATAATTTCTTATGTCCGGACTTCTTGCAGTGAAATAAATATGCTCTAACTTATCGGGCTTTGTAGGCCTTTTAAGTGTCTTTCAGAGTTTGCCTCTTATTGGGATTGTTTTTCTTGTGAGGGGCAGAACAATTCTTTCCCTTACCTTGTGGGCCATTTTCGTCTGACGAGAGGCCCATTAGAAAAACAATGATTCCTTGTTTTATGGTGATATCATAAGTTATAAGCGTATTGACTAGCTCTTCAAAGCTATCATCTATCTTATTCAAATTGAAGTTCACCATAACCCCGCCAAATGAGGAAGAGAAAGACAACAAATTGATGTCATCAATTAACTCGTTAGAAATCACATATTTCAGGCCCACCATATTTTCAATAAGCCCAATCATATGTACATCACGCTCATGGGCCAGAGCCCCATCTTGCATGCATGTAGTCATGAGCTTTTAAAATGGTGTGCATCACTGTACGAGTTTCATATACCATGCAACTCTTGCATGTTTATTCGAATGTCAGCAACATTCAACATTTCCTCAAACTGTCCCTACAGTTCATTTGACATAGAAGCGAGCATGTTACACTTTAGCATGTATACTATGGTCCTACCATCTTGCATGCTTTGTCAGTTCAACGGTACTGACAATAGTGTGTATGTCATTTTCTCCGAATTTAGAACAATTTTCCCAATCAGTCTTGAAAATTATATCCGATTAGCTTGTTGATAATAAAAATGGATTACGTGACGAAATCGAAAATATACTGATACGGAAACAGAATAATGGTTGCTGATTATTTTAAAATAATTTTAAGATATAAAATATGGATTTCATTTTATAAATCTCTCTCCCACTATTTTGACATTTTCACCACCCTCTGATGAAAAAGGGAAATCGTATTTCCTTAGTGGGCACGTAGAGTCCAATTAGCCAATTATAATCCCAAATAATATCAGCCAATTATAATTTCTAAAAGGTAGAGTCCAATTGCATCCATATGCAACCTCCACGTGTTTTGGCTCACGTTTAATAAGGGCCCAATAATATGACGCCGTTTATTTTCACGTGTCAAACTAACCCATCAATATTGAATTGTAGTAGACGGTCGCCATGAGTTCCCCCAATAATATGAGCCGAAGTCATGGGAGTTCCACTCAATTCACATCATATGTCCGGTGGAAGTCACAGCTTTCCGGCGTACAAGCCTCTCCAATAATATGAGCCAGACACTGTCCGCGGGTAGCGATCAACATGCAACCACGGTTGATGGAAGGCAAGGAAAAATTAAACTCTTTTAATTTTTACTTTTACGGTTTGATATGAATTTTGAATCTTATTCAAAATGAGGGATTTTTAATTTCAAAAATTGTCTCATCATTTTAATTTAAAAACGCGTGCCACGAGTTTGTATGTTTGCCGGATTCATGCAACTATATTATTTAATAATATACATACATGCATACTACTATATATCGCATATATCATAATATGACATTCAACAATAAATAAGTATGATCGATTGCCAACACTATTAGATCCATGTGAGCCATACATGGATCCAGGTCCAAGATCTAGGTGAATGCAGGGATGCAAATGCAACTATTACAAGAGCTTCCAATATTTTACATGTCTTCATCTCGTTCATCGGGCCCACCATCTTTCAGTCTTGATCTCCCACTATTTCTAATAATTACATTTAAATAGCCATGTCACATAAGGGATACATCTCATGGGGTGGGAACGGGCCATAAACCAGGCACACTTTAATAATATCAAATATTAAAAACGAATAAAACAGTAAAATATCCTAACATACACCTAACACATTGATCAAGGCTCTCGATCATACTTCTTGCATTTAATATCAAATATTAACATCAATTTAATTAAACAATTTAATTAATTGATAAATCATATATCTAATAATTTTATCACTAACCACCACAATTATTAAAGGATTTAATAAATTAAATAAACTCCTTTATTTAATTTCCAATTAAATCAATAATAATTGATTTCTTGTAAAAACTCATTTTTACCATAAATAATTAAAATCATATTCTAATTATTTATTTTACAAGAAAATTATTAATTTTCCAAAAATTAATTTTCCAAAATAAAAATTGAACCATTTTCCAAAAAATATCAATTTTCCAAAAATTTGAAAAATCAGAAAATTGCACTGGGGCCCAAACAATTCAAGCCCGCCATTCAGCACGCTTCCCGAGACGATCCTGGGCAGTCGCCCTCGCTGCCCGCCCGCTGCCCGAATGTTTCGGGCAGTGGCGGCAGCACCTGTGCGCGCGACGCTGCGCGATGGCGTGCAGGACGCCGTGCGCGCTGCGCGCTGCGTCCCCACGCCGCGCGCGCACGCTGCGCGCTGCCGTGCGCGTCCCTGCGCACACGACTGCCCGGAACAGTTCCGGGCAGATTAATTTTTTTTTTTGTTTTCTGAAAAAAAATAATTTTATGGTGCAATAATTTTCTGAAAAATTTTCTTTTGTGGTTAGAAATAAATTATTCAATATCAAACCATACGATTTAGAAAAACCTTGGCTCTGATACCACTGTTGGATCTCGGTTTTCTACACGCCCAAACGCAGCGGAAGTTTTAAAAATTTTTATTTATTTTGACAATCAAAATATGTTTGGACGCTCGTATGATTTAAACATAAACATATATAGGGAGTTTAAAATTGTTATACCTTTGGTGAATTAATCACTGGACACCAACCGATCTGGTATAACAGATCTGACTCTTGTTGAATCTCTACGAACTTTCTTCAAGACTCTTTTCTTCAATCTTCGAATCAGGTCCACGACTAGAAGATTTGTCCCTCTTCTAAATTGCACTAGAAATTTAGAAGATATTTTTCGTAGAGATAGAACACAAAATTGGTTCAAAAACTTTTGAGAGCAACAACAATTGCCGAGAATTTTCTTGCGAAAAATTCCTTGAAACTCACGAAGGAATCATGATGCAATAAAGAAATCTTAATCTTTCTTTGATCATCATTTACTTAATTAATCTAATTAAGTAAACTAAAAATATGGAGGAATAATTATTGTGATTCTCGAAAATCACCGTGACATTAGTGGAGGCTAGGTTTTCAGAATTTTATGAATATATTTTCTAGTTAACCCTAAGCCTAATATATATAATTAACATTAATGGGCTTGATTTAAATAATTGGGCTAGTCCAACTAGTTTAATTAATTTAATCAAAGCCCATTAAAACTTTAATTATTTAATATGTTAGACTTGTACCCCTACAAGCCCATTAAACATATTATCCACCATATTTAATTTATTAATTAATCAACTCAACTTTTGAGCTTAATAAATTAAATACATTATAAATTCAACATTTGAATTTATTATTTAAATTATAAATTCAACTTCTTGAATTTTTATCACCTCCAAAATTTAATATTTAATAAACCCAACATTTGAGTTTAATAAATTAAATTCTCAAATTTTATAAATTCAACTCCTTGAATTTATTCTCTCAAAATTTAATTATCATAAATTCAACTCCTTGAATTTACTATATAATATAAATTCAACTTCTTGAATTTATTCTCTCAACGGGAACAAATGATCCAGTGCTTGTGTGACCCTCAATGGTTCAGGGATACAGCTAGCCGTGGGTTCACAACTCTTTGTGATTCAGAATAATATTTATTCTTATTCGGGCTTACCCCAGTTAGCCTCATTCTTTTCATCAACACCTTGATTAAGAATGTCAGAACTCATTTCTGATTGCACCCATCGGATCATGGTAAGAGCGTCTAGTAGCATCGCCCCATGATCCCCTAGGTATCACTGATAGTGCCTGCAAGAACCAGTCGATTACGATTAACGTACAGTACGGTCCCTTCATCTCATATATCCCGATCGAATCTGCAACCATTGGTTCACGAGGGTTGCATAATAATTCGATAATTATGTGATAACTATAATAGTGGCATCGCGTGTACTATTTTGAGAACTCCTTATCTAACGTACATCTCATACTCTGGCCAGAGATTCCATGCACTATTATTACATCAGATCACATAGGACATCCACACCCGTAGGTGAGCGGTGAATCCCCGACTACAATGCACTGGCTCCTATATGTGTCGCAACTGTACCCAACCTCGCCACCTGATGACTCTCCTGGAGCTGGTAAACGAGTCAAAGCACAGCCCTAGCATATAGAGCCTCAGTGTTGTCCCGGGTCGTAAGGACTAATGGTGTACAATCATAACCACGGACTTATCCTCTCGATGAATGATAACCACATGGAAAGTCCGAGGGAGGGTTGTTCGGTATAATCATCATATGACTACCCATCTGCATGTTTGAACATCTCATGCCCTTACCAAGAAACGCAGTACACAACATCACAGATGCTAGTCTCGAGCTCAAGCGACCTTTATCCATGTTTTAGGCGGCTGAATCGACTAGGAACAAATTTAGAATATGCAGTGTTTACAAATGAGCTTCAACATCGAATTACGATTCATTTGTATTAAAGCATAATCAAGGACTTTATTTATGCTGTTTGCATGGGTATACAGATAAAGTATAACGAGACCATTAAAAGTTAAATTATATTAAAATAAAGATGGTTTATTTCACTTGAGTCAATAAATTTCCTAGCCAACCGTCGGCTTGCAGGGCATCTACTCTAACACTCACGCGGCCAGGACATGGAAAACGCGATCGAGCACTCCACCTCGCACAAACCACCAAATCTGATCGACCCTCGCAACCTTGCTGATCTCGACCCAGCTGCACACACCAGCACCTAAACCTCAACAACCAAGATCTGTAGAGCCCCTTGCCATCCTAATACAGCAGCCCCTTGCACCATAATTCAGAAAGCGTGAGTAATATTAAAAGAAATGCATGCCATGAACAAAAACCGAAGATCCTCCATGCTCTCGGTTAAATCGAGAATAATTCATGCATAATACATACACATCAGATATATATAACGTGAATGATGCAGCAATAAAAGTACATGGCGTGCTTGAAGATGTTTCACGCGAGAATAACGAAGATCGAACGCGCAGGAGAATTGTTTGATGCAAGAACAAGTGAAAACCAAGCACCTTGAGAAACTCCTTGCTGAAACCGAAATAATTCTGAATGAGAGGGATGAGTGTCGGCTGATTCAATTATTGGTGTAGGGTAGGTTTAGTTTAAAGGATGGTTAGTGCTTAATTAAATAGTAAACAAATACCTAATGGGTCCTAAATTGCTAATTAAAAGTTTAAAAATAATTTTAAGTCCAATAAGCTTAAAATTAAGCTCATTAAATCCAAACACACTCCCGAAAAATATTTCGTGTTGGAAAGTTTTTGAAAATATTAGCCGAACTCTCAAAAAGTCTCCCGATTCGATAACATTTACGTACCGATAAAAATTAAAATCTTGCGGTTAAAAATACCCAATAATTCCAAATTCTTGAAAAATACCTTTAAAACATCTTATATTAATTAATAAAAATTAATCATGTAATAAAATAATTTTCTTGAAAATTTTCCCAGTCTCCGTTCCTCGTTCGAGCGCGAAATGCAACTTAAAAATCTTTAATGCATGAACCTTTAAAATTTCATGAAATAAATTCTATTATGCAATAATAATGCATAAAATGATAAAAATAATTAAACACAAATTAATAAAATAAACATGAATTTTATGCTTTAAAAGAATTTAATAAAATACCAAAGAAATTTAATAACTTACATGCATGTGGTTTACGTGAACCTTCATATTTTCGGAACGTTACAAATATCATAGCCAATGGAATGTGGAGTGATGTTGATCAAATTGTCAATAATGATTAGATTTATTTTTATAATAATCCGCGCATTATTTTGATTGTTCCTTTAATATAATTTGAATATTAACTTATAAAAATATTGTTCATTAATATGTTGAATTGACATAAAAAATTGAAATTTTGATTTCAATAAATTGGATAGTTTATTTGTCGTTTTTCACAAATTAAATTGATTTAACTTTAAAGTAAGTAAAGTTCAATTATATTCATAAATACAAATAAAAATTTAGAATTAAAGATGTTATTTATGTCCAATAATTATTTTAAAAAAAGTAATAAAAAATAAATCACAATTATAAATTACAAAATTTTCATAATTCTATGAAATTTTTTACAAAAGCCTATAAAAATCTTTAAAAAAAGTCTATAAGAATCTATAAAATTTGTTTTACGATTCTATGAAATTCTATAAAAGTCAATAAAAATCCATCAACTCCACAAAAGTCCATCATTTAAGAAAAATAATTAAAAATCTAGTTTGAATACATCTAAACTTTTAAACTCCATAAAAAGAGTAGGTCTCTTGTGAGACGGTTTCACGAATCTTTATCCATGAGACGGGTCAACCCTACCGATATTCACAATAAAGTAATACTCTTAGCATAAAAAATAACATTTTTTCATGGATGACCAAATAAAAGATCCGTCTCACGAAATACGACTCGTGACACCGTCTCACACAAGTTTTTGTTTAATAAAAATCATTAAAAATCTAAAACCAATACACCCCTTGCTTCTTGTAGCTGAATGTTGTATTTCTATGGAACACAAGCAAACATCTTGTTTCTTATTATCAAAACCATTATTATTCCAGCGATCGATGGGAGGACCTCATATTCTTGTAATTTTGCAGTAATTGTGCCATTTTAGAACAATTTGAAGGCCTCTAACCGGGTCTCTGAGTATTTTTTCGTTCTTATATGGGAAAATCCTGATTCCACCCCTAGATTTTCGAGTATAATTAATTTTATTTTTTGTTCAGAGTGGTGAGGACCCAATCCCGTCGTTGCTACGCCAAACAACCGGTGAGGAGAAAAAGGGTATTCACTGGAACTCAAAATTATAATTTACTTGTCTTAATTAGGTTAGAACAACCAACGACATGTTGGGCCAATTTTAGGGAGGAGCCATGTCGGACCCGCCACCATTCCCAGCCAGTTCCAATGTCCAAAAATAGGATAAAAATAATACTACATACCAATATTTTCAAAATGTGAGAAAATATTTACTTTAAAATAACTGCTCAATCGATTCGATCGTACCATAACATTGTTATATTATATAAAATAATATAATAAATAATACGTTTAAATTTTAAAAAAAAACTTAAATTTATATATAAATTATAAAATATATATTTACCAAAATATCAAATATAATTATATATATTTTAATACAAAAATCACAAATAAAATAGGCTCAAGTACTATTAAAGTAATATTTTTAACAAAGTTCAAAATCCAAATAATCGTATACATATAATAAAAAATAAAATTAAAGATTTTAACATAAGAAAAAATTAAATCCTAACAAAATTTCTAAAAAAAATAGTGAACTGCTTCCACCGGTTCCGGTCGAACCGATTGATCCAGTTTTGAAAACATGGCTGCATAGTCCAAGAGTTGAAGAATTTGAGCAAATTTTCAACCCAAATCCCATCTCTCTCCCATATTTTTACAAAAATTTTGTGGTCACATCTAGACTCGCTTCAAGCTAAAAAGGCACTAACGAGAGACGTATATTTTCCACATCAAAAGAAATGGGAACTATAAAAGTGGGGGATGAAAAGTGCAATATGTTAGGAAAGTTGCGATCGTTCCAAAATCAATGAAAATGACGAAAGGTGAAGCCTAACCAAAACTCTTCTCAACCCATATAAGACAAAAAATTCAGATTACGAAATTGCGAAACAGAATTTGAATTGGATCAAGACTTCCAATTGAACAAGTATGAGTAATGGATCCATGGGTGTGAGATGGTCTCAAAGGTCATATTTTGTAAAACATATATCTTATTTGTATCATTTTTTATTGTGAATATCGGTTGGATTGACCCGTTTCACAGATAAAGATTCGTGAGACCGTTTCACGATATACCTACTCTCCGTATAAATATTCAATCGAGTTAGTATGTGAACCCAACGCCAGATATTGACAGCAATAATTCAAATAAATCCGATAAATTTGCCTGCTACAGTGCTACACAAATCCTAAATGTTCATTGTTGATTCTTAAACATAGCAAACTCAGCCACCACAACAGACATCTTTTCTCATGTGAAATCGATGAACAAGAATATCCTTAAATATGTGACATTTTATTAAATACACCCACGAATGAAGAAAATTGAGTCTAACCGATTCTCCAATGATAAATATTCCACTAACATGCATTTTCACCAAAATTTTATAAATACATCAAGCCAAGATTAAATATTTGTCAAATATATATTGAACCAACCTAAATATTATTTACGACCTTAGATTATCGTAGCTTTATATATAAATATCAAGACAAGATTTTATTCTAAAAAAAATTAATAGCCAGAGAATAAATGTTTATGACTCAGAATACTAGACCATAATCAGATCCTTAGCATATATGATAGAAGCTAGTACAAACCTTTACGCAGCATCAAAACTGATAATTTACCCCTTTGGTTTTCCTTCATTATCATGAAGCACTTCATTTTGGGCTGCCAGAATTTTGTCGTTACCAACTGTCGATGGTTGCGGAGCTGTGTTACCAGCAAATCTAGGTTCCTAAAGGTGAAACAGGTAGAAATCAGAGGATGTTACTCACATACCAGCAAACGAATTAATGAACTGAAATAGTTTGCGAAGGGAGGGAGCGCATGGAAATTGCACATGTTTTGGTCGTAACATGTTAGTTATAAATCCATGACACACTTTATGTTCACTTCAAACTTGCTCGTTTCCCAAACTATTTATCAAGATAGGGGTGAGGGGGGAGCTCACCGCGCGGTAAGGAAATTCATCTGCCTCAAGCATGTGTACAATCTGTCCCATCTTTGGACGCTTATTGGCATCCAAATCAACGCACCGAAGGCAAACAAGTAATATTCTTTTCAAAGCTCTCGGGGGAGGAGGAACCTCAATCCGGGGGTCTACCAACTCTTCACTACGACGACTTGATATCATCCCTTTGAAACAATCGATCAAGTTCATCTGAAAGTGGGAAAATGGGTTAAAACATGTGAATATTTTGGAGGTACGTAAGAGCACATTTCAGCGAAGAGGGTAAAGCATGGGATTGGGATATACACAGAAGAAATGGTTGAAAGTAGAACTTTCTTCACCTCTCCAGGCGGTCTGGAATAGTCTACCGGGCTCCTTCCAGTTATTATTTCCATGAGTAGAACTCCATAGCTGTACACGTCGTTGGCTTCATTAAGCATGCCAGTACTTGCATAGTCGGGGGAGACATATCTGTCGTAAATAAAAAAAAATGGAGCAGATGGGAAATTATGAGAACTGCTCGCACCTATACAATTGATAGATTAATGGAATATGTACACCAAAGACAGAACAAAAAACAAACCCAAATGTTCCCATTACTCGTGTAGTAACATGGGTTTTATCAGATTCCAATAATTTGGCAAGTCCAAAATCGGAGACTTTAGAGTTCCATTTTTTATCTAAAAGAATATTGCTGGATTTCACGTCCCGATGAACAACTTTGGGTTCCAATCCTTCATGCAGGTATGCCAGTCTGGGAATGAAAAAGAAAAAAAAGAACAACCCGATATCAGCAGAATGGTCCTTGATGGGATGAAAATTATGTCAATAAAAATTGACCATGGAATTTCTAGAATGATCTTTTTTCCAAATAGTAACTACTCGAATTTCCAGAATTAGTTAAGATAATATATAATGGATGTTTCAAAGAAAGCACAAAGATACTAATAAAGAAAAGGCAGACAGACGCAATAATAGTACTATGCCTCACCCTCTTGCCGTCCCACTGGCAATTTTCATCCTGATCTCCCACGTTAAAGGGCTAACTGGCCCCACCTCACCATGCAACCATTGCTCCAAATTTCCATTATCAATGAACTCATAGACAAGCAACCTTGATCAGAGTGAAAAGATCAGTTGACAATCGAAGAAAAGCTAGTCACATGTTCTACATTAACCAAGAGCTAATTAGGTGTACCTTTGAGCACCTTCCGCACAATAACCTATCAGTCCCACAAGGTTTTTGTGTCTTACTTTGCCAATTGCTTCGACTTCCACCCTAAACTCCTTTTCTGCTTGACCCCTGTCACAACAGAATACTCAGCATTAAGTTTTTGTGGTCATAATTGCAGCTTTTTCTAGCAAGTCTTAACAAAGCATATGTAGGAACTTTGCAGTCACATTCAGAATTGCTGTCATAGTGATGATCAACTTCGTGCTAAAAAAAAGTGGAAATTTACTGATTATTTTCTTCAGAGATTAGAACAGTATTGGCTCCATGTTTTATAAATGAAATTTATACTTTCTACCAGTGCAGGATTACACCATCCAGTACCTTCTGCACGCAGCATTATTAGACTCATAATGTCATGATCGCATTCCAATGTGGATTACGGAGTAGAAGTGAGGTGCAATTGCTAGTGCAAATGCCCACTAGCAATACACTTTCAACAAAAAGTCCTTCCCACTCAAAACATGCAATTGCAAACAAGTCGGATCAAATATTTCCCATATGTATAATTTTTACACTTTTTGGCATCATTTTAACACAGTGAAATGTCTTTTGCAAAATTTTAAAAAACGGATAATACAATATAAGGGAAGAAGCCGCAAATATAAACTGAGAAATAAATGTAACACGACAGAGTTAATGAAGATGAGATAATACAACACCTTGCTAAAAAAGACCAGAAATGATCGGCAAAGTAAGGGAAAAACGGCAAATATAAACTGAGAAATAAATGCAACACGACGGAGTTAATGAAGATGAGATAAAGCGAAAGATTATAATGCAACAGTTAACAGA